>NC_058380.1:59922500-60280000 GCF_018350175.1 Felis catus
CAGCTTAGGCAGACCCTGTATTGTCAAGTTAAGAATTTTAACTTGAGAAGCTGTGGTCTAAAACAGAGATAACCAACCTTATTTCTCCCAACCTAGCCTAACTTAGTCACCAGGGCTTGCATAACATTCTCAAAATAAAAGTAATTTGAGTTTTTTTAAGCTAGGAATTATATTTCTCACAACGCTTTCAGAGAGTAGAAATAAAAGGGGAAAGAGAGTTGGAAGATCAAAATGGCAGCTTTAAAAATTTAGGGAGCCACTTTAGGAAACTTGCAAACTTAATCTTTTGGGGGGAGGCTACCTAAAAAATCCTGTCATTGAGGCACAGTTGAAATTCCCATCAACTTCCTTTTGTGCTTCTAATGGATGACATCCAAGATAATAACCTTCATTTTTATAGAGGGAAGAGTTCTTGTGTGCTTTCTACAAAAAGTTCTTAAGTGTAATTTGCCATCTATAGAAAATCTTGAAAAATTCCATGATAATCATGGAATTAAATTTTAGAGCATTTTAGGGGCACCTGGGTGGCTCAGTCAGTTAAGCATCCAACTCTCGCTTTCAGCTCAGGTCGTGATCTCATGGTTTTGTGAGTTCGAGGCCCACACTGGGCTCTGTGCTGGCAGCATGGAGCCTGCTTGGGATCCTCTGTCTCTCTCTCTCTGCCTCTCCCCCACTCACACTGTCTTGCTCTCTCTCAAAACTAAATAAATTTTTAAAAATTCAGAGCATTTTAAAGCAATACAGATTAGAAAATAATGATTTCTTTAAAGATTTTTTTTAGAGAGAGCATGCAAGCAGGGGAGAGGGGAAGAGGGAGAGACAAAGACTCTCAAGGAGGCTCCATGCTCAGCCTGGAGCCGGACAGGGGGCTCATCTCTGGGCTCCATCCCATGACCTTGGGATCATGACCTGAGCCAAAATCAAGAGTCAGAAGCTCAAGAGACTGAGCCACCCAGGCATCCCTTTAAAGCTTTAGTTGTAACTTTCCTTTTGTTCATTGCCTAAAGTAGTATTGCTAATGTAGGAGTTGCAAATCCAACTGGAAGAAATTGACAAGCATGGGAATATGACCTACATCTGAACAAGATGAATAGTCACATTTTCCCTCCCAGGCTTTACTGTGCTTAACTACCTCTCACCAGTTTGAGATGTTCAGTCTCAGCCCAGGGACTACTTCTCCCTCCAAAAAGTTTTTTTTGCAAATAGAGAATCATAGTGTTCCATGAAAATAGCATATGCAAAGGGAAAAAAAGGCGGGGTGGGGAGTGGAAGGGAAGGATAAAGATCCTTAATTTGGATTGCAGTCATGTGGTCAAGCCTTGCTTCCCAGTCCTGCCAAGTATAAGGTCTTTTTTTTTTTTTTTTAATGTTTTAAAAAACTTTGTGGAACTTTGCCTACTTAGTAGTTAGGCTTCTGCCATTGGCTGATAAAGCATGTAACTACTAAGTGCTGCTGTGAATTCAGTATCGATTTGTGTTTGTGAATCCCAACAGTATATGCGCACTGTTTGGGAAACAGGAATACACGTAAGCGTGAGACACTTGCCAGTATTCAAGCAGTGCCTCCTGCTCATAGGGATGTGTGGACTTCTTACCATAACACTGTGTCCCTGACCTGGGCTTGCTCACTGAGAATGCTGGCTCAGAGTGGAAAGGCCCCAGGGTAATCTACCTGATGGTTCTCAACCACAGCCTGGTGATGCAGTTGGCTCTCTCAGCCAGTTCATAACAATCATGAAAATTTGCAAGTCATTTTTTAATAAAGTAAATTATAGATGAGTCCTTTAATAGCCTCACATGCATTATTCTATATTTTAGTGAGTAGGAGAGAAAAGGAGTATTAGGTGGATGGAGCACGTGGCATTCGTTCACTCAGTATTTATTGAGTTCTTGTGGGCGAGGCACTAGAGATTCAGTAGTGAACAAAACCTTACACATCCTGGCTTTCATGGAGTTTATAGTCATGTTGGGGAAGCAGGTGGTAAGATTAAGTAAAGAATCTTGGGTGGTGATAAGTGCTAAGGAGTGAAATACGGTAGGGAACGGGTGTAGGGAATATTGGGCAGCTGGCATAACAGTTCTGATTTGGACTAGGGTGTCCAGGGAAGACCTTGCTGAGAAGGTGACCTTTGAGCAAATACCTGAAGGAGCTGAGGCAGTGAGCTGTGTAGCCCCCTGGGACAGGACTTCCCAGACAGAGGGAATGGCAAGTGCCAAAGTCCTGATGTGAGGCTGTCCCAGGCATGTTTGAGGGACAGCAAGGAGGACAGGCTGGGTGGAGTGGAGGGAGTGAAACATAAGGGAAGGAGGAACTGAGGTCAGAGAAGTGGGGTGAGTGCAGATTGTATAGGGCCCTGGTGGTCCCTATGTGAAGAATCGATTCTAGGAGGTTAAGTGGAAGCAGAGACCAGCTAGGAGGCAATTGCCCCAATCCAGGCAAGAGATGTTGTTGGCATGGGCTAAGGAGGGTCACCATGCAGTTGGTGAGGAGTGGGGGAATTATGGATGTCAGCCTGTCTGACACCATGTGGTGATGGTGATAAGAGTTGAGAGCCACTAATACTGAACTCTTGTTTTACAGCTAAGGAAACTGGGGCCTGGGAGAAAGAATTTGTCCCTGGAAAATAAATGCTTTCTGTGTGGTGATAGTGAACGTGGAGACGCCAGCAAGGGGAGGCATGGGCACAGCCTTCCACAATCCCTTGCCTCTCCCCACAAATCAAATCAAAATCAATATATCAACTACTAATTATCAGCGCCCCCAAATTGTTAATGTCTGGGAGGTCTTTGCAGGCAGCTCTTTCAGAGTAGATCTTAGGAAGGTAGAGGGGACATCTGAGGGGAAGTAGTCTGCAGTGGTTCTCCCAAGGGTGGAAGGAGTAGAAGGCTTTCATATAGGGCAGCCTGTAGAACCAGTCTCTGATTAGCTTCTAAGATGGGATTCAACCTGGCCTTTCAAACCATCCTATTGGGCTTCTCTTATGTTTTAGTCATTGGATGTCCATTAGTGAGTAGAATGTCTTTGTCAGAAATTTTTTTACCCCATAAATTAGTGTGATTGCTGCTCACTCCCTAATGTAGCTGGGGAAAAGTAGTCCACACTGGGGAGGTAGTAATGGAATAGATGCTCTTTCCAGAAAGAAAGGAAAGGAGGAGGCAGTAGAAACTCCTTCTCAAGGTGAAGGGCAAGTCCTTCCTACTGAAACCCTGGGCAGGGGAATTTATAGTGGTTCTGACTGGGGAGGAGCGTGGTGTACTAAACAGTCTAGTCTAAGCCGATCCAGGTACACTGCTAACACCCAAGCAAGTGTGTTCCTACTTGTGTGCCGACCACCTGGCATTTTATCTACACATTATATGTGTAAAATTCATCGTCAAGGCCCGCCTGGAAATGCTCGTATACATAGATGCAAAGTCTAGCTTTACTCAGAAGAGCTCTAAATGAAGAGGTGGGAGGGACAGAGTTTTGAAGGAAAGAAGGTGGGCAAGGTGGAGGTAAAAATGTTGGGGAGGCTTGGCTCTGGGACATGAGTAGGTGATCCTTCAGGTTTTCCTCTTGCAAATGAAAACTTGGCCAGTTGGTTTTTCCGACATGAGGAAATAACCGTGTAGTTAAAGTTCATTGATCTTTGTTGAGTCAGGAACCATTACAGATCAAAGTATTTCTCTTGTAATCAGGAGTTTACTATTTAAGAGCCTGAATTCATACTTTAGATTCAACTTCCGGCAGCCTTGAGATAGAGGTCCCAAAGCCATCCTCTCTTACCTGCTCCCCAGCATACTCAAAGTGTGTTTGGACGTCAGGGGCAATGGAGGTGCTCAGACCCTATAGCTGTCCTATTTTGCTGCTTACTCTTTAGAGTGCCTGTCTGTCTCACTGACTTAGAATCTGTAGCATCCCTGTGAGTGGCTTCCATATATGTTACAGTATCTTGGTTATTTCCCCTAGGCTTTGGTTTTCTCATCTACAGGATGAGATTACTTTCTTCCCAGAATTAGTATGTATATTAAATTTTTAGAAAATCCAAATCTCAGAATTTGTATAAGAGAAAAAAAATATGTATGTCTACCCAAAGACTTCTGTTCAAAGCAGCCTTATTTATATCCCTAAATTGGAAGCAACCCAAGTGTCTGTCAACATTTGAATGGATAAATGGATTGTGGCATATCCGCACAGTGAAATTAGTACTTATCGTAGCATAAGTAGTATTTGCTGAGAAATGGGGTAACACGGGTGAAGCCCAAGAATGCGAGGCAAAAGTGATCTATAGTGACAGAAAGCAGATCAGTGGTTGCCAGGAGACAGGACAGTGTGTATGAGAGGGTGAGAGTTGACTGCAAAGTGGCACAACTTGAAAGAGCTTTTTTTTTTCTCTTCTCAGAATTATTGAGATATACTTTACATGTAATAACTGTCACCCTTTTTTTGTTTACAGTACTCTAAATTTTGACAAACTAATGTAGTTTGTCAATCAAGACGTAGAATATTCCCATCACCCCCAAAATTGCCTTGTGCCCTCTTATAGTCAATCCCCTTCCTATACTCCCAGCCCTTGGCAACCACTGATTTAATTTCTGTGCCTATAGTTTTGCCTTTTCCAGAATGTCACATAAACAGAATCATACAGTATATAGCCTTTTGTGTCTGGCTTCTTCCACTTGGCATGATAGAAAGAGCCATCCATACAGTTTTAGGTATCAATAGTTTGTTCCTTTTCATTGCTGAGTACTACTTCACTGCATGGATGTGCCACATTGTTTATCCATTCCCCTGTTGATAGACATTTGGATTGTTTCCAATTTGGAGGTACTTATGAATAAAGCTACCATAAACATTTAAAGTACAGGTTTTTGTGTGGACATAGTCATGATTTCTCTTGGGTAATTACCTATGTGTAAGTTTTTTGGGTTGAATATTAAGCATATGCTTTTGACCTCGTAAGAAGCTGCCAAGATGTTTTTCAAAGTACTGTTTTGCAAGGCCACCAGGCATGTATGAGAATTCCAGTTGCTCTGTATTCTCATTAGCACTTCATATTAGTGGTTTTTTAAAAATTTAAGCTATTCTTACAGATGTGTCGTGATGCCTCATTGTGGATTTAATTTTGCATTTCCCTGATGAATAATGCCATTGAGCATCTTTTCATGTGTTTTTCGGCCATCTACATCTCTACTTTAGTGTGTATTCAAATCTTTTGCACATTTTTAATCGGGCTCTTTTTTTTTTCTTTCTTTTTTTTAAGTTAGTCATTTATTTTTGAGAGAGAGAGAGAGAGAAAACACATGTGCATAAGTGGCAGAGGAGCAGAGGGAGAGAGAGAATCCCAAGCAGGCCCCATGCTCAGTGCTGAGCCCAATGTGGGGCTCGAGCCCATGGCCAGGAGATCACAACATAAGCTCATATTAAGAGTCAGATGTTTGGGGTGCCTGGGTGGCGCAGTCGGTTAAGCGTCCGACTTCAGCCAGGTCACGATCTTGCGGTCCGTGAGTTCGAGCCCCGCGTCCGGCTCTGGGCTGATGGCTCAGAGCCTGGAGCCTGTTTCCGATTCTGTGTCTCCCTCTCTCTCTGCCCCTCCCCCGTTCATGCTCTGTCTCTCTCTGTCCCAAAAAAAATAAATAAACATTGGAAAAAAAAAAAAAAGAGATGTTTAACTGACTCAGTCACCCAGGTGCCCCTTTTTGTTTTCTTATTGAGTTTTGAGTGTTGCTTATATATACTGGTTATCAGTCCTTTACCAGCTGTGTTGTGAAAATATCTTCTTTCAGTCTGTGGCTTGTCTTTTCATTTTCTCAACAGCCTTTAAAGGAGAAGAAATTTAAAATTTTGATGAGATCCAATCTGTCAGTTTTTTCTGCTGTGGTTCTAAAAAATCTTTGCCCAACTCATGGTCACAAAGATTTACTCCTTTGTTTTTTTCTAGACATTTTACAGTATTAGCTTTTTCAAGTAGGACCTAAATGATCTGTTTTGAGTTAATTTTTGAATATGGTATGAGGTTCATGTTTTGCATATGGATGAGTGGTGGTCCAGCACTATTTGTTGAACTTTGTTCATTGAATTCTTTTGTTAACTTTGTCGAAAATCAGTTGACTATGTGCGTGTGGGTCTTTTTCCGGATTATGTACTGTGTTCTTTTAATGTGACTGCTTTTTTGACAATACCCACATTACTTTGATTAATATACTTTTATAGTCTTGAAATCAGTCTTTTTGCACTGGCTAGGATCTCCAGTGTGATAAATGAATAGGGATGAAGAGAGTGAACATTCTTGCCCTGTTCCAATCTTAGGAAGAAAGCATTCATTTTTTTCCATTACATATGATGTTAGCTGTGGGTTTTGCACAGATATCCTTTATCAGGTTAAGGAGGTCTCCTTCTATTCTTATTTTCTGAGAGTTTTTATCATAAATATTTTGAACTTTGTCAAATGTCTTTTCTTTACCTATTGATACCATGGGGATTTTCTCCTGTGGTCTCTTGATTGTAGTCCATTACATTGGTTGATCTTTGAATATTGAATCAGTCTTGCATTCCTAAACTATAGTTGATCATGGTGTGTTATCCTTCTTACATATTGTTGGATTTGATTTGTTAATATTTTGCTGGAAATTTTTGCAGTTATGTTAATGAGGGATATTGGTCTGTGCTTTTCTTGTAATGTCTTTGTCTGGTTTTGATGTCAGCATAATGCTGGCCTCGAAAAATAGATTTAGAAGTATTCCCTTCCCTATGTTTTTTTGGAAGAGTTTGTGTAGAAGTGTTATTATTTTTTCTTAAAGTTTTTGGTAGAATTGGCAATAACGCCATATGGGTTTGAGTTTTCCTTGTGTGAAGGTTTTTAACTACAAATTCAATTTCTCTAGTAGATACAGAGATATTAAGGTTATCTGTTTTTTCTTGAGTAAGCTTTGGAATTTGTGTCTTTCAGTGAATTTACTCCATTTCTTCCAATTGACCAAATTTATTGGCATAAATTCATAATATTCTCTTTTTAATATCTATAGGATCTATATTGATGGCCCCTTCTTTAATCCCATTATTAATAATTCCTGCGTTCTCTTTTTTTTTTTTTCCTTGATTAATCTACCTGGAAGTTTGTCAATTTTATTGATGTTTTCAAAACACTAGTTTTGGTTTCATGATTTTTTTCTTTACCTTTTCTATTTCATTACTAATCTTTCATCATTTCAATATTGATTTTGGTCTCATTTTTTATTCCTTCCTTTCTTCTACTTTTGGTATAATGTGCTCTCTTTTCTCAAGGTAGTAGGTTAGACCACTGAATTGGGACCTTTCTTCTTTTCCAACATAAGCATATAATGCTGCAAATTTCCCTCTAGATATTGTTTTAACTGCACCCAGTAAACTTTTGTACACTGTATTTTCATTTATTTAAAAATATTTTCTGATGTTTTTGTTCTGAAGGAGGCTTCCTTTCTGACCTTTGTTTTAGAGGTATGTCATTAAATTTGCAAATACATGGGGATTGTCCACATATCTTTCTGTTACTGATACCTAATCTAATTTTTTCTAGTCACAGGATACTCTTTGTATAATTTCAATTATTCTAATATTCTAAATTGGTCAAGGATTGTATTAAGTCCAAGAATATATTCTGTTTTGGTGAATGTCCCACATGCTCTTGAAAAGAATATATATTCCACTACTGTTGGGGTAGAATATTTTATGGATATCACTTAGGTCAGTGTGGTTGATATTGTTATTAAGCTCTTCTATATCCTTACTGATTTTTTTTTGCTTACTGGTTCTACCAATTAGTGAGAAAGGAGTTTTGAATTTTCCAAATAATCATGAATATATTTATTCTTTCAGCTCTATTGGTTTCTGCTTCATGTGTTTTGAAGCACTGATGTTTGGTGCAGTCACATTTAGGATTGTTTTATCTCCCCGATGAATTAACTCCTTAATTATGTAATGTCCCTCTTAATCCCAGGTGATATTCCTTGTTCTAGTATTAATTAATCATGTATTTGGATGTCATATCTTTTTCTTTTTACTTTGAATCTATGTGTTTGTATTTAAAATAAATTTCTTGTACGTAGTATATAGGTAAGTCTTTTATATCCACTCTTCTGATCCTAAATTTTTATTGAGATATTTTCATCATTTACATTTAATGTAATTATTGCTGTGGTTGACTTTAAATCTACCATTTTGCTAGATGTTATCTCTTTTCTGTCCCCCCCACCCTTTTTTTGCCCAATTTTTTTTTTTACTCCTAATTGCTTTTTTTTTTTAATTCCAGTGTAGTTAACATGCAGTGTTAGTTTCAGTTGTACATCTAATTGCTTTTTGATTGAATTTGTTATCCTGTTTTGTATTTACTAATGGCTTATCAATTATATCTCTTTAAAGCATTTGTGGTGGTTGCCATAAGGTTTATGATACATGTCTTTATCACATTCCCCTTTCAAATAATATTATACTACACATTGTGTATATATACATAGTATTAATTCAATCTTGGTGCTGGTGGTGACAGTTCTAAAAGAGATGATGTTTAATGGAGGGCAGTACATAATGAGTACTTAGGATATTTGCCATTTAACCTCACTGTCATTTGAGTATCATATTTATTATTAAGAGCACTCACAAATGAGCTGATATCTTCCCCCTTTTTAAAATGGACAGATGAGGAAATTGCTAGAATTGTATGCTATTCCTCCTTTTTGTTTTTTTTTTTATTTATCTATTTATTTTGACAGAGAGAGAGAGAGAGCGAGCGAGCGAGTGAGCATGTGCACAGGGGAGGGGCAGAGAAAGAGGGAGAAAGTGAGTCCCAAGCAGACTCCTCACTGTCGGCACAGAGACCAATGTGGGGCTCGATCCGACAGACCATGAGATCGTGACCTGAGCCATAATCAAGAGTCAGACACTTAACTGACTGAGCCACCCAGGTGCCCTTCTCCTTTTTGTTTTCTAAACCAGAGAAAGAATGAGACTGTCTAGAATTCTGTGCTGTCCAATTTAGTGTCCACTAGCCACATTGAATTCCAATTAAGTTTTAAAATTCAGGTCCTCAGTCATGCTGGCCACATTTCAAGTGCTCAGTCACCATGTGTATTGAACAGTGCAGGTGTAAAACATTTCCATCAGCACAAAATTCTGTTGGATAGCACTGTTGAAGGAGGAATTAACAAGTTGTCCATAGCTTACCTTTCTAAGTCTGCTTTTCCTGGTTTCTTGAATGCCATTCTCTGAATGTATCACCATTCTATTTACTACCAGTCCAGAGGAAATATGAGTGGTTAATCCTAAAAAATGCCAATTACTGACTATTGAATTACTGACTATTGAAGGCCCTTAGCCAGGGCCCCCACAGGTTTCCAAGGTACCAAAATTCATTTTTCTCTCACTTGACTGCTGGGTATGACGCTTTTGAATATACCATTCTTCTTGGTTCTTTCCTCTTTTTGTTTATATGACACCAGTTCTGCCTTTTCTACTTCTATCTCTGGTCACTCTTTCACAGGTTCTTCTTTGTCTTGCCTGTCCCTTAATGACAGCCTTCCACAGAGGTCCATCCTTAACTTTATTTTTGACTCCCTGGGCCCCAAATACCATATATATGCTAAAGGTCAACAAATCCCCAGTTCAGACCTCTAACCTGAGTTCCTCATGAATATATCTGTGTGGCTTCCCTATATGCATCCCAGCCTCCATATGTCCCAGATGAATTCACTCTTTTCTTCTCTTGCAAACTTGCCTCTACCCCATCTCAATGTGGGTCATTACTGTCTGCTCTGTTTCTGAGCCAGAAACTTGGAAACTCCCTCATAATCCAAACCAGTTAATCAATTTCTGTTGATTCTACCTCCTAATTACTTCTCAAATTGATTTTTTGTTTATTCCCAACTTCCTGTTTTTAAGTCCTCCATATTTTCAAGTGTTCTTACAAACTCATTAGTCTTTCTCCTTCCCATTTGTCTTCTCCACTACTGAATAGTTATCTTTCTAAAATGCAAAGCTGATCACTTTATTCCCCTATTTAAAATTCTTCTAAGGGGGCGCCTGGGTGGCGCAGTCGGTTAAGCGTCCGACTTCAGCCAGGTCACGATCTCGCGGTCCGTGAGTTCGAGCCCCGCGTCCGGCTCTGGGCTGATGGCTCAGAGCCTGGAGCCTGTTTCCGATTCTGTGTCTCCCTCTCTCTCTGCCCCTCCCCTGTTCATGTTCTGTCTCTCTCTGTCCCAAAAAATAAATAAACGTTGAAAATGGTAAAGCGATCTTCGTTACAGATATTTTAAAAAAATAAATTAATTAATTAAAAAAAAAATTCTTCTAAGGCCCCACATTATGTTTGGCAAAAATGCACACATGTAAACATAATATAGGGGTCTCTTCTGAGTCTGCCTCTTCCCACCTCTTCCCACCTCTTTTATCCTCATCTTTCAGTCCTCAACTTACAATCTTAGAGTCTTCATTCAATCATGTCCAGCCACTTAACTGCCTGGAACTCCTCAGAATCAACCATCTATTTCTCTCTGACCTCTGTGTCCTTTGAACTTTCTATTCAATTTACTTGAGGCTGATACCTCTCCCCATCCTCACCCCACCACACACTCTTTTCCTCCTTGCCTGGCTGATTCCTTCCTGTCCTTCAGGATTCCATTCAGACCTCCCCTCTGGGAACGTTTCCCTGATATCTTCCCTCCCCAGATTAGTCTTTGTGCATCTTGGACTTGCCCTGTGTTCTCATAGTATTCTGTGCTTTTCTCCACCATAGTAATCTCCCTATATTGTAACAGCATTGAAAGCATTCAGTAACAATTGATGGGATAACCTAACAACTTCGAATGAGTTCACAGGCTAATAAATCATATTATAGAAACCTTCTATTGTGTTCTTACAGGTGAAGATGCTGGAAGCAGATCTGGTTTCAAAAATGCTACGAGCTGTTCTGCAGTCTCATAAGAACGGAATAGTATTACCCCGCCTCCAAGGAGAGTACAGATCCTTGACTGGAGACTGGATTCCCTTTAAGCAGTTAGGTTACCCAACACTAGAAGCCTATCTGAGAAGTGTGCCAGCAGTTGTGAGGATAGAGACTAGTAGATCTGGAGAGGTAAGAAGGTAATTGTGCATGTCAAGAGTCAAACCAATTCTTTTTTTTTTTTTTTCTAATGTTTATTTTTGAGACAGAGACAGACCATGAGTGGGGGTGGGGCAGAGGGAAAGGGAGACATAGAATCCGAAGTAGGCTCCAGGTTCTGAGCTATCAGCACAGAGCCCGACGTGGGGCTCGAACTCGTCAACTGCGAGATCATGACCTGAGCCGAAGTAGGACGCTCAACCGACTGAGCCACTCAGGTGCCCCAAGAGTCAGACCAATTCTTAATTGCCTGCCTGGCACTTCTAATCTCCTAACTAGGACAGAAGTCAAAGTGAAAAGTACTAGCTAAGTGGTTTGAGATTGTTAGTGATAGAAAGCATCCAAGACACAGCCTAAATTCTGATGTCTTTTGTTTTATCCCTCAGATTCTTTTTGATGTAAAACTTAGACTCTAGTCACTATAGATGAAAAAATTTAAAGTTTACCCAGTCATTAGCATTCAAGCAAAGTAAGTGTATTGGAGACCTAAATGCCAGGTGTCAGCACCCATGCATTATACACCTGCTACAACTGTTTTTGCTCAGGTCACTAATGACCTCCTGATTATCAGAGCTAATAGATACTCTTAAATTCTCATTGTTTGACCTCATTCCTATCTGTTCCTACTATCTGGACCCTAGTTGAGTCTCTAGTGGATCATTCAGCACTTTGATTTTTTTTTAATATTTTTTAAGTTTATTATCTATTTATTTATTATGAGAGAGAGAGAGAGAGTATGAGCAGGGGAGGGGAAGAGAAAGAGGGAGAGAGGGAATCCCAAGCAGACTCCACACTGTCAGTGCAGAGCCTGATGTGGGGCTCGAACTCACGAACTGTGAGAGCATGACCTGAGCTGATATGAAGAGTCAGATGCTTAACTGACTGAGCCACTGAGCATCCCAACACTTTGATTATTACAGGGCCTTCCCTACCATTCTCCTTGTCCTCCTTAATCCCTTCTTTCTCTAGGCTGTTCTACCCTTCACACCAATATGATAAGACTATTTAAATCTTTTAGTTTCTCTGGAAGAATATTTTATATAGAGCATGGCAATTTGGTGGTAGCAATGAAATGTTTTATTGCACATACCCTGTGACCCAGCAGTTTCACCCCCTGGTATCTCCCCAATATATGGTATGAAAGATATGGACAAACCAATGTCCAAAAGACAAAAAGCACCCACCTTACCAAACACCATATTCTTCTGGGTTCATTTCTACATAGGTAAATAGATATAACAGATCTGGGGTATTTCTTACCCAAACTTGTAATAGTTGTTCTGTTTGGGGGCATGGGGAAGGCAGTGGGTGGAGGAGGGAACAAGGGAGAAGGATCAGGAGAGTGATCAAAGGGAAGGTTCACCTGTGTGTAATCATTTTTATAAGGATCATGTCTAAATTAATTAAATACTATATTAATAATAAAACTTGCTTCAATATCCCTGATTCTTCTAGACAGATTTAAGCCCCCCTTTCTGTCTACTTGACACTTTGTAATACATCCAATATAGCATTTAACATAATGCTTTCTATTTAGTCTCTCTGTGTCTCTCTTTTTCTTCATAAGTTTCTTGAGGATGAATGATTGTTTTTTAACTCCAGATAGTTCTTAATAAATATGTGTTGGAATATATGAATGATCAAATGTCTCATGAATTAATAATGCCTCATATGGTTACTGTGCTGTAATTTACTCAACCCTGTTCTCCTATTATGGACATTTTGACTGTTTCCAGGTTTTGATAGTTAAAATAACCCCTCTTGCACATATTTTGGTATGTAAAGTTTTTTTTTTCAGTTATATTCGTGTAATATATTTTCAGGAATAGAAATACCGGGCCAAAGAATAGGAGCATGTCTTGGCTTTTGTAAAGCCTCATTGCTTTCCTGTTCTTGATTTCTACTTAGAACTAGAGCCTTTAACGCTAGAGGTGGCTTTAGAGACCATCTAGTCCCAGTATTCTACACACTGGAAAAAAATCCCCCATATATCACTTTTTTAAAAAGATGAAGAGCTGAGCTGCTGTGTTTTAAGCAGGTGCTTCAGGGTCCAGTGCCTCTGCTTGCCCTGCCTTGCCCTCACCGCACTGCCACTGTGAGGCTCCAGAGTTACCTTCATGGAATCTGGTGGCACCAATGAACAGTTTGAAAACCCTAGATCTAAGCCCACTCCTGTTTTATAGCTGAGAGAGTGTACTACAATGTGGGAGCTAAGCTGCTTTGTCCCAAGTCATCCAGCTAATCTGTTTCAGTGGCAAGATTAGGATTGGGTTGTCTTTGAGAGGTAATAAAAAGAGCGATTATGAGTACCTACTTTGGATTCAGAGAGATAACCTAGCTGTGTCACTCGGGAAGGTTGCTTAACTTCCCTGAGCCTCTGTTCTCCCATGTATAAAATCAAAATAAAATATATCTCACAGATTATATGAGGTAATATGTGCAGATCACAGGTTTCTTTTGGTTCATTGGTTAATCCCATAGTACCTAGCACATTATATATGTTTAGTGAATACTTGTTTAAGGAATAAATGAAATTTTCAATTTGAGGAGAGATCATTCAATGTGCTAGACTATTCTTTAAAAAAAATTTTTTTAACATTTGTTTTTGAGACAGAGAGAGACAGAGCATGAGCAGGGGAGGGTCAGAGAGAGAGGGAGACACAGAATCTGAAACGGGCTCCAGGCTCTGAGCTGTCAGCGCAGAGCCCGACACGGGGCTTGAACTCACGGACCATGAGATCATGACCTGAGCTGAAGTCGGCCGCTTAACCGACTGAGCCACCCAGGCGCCCCAGCTAGACTATTCTTGATGTCTCTTATAGAATGTAATTTTGCTCTAACAGTATCAAAAAGAGAGAGGGATGTGAATATTTGCATACAGCTTGAGTTGGAACATGTAAACTCACTAAGATCCACTTTTAAAAATCGGCCTCTAGGCAGCAGTGAATCTGAGAAATGTTTCTCCTCTCACCTTGCCTCTCGTGAATAGATTACCTGCTATGCCATGGCCTGCACAGAAACTGCAAGAATTGCTCAGCTTGTGGCTCGTCAGAGGAGTTCTAAAAGGAAAACTGGGCGGCAAGTTAATTGTCAGATGAGAGTGAAGAAAACTATGCCATTTTTTCTAGAAGGTAAGGTCTTTTCACATGCTAAAATTTTTAAACCTATCTATGAATACATTGTCATATGGAATTAGGAAATATTGCTTGTATTCATGATAAACACCTACATTTGTTAGCATTCATAGGTCAAGAGGGAAATCTTAAAGCTAGTACTGTATTTCCATTTGAAATGAAGTGAAGATGATGAGCATGACTCACTAAGTTATTACACAATGTGAGATAATTCAGTTTTAATTAAGCTTATTATGGCAAAGTGTTGTTTTATTCTTTTAGGTTTTTGAGGGGGGGAAGCCTCATCCAGAATGTTGGGTGAACCAAGAACCTATGATTTAATGTCTTATTTAGCAAGTCATGTCTTTTATATTAAGATCCTCTATTTTTGGAAAAACATGAATTATATTGTACACAAAGGTGTTATAGGCAACTTAGCCAATGTTTACTGAACAATTATCTCAGAGAGCTTTTAATCAGTTCTAAAACTAAATTCTCAAGATATAGTTCAGTGATAATATGAAGGAGTAGACCCCCAAATGCCACCATGAGCATTTTAGACAAGGGAACAGTCATGGGAGAATGGCCATGTAGGGCTTCATGGCAAAGGGGGATTGAACCCAGATCTTGAATGAGGGGAAGAATTTCAATTGATGGAGAAGAAATGGGAGGCCTGAGATATGGCTGAGTGTGCTACATTTGTAGCAACGTGGGGTGGCTGCCACTGAAGTGTTGGTTGGTGAGTAGAGGGAAGGTAACTGGCTAATTTAGCAGATGCAGCCACGTTTTGAAGAAATCTCATCTGCTGAATACCAATGTCTATTTCCCCTACTGACAAACCCTGTAGTGGCAACTTCCTCGTGTTCTTACAAACTATTCTGAGAATAGAGACTCCCAGAAAACATCTGGGCAGGGGAGTGGCATAGTGACACGAAGCTTTGGGGAAGCTAATTGATTCCATTATGTATGCCTAACTTCACAGGAAAACCAAAAGCAACCCTCAGACAACCAGGATTTTCTTCAGATTTTTCTATCAGCAAAAAACCTAATCCAACACTGCTAAGAGACAGAGGAAACTCTCTTGGAGTTAAGTCTGATGCTGAAATGCCGCCTTACACGTTACACACAACTGCTGGAAGTGAAGTATTCAGAGACGTTCCAGTGCAGAGACATGTGACCATGCCTACCAGCAACAGGTATTTGGGCTTTGTCTGGCTAAAAGGAGAAGTTTGGTGAATCTATGATAATAAATGTTAAAAGTGTTCCGGATAAGAAGGAAATACTTTCTGTTTTACCTAATGTAAGTTCACATGTAGCAGAGAAATGCATCATTACTAGTAAATCCACTCTTCCTGGCTACCTGAATGTCATTGTCTGAGTATCTTCATTTTATATTTTCTCTGCATTGTTGGTAATCTCTCCTTGTAAAATTCATTTTGAAAGCTCTCACAGGAAAAGAAAAGGCTCTTGAAGGCTATTCTAAGATGCTGTTTCAGGATAACTTACAACTTTTTCTGAAAACCTTTCTTATAATTAGTTTTATAACTTCTAGGTAACATTCTTGATTTGCACATTCCACTGTGCTCCAATAATCATATCTATAATTATATAGATTATATATATATTATATTATATGATTATATCTATAATCACACATCCATGCATCAGCATATCCGACTGGCAATATTAACACAACCTTCAAGTCCTAGTTTGAGTGCTGCCATTTATTAGCCAGGTGAACAAGTGAAATGATTTCATCTTTTAGGGCTGTGGTTTGTTGTTGTGGTTTGTTGAATGAAAATGTTAAACTAGGTGACCTCAAAGTTCCTTTTCGGCTTTAAATCTTATACTTTTTGTAAGGTAATTCAGGTCAGCAAACTATGACCCACGGGCTAAATCTGGCCCATTGCCTGTTTTGTGTAAATAAAGTTTTATTGAAACAAAGCCACATCCCTTTGTTTATATCATTGTCTGTGATTTCCTTTGCGCAACTGCAGTTAAGTAGTTGTGCCGAGACATTATGGCCTGCCAAACCTAAAATATGCACTAGCGGACGCTTTTACAGGAAACATTTACCAACTCCTGATATAGATGAATGAGTATCCCATTCTTTCATTCTTTTTGTGCCTTTATAAAACAAATGTTGTTGTATTATTTTTTTTAAGTTTATTTATTTTGAGAGAGAGAGAGAGAGAGAGAGAGAACATGAGCAGAGGAAGGGGTGGGGGTGGGGGCAGAGAGAATCCCAAGCAGGCTCTGCACTGTCAGCACAGAACCCAATGTGGGGCTTGGATTCACAAAACCGTGAGATCATGACCTGAGCCGAAATCAAAAGTCAGACACTTAACTGACTGAGCCACCCAGGCGCCCCATGTTATATCCCTTTAAATCGGTGTTCAAATATTCCATTTTGTGTAAAAGCTACACCTCCCCCACCCCAGCACTCCCCCTACTATACTAGAATATTTAGAATTATTTTTTTTAACTTAGTTAAAATTTTTTATAATGGTATATATTTAGTGCTATTTATGGTTAGTTATAATTTTGATAAGGTCTAGAAAATACATAGTTAGAACTTGGATCTTGACCCAAAGCACTAGTTAGGGCCAGCATGTGACTGAGGTACCACTGTCTCCTCTGCTTCCATGCCTCCATTCAAGTTCCCATTTTGAATTGAATCTATAAAATGACAACAAAACCAAGACATACTGGATTGTGGGCCCAGGAGAATATTCTCTACCCCATGGTCTGGTGTCTCCTACCCATCTCTTAGTGGCAATGGGCAACCCAGGTAAGTTCCTTCCATTCCTCCAGGTAGGACCAGCAGTGATTGAGAGGGGCTGTGCTAGCACCAAGATGCCCAAAGGGCAGGCCCAAGATCGTGCTTTCTGACCTACAGCCTAGTGTGTTCTCACCCTCTTTCACCTGGCAGCATTAGGTCCAGGGAAGTGCATTCTGTTCCTGTGGGCAGCACCTGATCAAGAAGGAGCCCCAACAGCAACAAGTAAATTTAAGTTAGCCTGTAAGGGCTCTGAAAAATCAGTTATCATTGGAACTACAGCTACAAATGTGGGCCAGGAGCTGTGTGCTAAACCTAAGCAGGTGATTGTCTGCTAAAATAGGGCTTTTAAATTGGATTAATAGTTTCCTAACGTATGTCCAAATGTCCAGGATACAACAAAAAGTCACTTGTTATACTAAGAACCAGGATAATGACAACTTGAATGAGAAAAGACAGTTGACAAATGCCAAGAGCAAAATCAGTCAGATGTTGGAATTATCTGGCAAGAATTTTACAGCAGCTCTCCTAAAATGCTTCAATGAGCAAATGAAAAGAATTTGGGGGGGGGGGGCAAAATGGAAAAAAAAGAAAATTCACCAAAGAAGTAGAACATATAAAAAAGAATGAAATGGAAACTGTAGTATTAAAACAATGGAACACCAAACTAAAAAACTCACTGGGTAAGCTCACAACAGAATGAATATGACAGAGGGAAGAATCCATGAACTCAAAGATAGAGCAATAGAAATTACACAATCTGACCAACAGAGTAAACAGACTTCCTTCAAAAACAAAACAAACAAAAGAACACCTACCAAAGCCTGAGGGGCCTTTGGAAATAAAACACCTAGCAGAGCCTTAGGAATATGTGGGGGAAAATAAGAAAAGATCTAACATTTGTATTATCAGTGTCTTGGGAAGAGAGAAAGAGTGGGGCTGAAAGAGTATTTGAACACAAAATGGCTGAAAACTTCTCAAATGTGGCTAAGGATATAAACCTACAGATTCAAGAGTTCAGAGAATCCTAAAAAAGATAGATCCAAGAAACCCACATGAAGACACATCATATTAAACTTCCAAAAGCTAAAGACAAAAAATCTTAAAAACAGCAAGAAATGACACATCACTTATAGGGGATTACCAGTTTTAATGACAGTGGATTTCTCACCTATGACCATGGAGGAACCCTGAAGGAAGGAAACAGCACATTTTTCTTGTGCTGAAAGAAAAAACTGTCAGCCATAAATTCTATATCCAGGAAAAATATACAACAGGAATGAAAGGGAAATAAAGACATTCTCAGATGAAAGAAAACTAAGAGAATTTGTCACTAGTTGACCTACTCTTAAAGAGTGGCTAAAGGAAGTTCTCTCAAGAGAAAAAAGATGGGCTTGGAATTTCAGAAAGGAAAGAGCAGAACTGGTAAAAACAGGTGTAAATGTAAGATTATCCTTCTTATGAGTTTCTTAAATCATACTAGGTTGAAACAAAAATTATAACACTATCTGATAAGTGCTCAACATATATAGAGAACTTAATTAAATTTGCAAAATTGGGGGGAGGAGAGGAGACCTAAATGGAAGTAAGGTTTGTACACTTAAAGTAGTAAAACGTTGATACCAATGGAATGTGATGTTGTATATATATATTGGAATGCTTAAACCAACTAGTAGGAAAGCTATACAAAGTGATATACAGAGTGATCAAACAGGGGAGGGGCAGAGAGAGAGGGAGACACAGAATCCGAAGCAGGTTCCAGGCTCTGAGCTGTCAGCACAGAGCCTGATGCAGGGCTTGAACCCACGAACTGTGAGATTATGACCTGAGCCAAAGTCAGACGCTTAACCAACTGAGCCACCCAGGCGCCCCTATACCACTTTTTCTTTAACTATTCCTCAGTTGATGGACATTTGGCTATTGATAGTTTGGCTTTTCCATAGTTTGGCTATTGTTGATAATGCTGCTGTAAACATCAGGGTGCATGTACCACTTCGAATCTGTATTTTTGTGTCCTTTGGATAAATACCTAGTAGTGTGGTTGCTGGGTTGTAGGGTAGTTCTATTTTTAACTTTTTGAGGAACCTCCATACTATTTTCCAGAGTAACTGTGTCAGTTTGCATTCCCACTAACAGCATTCTCATCGACATCTGTTGTTTCCTGTGTTGTTAATTTTCGCCATTCTGATGGGTATGAGGCAGTATCTCATTGTGATTTTGATGTGCATTTCCCTGATGATGAGTGATGTTGAGCATCTTTTCATGTGTCTGTTAGCCATCTGGATGTCTTCTTTGGAAAAATGTCTATTCATGTCTTCTGCCAATTCTTAACTGGATTATTTGGTTTTTGGGGTGTTGGGTTTGACTAATTACTTTCAATGTAAGTTTAATTACTTTAAATGTAAAAATGCATGAAAAGATGTTCAACTTCATTAGCCATCATGGGAATGCATATTAAAACACATATTAACATGAGATATCATCATGACACACCTATCAGAATGACTAAAGTAAAAAATAGTGATAATATTGAATGCTGGCAAGGATGCAGAGAAACTGGATCAATCGTACATTGCTGTTGAACATGTAAAATTAATAGCTACTCTAGAAAACAGTTTGGGAAATTTCATTAAAAAACAAAAGCAACTAAACATGCAGCTATCACAGCAGTTGCACTCCTGGGCATTTATCCCAGAGAAATGAAAACTTATATTCATATAAAAACCTGCACACAAATGTTCATAGTAACTTTATTCATAATAGTCCCAAACTGAAAACAACCCCAGTGTCCTTTAGTAGGTGAATGGTTCAACAGACTGTAGTACATTCAGACCACAGAATACTTAGCAATAAAAAGGAACAAACTATTAATAACACAGCAACTTTGGTGGATTTCAAGGGAATTCTGCTCTGTGAAAGAAGCCAGTATCAAAAATGTTACATGCTGTGTGATTCTATTTATATAACATTCTTGAAATGACAAAATTGTAGAGATGGAGAACAGATAAGTGTTTGCCAAATGTTAGGGTTTTAGGAAGTCGGAAGGGTGTGGCTATAAATGTATAGCAAGAAGGGGCCTTGTGATGGGACAGTTGTGATTATAATGATTATAGTCTGATGATTATAACCAATAAATTATTGATTACAGTGGTGGTTACAAGGATCTATATATGTGGTAAAATTTCACAGAACCACATGCACACAGACACACACACATGCACATGCACATACATGTAAAACTGGTGAAGTTTGATTAAGTTCTGGATTATACCAATGTCAGTTGCCTGGTTTTGCTGATGTACTGTGCAAAGATGTTACCATTGGGGGAAACTGGGTGAAGGGTGCATGTGACCTCTATGTATATTTTTTGCAACTCCCCATGAACTTAAAAGTATTTCAGAATACAGTTGACCCTGAACACCATCAACATGAGTTAGGTGTGCTAACCCCACACACAGTCAGAAATACACATACAACTTTTGAGGCCCCCCCCCCCAGTTTGATTGCTAATAGCCTACTGTTGACCAAAAGCTTTACTGATAATATAAACAGTAGGTTAACACATATTTTGTGTATTATATGTATTATACATAGTATTTTTACGATAAAATGAGCAAAAAGAAAATATTTTTAAGGAAATCATAAGAGAAAATACATTTACAGTACTGTACTGTGTTTGTCAAAAAAATATGCATCTGGTGGACCTGTGTAGTTCAAACTCATGTTGTTTAAAAATCAAGTGTAGGGGCACCTGGGTGGCTCAGTCGGGTAAGCATCCAGCTCTTGGTTTTGACTCAGGTCATGATCTCACAGTTCATGAATTTGAGCCCCACATCAGGCTCTGCGTTGGCAGTGTGTAGCTTGCTTGGGATTCCCTCTCTGTCCCTCTCTTTCTGCCCCTCCCCTGCTCGCTCTCTCTGTCTCTCAAAAATAAATAAATAAAAACTTTAAAAAATTTTTAAAAAGTGTAAAAAGTTAAAAAAGGGATAGCAAAAGCCTTATTTATATGGTTTTAGTTTTGAGAATTAATATATCCTTTTATCTTTTGCCTTTCACTGTAAAAATTTCAAATTTCATATGATAGAATATCTTGTACAATAATTTCTAAAACTATACACCTAGCTGTCTTCAGCTGTCTTGCTTTACATAGGTTATGTTACAGACTACTTTAACTATACACTGTTAAAGATGTCATAAAACATCTTCATCAAACCTTTTTTTTAAGAGCACAATACAAATTGAAAGAATCCTTTTAAGAGGAATCTAAATACCACCTGGTGGCAGCTATTATGTGCATCCCTTTTAATTATAAAATCAAAAAAATTACTCTTACCAAAAATAGAACAAGAGCAAAAGCTGTTTTATCTACTTATAAAATACATGAGCAGTAATAGTAAGTAGTAAAAACTATTATTAACTTAAAATTTGGAGGGTCACCAAATCTTTTGGGAAGCTGATAAAAGGTATAAATGATTTTCCCAGAAAAATATATGTGTACACATATACATACATCTTTGTATATTCAAGAGATTCATGGACCTCAGAAGCCCCTTCTCAGGATCTTTGGTTAAGAATTCATGCCTGCCAGTTAACAAACTGAAAGGGTTCTAGAAAAATAACATAGCTGATATTTTCTGATATTGTAGGCATCAATCTAAGTTTATCATGTGTCCAGTAAAATACAAAGAGGGGTCAGGAGTAAGGATATATGATTGATTTGTGATTTCTCTGGTTTATATGAGGGAAGGAAATGTGGGTATCTAAAATAATATAATATATAACCATGGTATTTTTATTAAAGTGATAAAATTACTAAATGAGGTATTTAATGTATTTATCCATAAAACACAGATAAATATGGTACTGAAGTTCAAGATTCCCATTAGGCCTAGAAAGAGAGAAGAAATTACTGTGTGTATATTGTAGTGAGTAAGATCATGGACTTTGGATAGGAACAAATGGCTGTTTGGCACTAACCAACAGGCACTATGATTGAAAAGGCATCTTTCAAGTACTAAGCTAAATAAATGTGAATTTGTTGTTGGTTTCTGCTTCTTTGCATATGTTTAAAACTGTTTTATGTTTAGTATGTGCTAAATATTTGTAGGAAGTATTTTCTAAAATACATTTATTGCTTGGCTCTGATTGTAAAAATACTATGTGTATGGCATAGAAAATTTGCAAAGTGTAAAGAAGTAAAAGGAATTTTTAAAATTGCCTGTAGTCTGGAGCACCTGGGTGGCTCAGTTGGTTAAGCATTGGACTCTTGATCTCGGTTCGGGTCATGATCTCACAGTTTGTGGGATTGAGCTTGGAATTCTCTCTCTCCCTCTCTCTGTGCCCCTCCCTTGCTCATGTTCTCTCTCTCTCTCAAAATAAATAAACTTAAAAAAATTGCCTCTAATCCAAAAATAAATGTAAACATTTAAAAGTTGTGGATATATAAATTTTTAAAAATAGAAATGGGCTCTTGCTATATCTTACTATTTTATAACCTGTTTTAAAAGGTAATATATTGGGGTGCCTGGGTGGCTCTGTCGGTTAAGCGTCCAACTTTGTCTCAGGTCATGATCTCACAGTCTGTGAGTTCGAGCCCCGCATCGGGCTCTGTGCTGACAGCTTGGAGCCTGGAGCCTGCTTCTGATTCTGTGTCTCCCTCTGTCCCTCCCCGACTCACACTCTCTCTCCCTCTCTCAAAAATAAATAAACATTAAAAAAGTTTTTTTTTTTTAAAGTAATAATATATTGTTAACCCACATGATTAAGTATACTAGTACATTATCATTTTTAATGTCAGGGAGATCCATTGTCCAGCCTCCTATTGCTGAATATAAATTATTTCCACTATTGTAAGCAATTCTACAATGAAACATATTTGTAGAACAGTCCTTGCATATATTCATGACTAGTTCCTTAGAATAAATTGGTAGGAAAAGGGTAAGAGGGTATACATTCTAAAGCTATTACTAATTTGTGCTCTACACAGATTATACCAATTATATTCTAGAAGCATATGGAAGTGATTATTTACTTGTATCCCTGCCAGTACTGGGCACCACTTTTTCAGTTGATGCCAAAAGGTGAAAAAATATACCTATATTTTAATTTCTATTTCTTTGACTTTCATTCTTAAGGGGGTTATAATTTTGTCATATGTTTACTTGACCATTTATAGATCTTTTATGAATTACGTGTCTTTGCCCTTTGTACAAACTTTCTGTTGGTTTTTTCTTTTTTCTTTCTCATTTGTAAAAATAACTTATAAATTAAGGATGTTGACCCTTTGTAATATGTTGGCAATATTTCCTCAGTTTATTTAATTTTTGTATTTCCACTATACAAAAACTTTAAAATTTTATATTTTTTTTATCTAAATCTACCAATCTGTTCCTCTGTGGCTTCTGTCTTTAGGTATTATGCTTAGAAAAGCATTTTTACCCCAATACTATATAATAGGTCTTCTGTTTTCTTTTAGAATTTTTATGGTTTCATTAAATCTTTAATCCAGAATTTATGTGGTTGTATATCATGAGAGTTAGCAGTCTTGTTAGCCAGGTGTCCTAATACCAGTTATTACATAATTTTTTTCTTTCCATGCTGGTTTAAAATGCTGTCTTTACCCATTGTAAACTGTTATAAATATATGACTTGGTTTCTGGCCTTTTCATTCGGAATCATTAATTACCTGTCTAATTCTTTTGCTGTGCCAAACGATTCAGATTATTATAACTTTATAAGGTGTTAATAACCTTTACTCTCTACTCCCTCCTCTTTCTACTGCTGATTTGGTTTCTTGCTTCTAACATGTGCTTTTATTACACTTATTGCCACTATCATAGCACTTAGTAGGTTTTGTTCTTATAGATTTTGTCAGTGCATTATTACCTATTTTTGTGTAAGAGGTTATACAAATCTAGCAGCTCACAACACCTAATTATTATTTCCTAATTCCTGTGGGTCATGTATCTGGTACTGCTTAGCTAGGTCCTCTGCTTCAGTCTCTTATGGGGCTGCTGTGGGTGTTGGCCATGGGTGGGGTGAACTGAGCAAGAATCTGCCTCTGGGCTGACACACATGCTTGTTGGCCAAATCACTTTCATTTTTTCCCTCAGTGCTTGACTTCCTGGCTGTTGGCCAAAGACCACCTTCAATTTCTTACCACATAGGCCTTCCCAATATGGCCATTGGCTTCATCAAAGCCAGCAAGGGAGAGATTATGCTGGGGGGGGGGGGGGGCGGAGAGGGGGGATTTGTAATCTCATCATTTGTAATCCCCTCAACCTTGAAATATTCTGTTGGTTAGAAGCAAGTTACTCAAGGGAATGAGGTTATATAAGGCTGTGGCTTGGCCACCAGGAAGCAAGAATCACTGGGGGCCATGTCATAGCAGCTTACTACAGATGGTTTTCTCAACTGTATGTATAGTCCATGAGATAGGGGTGTGTTTCTCTTGTTTAATTGTGTATAATTCCTGTCTGCCCATGCCCAGCTCATAGTAGGTCCTGAAATAAGTGTTTGTAGGGTAAGAATGTGTCTCTAATAAATGGCATATGTTTAGATTTGATAGGGTGTTTTTTGGACCAGTCTAAGTATTTGTCTTTTAAAATACTTAATAATTTGTCTTTTAAAATACAAAATAATAAATTTTTTATACTTTTATAAGACTGGTTGGACCACTTTCATCTTATTATGTTTGTTTTTCACGTGTCCCTGCAGTTTCCCTTGAAATCTTTCTTTTGCTATGTCAACTGTTTTCTGTCCCATCCATCAGACCTACCTATGCCTGAGCCATATCAGTCCCTGCCATAATCTCTCTGTGCTCCCTCTTTGCTCATAAGCCTCTGCCTGCTAATAGAGCCCTCACAGCTGACTCCAAGCAGAGGAGGGTTCCAGTTTACAACTTTAGGGCTCTGGTGCAAGGGAAAAGAGGGCTGTCTCCCTGCCAGTTCTCTAAAAATAGAAGTTGGATATGTTTTTGGCATCTTCCATTATTACCTAGATGTATTAATATGTAAACGTGATGTTCTTATAGTTGCATAGCATCATATATTAAATAAGTTGTATTGGTAGCCTACCATTTAATAATTTCTTGTAGAATTAAAGCATTATGAGGAGATGTTCTTTATTCCAAAAAATTCATCTAATTTTTAGAGTATTCCATACTATCTAAAAGTTGGAAAATATGTATATTGTGTCATTGTCACCTGTTCTAGTTCCATACCCACTGCTGGGCAAGATGTACTCATAGGTTGATTCAATCATCCTATTCATTCCTACAACATTCACTGCCCTTTGCAAGTACCAAGCACTGCCCTAGGCTCTGGGAACAGGTTATTGAGACACTTGGAGCCTAGTGAGGGAGACTGACATGAACATATATGAGTGTGTGTGTGTGTGTGTGTGTGTGTGTGTGTGTGTCTGGTTTCATTGTCCTCATATTTGGAAAAATCTTCCTATGTATGTCCAATGTAATTCATATAAAAATTATTTTGCCGAGTGTATGAAGTGTGGGGAGACAATGCTTTTTCTTTTCTAACTTGCTACTTGAGCAGTCCCTCTGTGGTTCGGAATGCCACCTTTCTCACGTGCTAAGATACAGCGTCAATTGAGTGTTTCTAAGCTCTGTATCATTTTACTTATCTGTTTAAGTATTATAAATGTTGTAACTTTATAACTCACTTCAGTATCTGGTGGTATAAGTCCTTCATTTTTTGGTTATATTCCAAAATATTCTTTATGATCAACTACTTATTCTTTGCATGGCTTTATTTATTTTGTATTGCCGGTCCCTTAAAGGTGATTAATTGGAGGGGCGCCTGGGTGGCGCAGTCGGTTAAGCGTCCGACTTCAGCCAGGTCACGATCTCGCGGTCTGTGAGTTCGAGCCCCGCGTCGGGCTCTGGGCTGATGGCTCAGAGCCTGGAGCCTGTTTCTGATTCTGTGTCTCCCTCTCTCTCTGCCCCTCCCCCGTTCATGCTCTGTCTCTCTCTGTCCCAAAAATAAATAAACATTGAAAAAAAAAATTGAAAAAAAAAAATAAATGCTAAAAAAAAAAAAAAAAAAAAAAAGAAAAAGGTGATTCATTGGAAATCTAACTTCCATGTTCTCTTAAAGTCCTAGTTTAAATTTAGCTTTTAACACATTTTCTCTAATATGACACATGAAAGTTAATACCAGTATCATTTTCATTTTTGCTCATTTTGAAATATTCTAATGACTTCTTTTGCTATTCAGTGCCACAGAAACTTTAAATGAAAAGCACAGTGCTTAAAACTTGGCATAGACTTTGATGTTTGAATTTTAACTTACTTTTTTTTTTTTTAACACCTTAGGTTTAGTCCAAAGGCGTCCCTCCCACCACCTTTTCAGATGCATCTCTCAAGAACCTGTGCTAAGGAAATAAACGGTATGTTTTCTAAACATTCTCTTCATGATACATTTCGGCTTCTAGAGCCTTAGAACCCCAAGAAAAATATCTGGTGGTGGCTGTTCGCATTTGCTCTCACCCTATCCTATTTATTATCTTTCTTCCCCTCTTTCCTCATTTCTTTAAATTATGAATTGAAGTGATCTAAAGAGAAAATAGTACCTCCAGGGCTATCATTATTCTGACATAAGGCCTTCCGCATATTAGACGAGTTCTGTTTCGCTCCATGTGTCACCGAGAGATACTTATGTGCCTTGTCACCCTCTTACTCTTCAGAGGATAAGATTTAAAGCACATAAATATGAGGTTTCAACTCAGAAAATAGTTTCAGATACTCCACCATTTTTAAAAGCTGGGACCCTAAACTATACACAGTGACCACTAAGCATCTTAGTATGATACAAATGATTCCTTGGGTTAGAAGATCCAAAAGAGCTGTTAAGAAAACAGTAAGAAACATAATAAAGTCAAAGAATCTGAAGATTAAAATTGCACACACTTGTCGAGGTGCCTGGGTGACTCAGTCAGTTGAACATCTGACTTGGGCTCAGGTCATGATCTCATGGTTTGGTTCGTGGGTTCAAGCCCTGCATCGGGCTCACTGCTGTCAGCACAGAGCCCATTTCAGATCCTCTGTCTCCCTCTCTCTTACTGCCCCTCCTCCATTCATGCTCTCTCAAAAATGGGAAAAAAAAAACATTAAAAAAAGTAAAATGCACACACTCGGCATTGGTCTCCTCCAACCAAAGTATAAATTCCCTGCTCATAGATGCATCTGAGGGAACAGTGTTTCAGGATCAGTATTTACATTGCATGAAATTTAAGTGTGATTTTAAATGATCTGCTGTTTCAAGTGTGATTCTGAGTCAAGATCATTTTTTCCATATGAACACACCTCCAGTATTTCTTATGGAAATTACTTGAATCATATGATTTTTGTTTCTGTCAATAACTTTTACACATGTATTTTCTTTTTTTAAATTTCTTTTAACATTTTATTTATTTTTGAGACAGGGAGAGACAGAGGATGAACAGGGGAGGGTCAGAGAGAGGGAAACACAGAATCTGAAACAGGCTCTGGGCTCTGAGCTGTCAGCACAGAGCCCGACGCGGGGCTCGAACTCACGGACCGAGAAATCATGACCTGAGCCGAAGTCGGCCGCTTAACCTGAGCCACCCAGGAGCCCCTACACATGTATTTTCTGAAACATGGCTACTCCCTTAGAGGTTGTAAATCCTTTTAAATTAGAGTAAGCTTTTTTTCTGCAGAATGCTGAGGACTTGTTTCAGGAGGATTGCAGTTCACGGGACAGCTGATATGTACACGCTTACACACAGCCTCTCCTACCTGTTATAAAACAGACTCCGTTGATTTAACAGAAACCACACAAGCTTAGGGGACTCCCAGTGACTCCACAAAACAGATGCATTTGCAGACTCCAACTGGGCATTAGTTACTGACACTCTCTCGTTAAGGGGGGTCTGACCAGTTCTCAGAAGCTCATCTTTTCCTTATTCCTGATCCTTTTATATCATTACTTGGGAAGAACCTAAATAAATTAGTGATGTCCTTATATGGACATTGTGTGCCCTTTTGTTTGCTGAGCCAAACTCAGTCTAGTGCCCTGTGCTGGGTGAGAGCAGAGTTCGCATCCAGCCCTCCTCAAGGAGCTGCTCACCCTTTGGCCTCCTGGCGTCCTCAGAGGCTAGAGGCCCCAGACCAGTCTGTGTATCTCTCTACCTGCCAGTTTAAAATAGAACTTCTGTGTATTGCTAAATTGTTTTTCTCATTAATAAAGCAGAAAAACATATTTTAAAACCTGGACATTTTCAAAATTTTCTATAAAATGTTCTTTGATCTTACTATTAAAGCACTATCCTAATGCTTTGTGGAATACAGGTTTAAATAAAGCATTGCATATAAACCAGTATGTCTAAAGTTTAACCTTTCTTAGTTGCAGTTAGAGAATGATTGGTTAAATACTAAATTTTATTATTCTCTATGAAACAAGATCATCCTGATGTTTAAATTAGGAAGCACCCTTGTCAGTGTCCTTCTTGGCCTTATCCTGTCCACTTCTAAGTCCCTTGACCCCCATAAGCCTGAAGTGTAACAAAGCCTAATAACACAGATACTAGGTAATGGGGATAATCTAAAATGTTAAGCCTTTTGGTTAATTCTATCATTTTTTTAATTTAAAGATAATTTAAATCAGACTGTTGAAAAACCAAATGTCACGCCTCCTGCCTCTTACACTTATAAAATGGATGAGGTTCAAAACCGCATAAAGGAAATACTAAACAAGCATAACAATGGCATTTGGATATCTAAGCTTCCACATTTTTACAAAGAGTTATATAAAGAAGAACTTAATCAAGGAATTTTACAACAATTTGAACACTGGCCTCATATTTGCACGGTACGTTTCTCCTTACTCCTCCCTTCTGATGCCTGCTCCCTGCCCTTCTTTCAGATTTTGAGTTATTAATCACATCACCTTTTATACAGGGAGCATGACGCACTTGACATAATATTGCTTCATTAATATTTATCTCTAAGATTAACATATATTGGTTCTTACTTACGGAGATAGGTCAAGGTCGAGGGCTGTGTGTGTTGTGATTGCTGTTTTTACATATTTTGTTTTAAATTATTTTTAAGTGCATTTTATATGTGGTAATATGTATACCATTTTGTATCGAACTGTTACCAATGGATACTGATAACTTTGCCATTTTAATAACTTGAACTTACTGGTAATAAAACTGCATTTGCCTCAAAATTTTACATGCTGGTTCCTGAGCATTTTTTAGAGACATTCAGCTGAACTGATTTTAGTTATTTTGACTACTTATTTATACAGTATCTTATTTTAATTTAAAAATGAACATAGGGTTATGATTTAAAATTTTTGCAAAATTCTTTGGAGGAAAAAATTGACAAGTTAACTGACATCAATTTCTATACCTGTTTCTACTTGAGTGTCTGTTATAATACAATGATGGATCAGAATAGTTTATTAGAAATCTCAGTTCAGCCAGCGATAGAGACAACTAAATTCCTAAACCAAAGTAACTAACTTTCAGGTTTCTTAATGTTTTCATTTACATAGAATGTATTCAATCATGTAACTATTCTAAGTGGTAGCATTAGCCGCTACTTGGTGCTTCTGGAATTAAATATACATACAATTTTGTTTTATAGAAGGCTTTCATTTATTTAATTGAATATGTATTTTGGCCCCTGACCTTGTTGGGTAATGCACAGGCCACTCTCTTTTTCTAAGCCCCTGGCCTGAAGACATGTATTTTTGTAACCACTTTTTCCTCCAGGTCGCTGACATGGCATTCGAGTTCCAGTCACTTTCCAGGCAAAAGTCATTCTTTCATGCATCCAACCTATTTATTCATACATGATTTACCGTGCACCTGCTGGTGCCAGTCACTGACTTAGATGCTAAGAACACCTTAGAGGCATGTCACGTGTCAGAATATTCAGTAGGAAGTGGGAAAACAAGAAGAAATAGCAAACTCTGGCAATAGGCTGTTTTCTTCCTTACGAAGTCAAGAATGTTTACAGACTGTAAGAATGTTACCCTGATTTATGTGGAATGTAGGGTTTATTCTTATAATGGGAATTCCTATTAGTTGCTGTTCAGTTCATTCCATTTTTACTCCTTTCTAAGGAGAGTTTTCTCACTGGTTGCAGGTTCAGCAGCGTTGATGTGCCCACTCAGATTTCCCTCATCTTGAGGGCATTTTTGATATTTCACCGCGCTACTCAGTTTAGAGGTTCAGGGCATGGAGACCCCTCTCAGAGGTGGATAGGGTTCTTTTATTTTTTAAATCCATAGACCGTCGTGAACTTATAGCACATCTCAGTGAACTTAGAGCCTTTTTTTTTTATGTCAGGATACACATATAACTCACTATAAAGCTTTGATTTTTAAAAAAAGTTGTCTTTGGAGTAAAGTTTTAAAAATTAACTCCACAGAATCTTCTTAATGTATTGTTGTTTCTGGTTACTGTATTTTATACTCCATGATAATTACTTTTGTTTGTGTAGCTTAATTTATAGCTTTTGGGGGAAATTTTCATCTGTGTTATCTACGTGTCTGCAAAGCCCCAAAATCTCTCTTGCTAGGATTATAGGTGAGAGAGTATCTCTTTGATGTTAAAACCTACTTAAAATGAAGGGTTTCCTACTAAATTTCAGGAGATGAAACAACTGACTTTTTATTTTTTGGTTGCTCAAATTCATCTTTCTTCCGTGATTATTTTCTGTTCAGGAGGTAAGGGTAGAACCCGAAGCAGAAATAGGATATACCTTCCTTATCTATATGCTGTGTCTCTCAACTTTGAGTAGGACTTCTTAGGTGCAATCACTATAAATTATTAGGGATGAGAATTGCTTAGTGTAAAAGCATTACATCTAAGATACCAAAAACTGCCAGTCTTATTGATGTCTATTAATATTTTTCAAAACTCTTTTTATCACATCTAAATATTCTTTAATAGCCTACTGGTAAACAGTTTTAAACAGTTACGCCATGGTTATTTATAGACCGTTTTAAATAGTTATACTACCATGCTTGTTTTTCTTTTCTTCTGACTTCTTGCTTTCCACTTTGGTGAAAAGCAGAAACACTGAGAGCATGACCAGAGCTGTTACTATTACAGGCAAGGACAGACATCCTCAAATGCAGCACAGAAAAGTTAGGGTAAGGAAGATTCGGTCTTGTATTCGGTATGTATCTCTCTATATGGCTTATCGTGTAACCGAAGAAGAAACCCAAGCGCAGTGTATTTCCATATTGTTTTTTAAAGGACTTTCTCAGGGCACCTGGGTGGCTCAGTCGGTTAAGTGTCTGACTTCGGCTCAGGTCATGATCTTGCAGTTTGTAAGTTCGAGCCCCACTTCAGGCTCTGTGCTGACAGTTCAAGGCCTGGATTCTGCTTCAGATTCTGTGTCTCCCTCTCTCTCTGCCCCTCCCCCCACTCGTGCTCTGTCTCTCTCCATCTCTCAAAAATAAATAAACATTTAAAAAGCTTTAAAAAAAGGACTTTCTCCCCCGATCATATAAAACATTCTATATAAAAAATTAAAAATAAAGCTATGAGGGGCACTTAGGTGGCTCAGTCGGTTAAGCATCTGACTTCGACTCAGGTCATGATCTCATGGTTCGTGGGTTCAAGGCCTCTCAGCACAGAGCCTGCTTCAGATCATCTGTCTCCTTCTCTCTCTGTCCCTCCCTCAGTTGCACGCATATGCTCGCTCTCTCTCTCTCTCTCTCTCTCTCATAAATAAACATTTATACAAAAAGTAAAACTATGAAAGTAAAATCACCCATTTATACATATGTACAGTGGATACCATATATACTTGCAAGACTCAGAGATAACCACTTGCAGGTATTTCCATTTGAATATCAGAATGGGCAACATGAGCTTCTGGGGCTAAATAGCAGCTCTGAAATTTTACTTTCATGGAGGTTTTGATCAGCTGTAAGCAGTATTCCATTTCGCAGGGATGTTGGATTACATTTTGATGCAGGCAGAAGGATGCTTTGACTCTTTTGTTCTTCATCTTGGGAATCATCCCGACAACAAAGTGTGGATTGAGTTTTGAAAGCTAAAGAGAATATAAAGTTATACTCACCATGATGAACCAGTTGCATAGTGTTCTAGGCAACTTGTGAGGGAAATGGAAACTTTCCAGGAGCTGTCCTGGAAAGGCAAAGAGCCCAAGATGGCAGGCCTTAGACCAAGGGTACTGGAGTCCAAGCATTTCCATTCAGTCCTTGGAGGAAGACGACACCTCTTGGGTGTTGTTGGTCTTATTAATAATGTTCTTCTTAACTGCTGTGTTTGGCTAGTATTTATGAAATGCTGCTGTGAACCAGACACTGACCTGGGTGTTGGAATAATAGTAAACAAGACAAACGTGATCCTTGCCCTTATGGAACTTCCTGTCTAACAGAGAAAATAAACATGGAACGAATAATGATAAACCTGCGATTGTGTTGAAGGAGAAGGGCAGGGTGCTGAGGAAATGTGTCAACAGGAGGGCCCAACTTAGCATGATGAGTCAAGAACTTCCCAGAGGAGGTGGCTGCTACACTAAAACCTGACAGGTGAACTGAAGTGAGTTAGGCAAAGGAAGCAGCTCATACCGAAGCCCTGAGATGGAAAGAAAAACAGGGCTTTTTCAACTGAAAGAAAGTAAGGAGAGAGTGGCTCAAGAAGAAACTCAAGAGGCAAGCAGAGGCTAGGTCACCTCGTGAAACAGTCATCATTTGGTGGGAACTTAGCGGATTCCCCCCACCATGAGGTCACCCAGGATCCAGAGCCTCTGGCAGACTTGGATTTCTGGTAAAACTCCAGATCTTACAACAATGACTGTTGAGCCTCAGAGATTTTGTCGACATTCTCTACTTTCTGCAGTATGGGTAGAGAGAGAAACCTCTCCATTCCCACATGAGCCAGAACATCTGTCTGTATTTAATGTCTTACCTAAAGCTGCAGAGAGAGCTGGGGGGCTCATTCTTTGAGCCAGACAGGACCACAGGCACTCAGCTGAGAATTTGTACCCCGCCTCAGTGACCTCGAGGATGAACATTGGGCAACACTCTGAGTTGTCCTGGAGGCACAGCGGCCTTCGTTACCAATGTGGCATTTCGTGAATGAGAGCATGACATCCTAGAACATAAAATGTGAGTGATTAAAAAAAAATGCCCAGTTGTACTAATTATTCATGCTTTGATAAAAAGTTTTTACTGTTAATCTGCATTTTTGTTAAGTGTCATCTTCCTACCCGCTGGAAAGCACTACGCTTCAAGTTGTTTAGTACTGTAATACCTCAGACTTTAAAAAATGCGTCACGGTGGTGACGGCTGTCTCGCCACTTACAAGGATACGTTTTTATAGTTTGGGATGTTCAGGAATGTTTCTGTGGTAATTAATTACATAAGATAATAAGGCACCTGTCAGCCCATGCAAAGTGAACTGCCCTTTTTTTAAAGCCTGGATATTTCTGGGCTAAGAATGAACAACTTGGATTTCTAAGGAAGTGAGTGTAAATCGAACAGCAGTGATGCATGCTCAGACTTAATGGTATCGATACAATATAGCAATGCCAGCAAAAGCCACAGTGAGAAGGTAAACTGAGGCCTTGAAAGTATAGCCATAATATCTCATTGGAATCCAATTTCTTTCCTCACTTTTCACCAATAAAAAAATATGTAGTGAACACACTGGAACAGTTTTTAAATTTAATTTCAGTGAGCATCTGAATAGGAGAAAGAATAGCTCTGTGGCAAAATCAGAACAGAGACATTGGTGTGTATGATGTTGCTGTGCTGGACTTGAATAGAGCAACTGCCCGTCGGACCCTAGAGTATGATACAAGGAGTGTGGGCTGGGGCACCTGGGTGGCTCAGGCCATTAAGCATCTGACACTTGGTTTTGGCTTGGGTCACGATCTCAGAGTTTGTGAGGTCAAGCCCCACGTTGGGCTCTGCACTGACAGCATAGAGCCTGCGTGGAAATCTTTCTGTCTCCCTCTCTCTCCCCCTTCATCACTCTCTCTCTCTCAAAATAAATAAACATTAAAAAAAAAAAAGTTTGGGCTTTGGAATTCCATGTTTGCCTTGCCATTTCCTGGCTGCATTACTTTCAGCACACAAATCATCCTCTCAGGTCCCGACTCTTCTCTAAAATGTGACTGTTTCATAGCACCTGTGTGGCTCAGTTGGATGTCTGACTTTGGCTCAGGTCATGACTTCATGGTTCATGGGTTTAAGCCCCACGTCTGCTCTGTGTTGACAGCTCAGAGCCCAGAGCCTGCTTTGGATTCTGTGTCTCCCTCTCTCTCTGCCTCTCCCCCACTCACGCCCTGTTTCTGAAAAATGAATAAACCTTAAAAAAATTAAAAAAAAAAAAGTGTGACTATTTGTACCCATTGCATAGGGTTGTTGGAGTAAAGTGAGAGAAACTATAAAAAGCAGTATGCCAGTATGATATCAGACACATAGCAGGTATTTAGGAAAAGGCTGTTTTTGTTTTGTTTTGTTTGAGAGAGAGAGAGAGAGAGAGAGAGAGAGAGAGCGAGCAGGAAGACCGGCAGGGAAAGAGGGAGAGAGAGAATCTTAAGCAGGCTCTGTGCTCAGCATGGAGTCTAATGCGGGACTCCATCCCACTACCCTGGGATCATGACCTAAGCTAAAATCAAGAGTCAGATGCTCAAACAACTGAGCCACCCAGGGGATTCAAAGCTATTATCTTTTGAGGGGCAGCCCAGCTTAAACTAAAGCAGGTTATATATAACCCACTGGTAAACCAGAGACATGCCCAGCAAGCTCTACAGAGGAACTTATCTCAGTGAAGATAGAGGAAAAATTAAAGAAGGAAGAACAAAAGTTTAAATTGAGAGAAGATAAAGAGCAATAGATGACTGAAGTGAAAGGGATCGAAACTCCGAGATGAGGTGAGTTTCTGTTATCTTGAGGGCACAACCTCCACCCCCAAAGGTAATGAGAACATACCTAGAATACCTACTTAGCCTAGAAGGCACAGTGAAAGCCGCCACTGCCGGCCAAGATCATCCCAAAAAGCTGTGCACACATTTAGCCAGGAGAAGATGCCCTTGTCTTCCTGAGAGAAACTGAGCAAGAGCCTGACCTTGAGCCATGCTGAATGAAAAAGACTTGAAGTCTATTCTAATATAGTTGCAGTCAGCATCAGTTAGAAGTCCGTAATAGGAAAAGGGGTGAGAGGTGAGAGAGAGTATGAGCCTTGAAATGTATACAGTCTGTAAAACTACTCATCCAAGGTAGTGGAAAAAGTTTAGTTTCTCTGAGCAGATGGTTTGTAAACAAGGGTTACCCTCTACAAGAAACTTTTTACTTTTACCTTTGATTAAATATCTGTGGAATATTCTACAAATACTTGTACTTTCTTGAACAGAAGCAACTAAAAACTTGTAACTGTTTCTGAATATCTCGGGTTTGGCATCACTAGCATTGGTAAAGCACTACAGAGAGGGTGGCAGATGTAGGTGGTGTGGAACCTTGAGATGTGGGGGTTAGCTCATCTCTGTACTTCTCTGTGTATAATTTATGCCCCACCCACTGCCCTTACAGGCTTCACCTCCCAACCTAGGTTGTCTTCATTGTGGCCCAATGATGCCATTGGGGACCATTTTCTCATCTCTTTCTCGTTGTCTGACTTTTCCAGTACTTCTCAGCTTTAGCAAAAAAAAAAAAGACTGAGCTCTTAAGGAGGTCATTAACCACTCAATCTTTCTTTCTGTGAACTGGCTATTCATAGGGTACTAGCTTCTTGGTCAGTAACTCTTCAATGTTTTCACTGTTGCAAGGTACTCAGGGGTCTTTATTCACTGCTGAAGTTGAGTTTTTAAACTGGTTTTTTTTTGAAGTTCAAAACCTTGCCAATGCTTGGAGAACTGGGAATCAGATCTCCAGGTAAATATGATTTTTTGTACTGGTGGAAATACAACTGTGGCTGGATAAGGCCTATACAACTGTTTTGGAAAACTTTTATTTAATTAGACAATACCAATTCTGTCATAGAATCATAAAGAAAATTCTAATTCTATGAAACACAGTAAGGTTACCTCAGCAGCTTATGCTGTTTAATTAGCAGATGAGACTTCCATAGACTCGAAGGATTTTGGCTTCAGGAATTTAAGTTTAAAGCACAGGTAGAATCAGATAGGAAGAAGTAAAGACCTCTTAGAATTAAGAAGAAGCAAGTTTCTAGACTCATGGGGTAAAGACTTTTATGTGTGTGAACAAATGGGGCTCCTGAAGAAATTGATGTTTGAAAGTCTTGGGCCTTACCTATACCAAACCTACTATGTCTATCCTCAATTTACAAAATCCCAGAGGTGTGTGAGAGAAGTGTCTCACTGCAATTCCAAATGAGGCAGAAATCAAACTAAATATAATGAACTTGTGGGGATAAAGTCTAAGGCATAGCAGGTACCAGAATCTTCTGATGAGTACCAAAGGAGATGGCTTGAACTCTGTGGTGTAGGGAGTTAATCTTTTATGTTACCTACCTGTCTTTCCTGTGGGGTCTGGAGGTGCAGTGGGGGTGAGTAAAGATATGAAGTTCTAGGTCATGCCACCTCCCAGTCATTGAAATGGTAGCTTTTTAAGTGGATATCCAAAGTCCCCTCCCCCCCCCCACCAAAAAATGTAGAGCCACAAAACAAAACATGGAGGAAAAGAGTAGGATTATGATATTGAATCTTCTTCTCCAGAAGGCTTATGACTCCCTCCTCAGATACGTATCTGGATCAGGTAAACTAAAGGTGTAGAGCACCCTTGTAAGAGATAACTGAAATGATGAGCTGCTGATATATCAAACTAAGAATATAATAAAAGCCATATTTCAAGTAGCTGTTGACTTACCTTGGTCATTTGTGAAGGCTAAAGAAAGCTTTCTACTTGGGGGCTGTGACAGGAGATCACATGTCAGTCTGGTCAGATGCACCAGAGCACAGTGAATAATGGACGCCGCACTGTAACCCACGTTATAGCAATTCCTTGTCTTTGGGGAGATTGCCATAAGTTTGGGATACAGTAGTAGGTATCTTTCCTAAGCCTAGTTACCAGAAAATTCAAAAGAGACAAAGACACATTTTGTGGAGGATAGGTAGCGATCACTGTAGAATGCCTGGGAAAAGCAAATTTTCATTCATATGAAAATTTTAAAACAAAGTTGAAGTTGAAAAAAATTACATATAAGTTCAAAAATTACATCTGTGAGAGTTAGGTTTTTTAAGTTGAAATGACATGAATTTCATGATTTTTCCCTTTGAATTCAGTAACCCTTCAGCCAGTCTCTAAAGATTGCTTGGAAAGCATGTGGACCAGACATATTATCCATATCACCAAGCTTATCCATGAATATTTGTCTAATGTATTGAAGGACATCTCATTCAGCCTTGGTTAGTGTCAGGTTCAGTTCCGGAAATCAGGCCTATGTTTAATCTTAGTAAAGGCTGAATTGAATTTAAAGAGGCCAAATTACTGGAGAACAAAGTAGAGTTTAGGCTCATAACCAATCCTCTTGAGACTGAGGAAGAAGCACATTGGAAAATGCCTACAATTCAAGGAACTAGTCATTTGGAGATAGGGGGTGGTTATCTACTTTAAACAATAACCGTAAGATGAAACTGCTTAGGAAAGAAATCTGTCTTCTAGTTCAGGTGGTTATTTGGCTGTTGTTAGAAATTCGGATAAACTTAGGCTTGTTGCTTAAAAATCTACTTTATAGGCTGACTGGAGACGCTTGACTTAAATGTTGTAGACAGAGCCCTGGAAGCTTACTAATTCCAGATGATCTTTTAGCATTATTATGATGCAAAGGTCAGAAAAGAAAGGGAATTTTGTGCCCCTTAAGTGGCTGCAATGTTCATAAACTTCTGTTAAGGTAGTAATTCCTGGTGAGAAGAACTCAGTGTGCTGGCCATGTTCAGAGATCATGTCTAGAGATTTGATAAAGGGCATTGTTAGGTAATTGGTCCTGATCACATCTAAAGCACAGGTGGGAATGGAAGCTTCGGGACTAGAAGTGGAGGAGGCTGTTTTGTTTTGTTTTGTTTAAGGTTTATTTATTTATTTTGAGAGACAGAGGGAGAGGGGCAGAAAGGGAGGGAGGGAGGGAGGGAGGGAGGGAGAGAGAGAGAGAGAGAGAGAGAGAGAGAGAGAGAATGAATCCCAAGCAGGCTCTGCACTGTCAGCATGGAGGCTGATTATGGATTTGAGCTCAGGAACCGTGAGATCATGACCTGAGTCAAAATCGGATGCTCAACCAACTGAGCCACCCTGACACCCCTAGGGGACTGTTGAACAAACATTGAAGTATCTCATATTCCAGTTCACTCACTGGAAAGAAAAGGGTCATAAAGCTGAAGAACCCTTCCTATCCTCTCTTGAGTTAGAAGAAGCCATGTGGACAGTTGGGGCATGGGGCTTGTGAGAGTTGTTATAGATAAATAAGATATTCCACTGAAATTAGTTTCTACCATCCACCTTGGAGAAGGTATTGCAAAAAGTTGAAAAGAGGTCTGTAGGCAAAGAACAAAGATGGGCCCCGAAGCCTCAGCTGGCTTTCAATATGGAGGACTGTCATGTCTAAATCTAAGATTACATTAATTGGGATTCTATATGACAAGTGGATAATTCACATAGAACTCTATTTTATATCTCCATTTGCTCCAAAAGTATGTTTCTCAAACCCTTCTCTGGATACTGTATTCTTGTATCTTATTAAGTGTCTTAAAGCACGGTGAGGATTGCCATTTTAAGATTCCAGATTGACAAACATGAATCTCAGGGCACCTGGGTGGCTCAGTTGGTTGAGTGCTGACTTTAAATTTTTTTTTTTTTAACATTTATTTATTTTTGAGACAGAGAGAGACAGAGCATGAGCGGGGCAGGGTCAGAGAGAGAAGGAGACACAGAATCCAAAACAGACTCCAGGCTCTGAGTGGTCAGCACAGAGCCCGACGCGGGGCTCGAACTCACAGACCGTGAGATCATGACCTGAGCCGAAGTCGGACGCTTAACCGACCGAGCCACCCAGGCACCCCGTTGAGTGCTGACTTTAGCTCAGGTCATGATCTCATGGTTCATGGGTTCAAGCCCCACATTGGGCTCTGTGCTGACAACTCAGAGCCTGGAGCCTGCTTTGGATTCTGTGTCTCCTTCTCTCTCTGACCCTCCCCCGCTCATGCTGTTTCTCTCTGTCTCTCAAAAATAAATAAACGTTACCAAAAATTTTTTTTAACTAAATAAAAAAATTAAAAAAATAAAAACATGAATCTCAAGACCATTGAGAGCAAAATGAGAAATGGTCCAAATATTTATATCCCTAAGGCTTAAAATTAGGGACATAAATTGTAACTGTCCTATAATGCACCGACCAGAGTGTCAAAAGGTGTCAGCAGCAGGAGTCCACCAACGATGATAGGGAATGCCAGCAGGTGCTAAATGCAGACTAAGTTGCCTCTGCTTTTATTGATGCTTGGGGTTTTGGGCATGGACTTTCCCCCCAGTCCTCAAAACTTCAACACACATTTTATACTTGTGTTAATATTCATCCTTCTCAGGTATCACCTAGAATATATAGTCAAGACTAAAAGGTATCTATCTTAATATTCAATTGACTACACCTCTCGACTTTTTAATGCTCTTCTTGGGTAACAAGACAATACCTTCTTTGTGTGTACATATTTATGTTCTTCCTAAGCATTATGTAGAAAATGAGTTAGAGAGGTCAATGTTCTTTACTAACAAGCTACTCAGTGTACTTTAATATTCTATTCTTCTTGGGAGAGGGAGGACTTCTTATAAACTTGTGTTATTACCTTAGTGGTCTGGAATGTTTTTCCAAGGACTCAAATTGCAGCTAAGGAATAACTGAATAGGATCTGACAAAATAGGAACATCTTAGAGGGCTGTCAATGCTAACTTCAGTCTAATCAAAGGTTGAGAAACCTTTTTTTATAAAGGGCGAGGTAGTAAATATTTTAGGTTTTGTGGGCCAACAGCTGTGTCATTGTTACCCATAGTCTGGCACAACCACTCAACTCTGCTACTGAACTGCAGAAGCAAGCCTCCATGATGCATAAGCAAATGGGCATGGCTGTGCTCCAATAAAACCTTATGTACACTGAATTTCATCTAATTTTCACATCACAAAATAATTCTTTCGATTTTTTTCAACCATTTAAAAATACACAAATCATATTAGCTCATAGGCAAGGCAAAAACAGGTGGTAAGATCAGCTTGTACCCTGGTCCAGTAATAGAAAGGCTTACAACTTGGAAAAAGTGGCACTACGCATCAGTTTCTCTTCTCTTTCTTCTCTTATACAAAGAGATGCCATCGAGCCATAACTCTCAGAAATGTTACACAGATAAAATTAGAGATTGGATGATGTACAAGTGCCAGGCATTTTTATCTCTTGTTCTTTGGAGGGGCAACTTTTAGCTAACTTTCTACTTTAGTGTTTGTAAAAACTGTACCTTGTCTCTGGAGAGTCTTTTTCTAAATAACGTAAAGCTAAGGGTTTTCTGAGGATACTACAAGAAGAAGAAAAAAGCTAGCTCTTTAGGTGTGTCTGAAGATGTCCTAACTTTCTTCCCAGTGGTTTATTCCTGACAGTTCTGATACCTTTTCACGGCTTCATCCCACCTTGTATTTAGTCAGTTTGTAAGCTGTTGCTTTGGATTTGACAGAACTAAATGAGATACCTGGCTTATGGGGCAGAAACTCTCATGATTTCATAGGGTTGTTGGAGGCCAGATGCCTCATAAGGGAAATTCGTGCTATTTTACTTCCCTGTTTATTTCTAAAACGTGGCTCATGATGTCATTTGTGGATGAAGGCAAGGGATTAAGTCTTAGTGGTTGAGAAGAATAAAATGTACACTTTTGTTTCTCTCGATTGACTTGAAAACAGTGTCATTCTCATTTAAAATGCATTGATGTGTTTTCAGGTTGTTTACAGCCATTGAAATATCTGTCATTTGCTTTATTTAAAAATTTCAGGTGGAAAAACCTTGCAGTGGTGGTCAAGATTTACTTCTTTATCCAGCTAAGAGAAAGCAGCTTTTGAGAAGTGAACTGGATGGTGAAAAAGTGCCTCCGTCCCCACTACCTGCTCCAAAACACATACCACCATTAAAAGGGTGTCCAGCAGTTATGCCAGGAGACTTTAAAGAGAAAGTTGCGGAGCTTCTGGCGAAATATTCAAGTGGTCTTTGGGCCAGCGCACTCCCCAAAGCATTTGAGGACATGTACAAAATGAAATTCCCTGAGGATGCCTTAAAAAATCTTGCCTCGCTTTCTGATGTATGCACCATAGACTACATTTCTGGAAATCCCCAGAAGGCCATTCTCTATGCTAAACTTCCATTGCCCACTGACAAAATCCCAAAGGATGCAGGGCAATCACATGGCGATTATGATATCAAGTCTATGGTCGAACAAGAATATTTGCAGATAGAAGAAAACATTGCCAAAAGTGCTGATACCTTTGTGGAGAATACAACAGTTCCTCCGTTAATCATTCCGACTGAGGCATCCCCATCTGTATTGGTGGTTGAACTGAGCAACACAAATGAAGTGGTTATCAGGCGAGTTTTATTTTCTAATTCTTTAGGATACTGCTGTACTGTTGTCACTTGGCTATTCTTCCCGTGGATGCTGGAAGTTGAGGAAGAATAGTATATTTTTAGTTCTGTAGAGTTATAATGAAGTATAACCGTAATTCTTGTTTTTACATCTTGTACATTTCTCTCAACTGCCAGAACTGTGTTTGTATCTTTTAGGAGATTAATTCTTATTTCTTCTACATTAATGGTTATATATGTACATTCGTCTCTCCCAGTAGACAGCATCTTGAAATCAAAGCACTTTAAAAAATTAATCTCTGCATATATTCTGAATATTTGGTAGATTTGTTAAATATGCAACTGTTCTCATGAGAAAAGATAACAGTATTAAAATTGGAATGATAATACGGTCTGAATGCAAGAAGAATCTATGTCAAAAGCAAAATGATAACTGTGTATATCAAAAGCAGTGAATGTCTAATCCATAGAATAAGTAAGTCACCCACTAGGTAGGTAATACTATTTAATCTGGGACTGTGTAGCATTTTACAGAAGTCAAAATAGCCAAGCACTGCCTACCTAGTACAATACATAAGATTAGCCCTTGGAGCCAAAGGTACTCTCTGGTTACTTGGTCCTTTTGATATCATCGTTGCCTGGGCGGAAGAACCATTGCCAAAGTGGCTGATGATAGCTGGAATTACAAAAGATGGTTCAGCCCCAGGCACCTGACCTGGACTTTTGGAGAAAATGTAGAATACATAGAAGATATTAAAAGACTATAATTTGTAGTCTCTAACTTGGGATAAAGAATGGAACCAGTGTAGCTGGATCTCTGGAGGCACCAGCCTAGAGTATGGCTGTGGACAGAAAAGGGAAAGGCTGAATCAGAGCAGTGTCCAGGCTTCTTCAACCAAAATGTTGAAATTTGGGCTGTTACTTCTCCAGAGAATCATAGGTAAGAGTCTGAGTGGATAATGAAGTGGAATCAAGTGTCTTGGTATGCTCAAACTAGATTGTACAGAACCTTTAGAGAGGTCTTATTCTGTACAGAGGTAGTAAATGAATAAAGCTTTTATTCTAAGATGCTGTATTGCCTGAAGATGTAAATGGATTGTTGAGGGTTGGGGATTCACTAATAAATTGAAGTAAAGGAAGGATGTTGAGGAGCACATTGCTAACTCCTACCGTTTAGAAGAAATCTAAGTCTGCCTTCCTGGCAGGATCCTTTGGTGTCTGTTACTATTAGCTGTCGGATCTGTTGTCAGAGACCAAGCACCCAGCACTGGGCTCGACATCGACAGATCATATGATTTCTGATGTTCTAACCAAGGGTTGGCAGGAATCTGGATCAGGTCCGGGACTTCAGTAGAAGGGTTCTAATCTATGTCAGGATGATTAGGTCCAGGTCTTCAGATTGTTTAGATCCCCTTTTCCAATATAAATTTGAATCCTGGAGTTAGCATTCTACTTGTTCAGCACAGTTGCTGGCAGCCAGCAAGCATGATGGTAATGTGTGCTGTTAGATCGACCCAAGGTCATTGGCATCCCCCACCCACCAACCCAGAGACTCAGTAGATTCCAACCAGGCTGAGCCCTATTCTATATTCATGTCTTCACCCAGGTAGACAGTAGGCTCTGGAAACTAGGCCTGTGACTCATGAAGGGTCTGAGGAGGGGTTGTGGCACAGACCTCATATCAAGTGTGGGAATCCCTTGTCTTCAGTGTCAAAAATTAACTTTGTGAAACTGTACTTACGGAATACCTGAATTAGCCTACATATCATTCTTTGCCCACTTGTTCAGGTAATTGGGAGACAGTGCAGGACTTCATTCTTCCCACTACCCACCATCACACCAACCGTAATATCACCTCCACCCAAGCCAAGTAGCCATTCTTCTCTGCCAGTTGTCATTGAGAGCGGATTTCATGCTGCTTCTCTCCACCTTCCTCCTCCCTAGCGGGTGCCTGTGCTGAACACACAACCAAGCCACAGGCTGCTGCCCAGGCCTCCGGGCCAGTTAGGCTCCCAGGGCCGTGGCAGCACTAAAAGGAGGACCTGTGAGACTCCAGGTCTGGGAAATGGGCACTCGGCAGAGCTACAGACCTCCTGGGGGACGTCAGAGCTGAGAGGCAGCTGCACCCCAGGCAGCACCTTACCATTTGTAAAGCTCAGTAAACTTAACCAGCAGAGTGTGACAAAGCTTCTTCAGCTGTTTCTGGAGTAAATAAGATGCATGCAATATTTGGTTTTAAAATAGCCATTGCTCAAAAGAGGCATTCTTTTCATTTTGTGTAGGACCTTTTAAAGCTTTTTTAACTCTAGCAACAAATAGATTGAATAGGGTGTCTTCTGTCCTGCCGATAGTTACCAAGAATGCATGAAAACATTTTCAGAGGAGTAGTCTCTTAAAGCTGTATAGGAGCACTTGGGCCCTGGGTAAAAGCGGGACAGTGCAAAGGGCAATGTGCTTGTTGGCATACCCCCCATCTCCCTAGTCAGTGATTCTGGTGCTGTTACGGCATAGCTTCCAGCTAAAAAGGCTTCATCCTGTGGTTGAGACAGCTCCTGTTATAGGAGCTGAACTTGATTTGCTGGGTTTCACATCCTAGAAAGAGGCCTTTGATGGAATTGTCCCTAAGTACTAAAAGGCAAGAACACAAGAGTCTATTTGTGGCACAAAGGGAAATAGTGTGTTTTAATAATCAACTGGGATGAGGTGACTGCAGTTTTAACAGCAGAAAATTGTAGAAGGAGATAGGCCATATCCTGAAAAAGCCTTCTCAGAAAGCATACAATTTAAGAGAGATTTAGCTAGAAGATATCATCTCTTTAAGGGTATCAGAGCTCAATGTTTTGTTGTAATTTGTTTAAACTTGTCCAGTAAGCTGGGGAGATGGGTTGTCACATGGTTGTGTTTAGTGCATTTAAGGCTTTGTTTTTCTCTTGAAATTTCATTGGTTTTCAGGGCTTGAGTCTTGCTCAAACCCAGCCTTAAGGCAAAACCACCAACTGGATTCTCTTCTCAGTAATCCACAAAGATTTCCAGCAGCCTTAGTAAAAAAATCTTAAGCAGACTCTTGCTAATCTGTCCTGCACTCATGTCTCCATTCTCCACCATATTTTCCTCTCTTCCCTTCCCTTGAATCTTTTCTCAGCCTCACCCTCGCCGAAGTTTCCCTGACTGCTTACTGTTACATCCTCCAGCTGTCTGGATTGTTGTCAAGCATTTGATCTGGTGTGTTCGGCCCTGGTGCTGTTTTACATGAGCCCCATAATATTATATTTTCCTTTATCAAGACAGAAATGTTTGCTAAATACGTGTTCTCCTACCCATTGACATAATCCATGTCTGAGACTGGAAAGATGGCAGTAGAAAAGACATGAGAGTGTCATTAGTGAATTCCTGGTGAATTCCTGTCATTTTCCTCCTTCTGGGTTGCTTCATTTGTGGTCTCTTCCTTTAACTAATTCAGGTATGTGGGCAAAGACTATTCTGCTGCTCAGGAATTAATGGAAGATGAGATGAAGGAGTATTACAGTAAGAACCCCAAGATCACACCAGTCCAGACTGTGCATGTTGGGCAGTTACTGGCTGTAAATGCTGAGGAGGATGCTTGGTTACGGGCACAGATCATCTCGATGGATGAAAACAAAATAAAGGCAAGCACTGTTTACTTTGTCAAAGCATTATGAAGAGGCACACATTATTTTTCAAACGTAGGTGTTGCTTCTAATATTGTGTCCTTCCTAACTCCATTTAGTTTTTTCCAGAAGTTGACAAGATAATATCTGTAAAAGATTATCCCTATCAGCTTTTAAGTCCGCGGTAGTCATATGATCTCAGAGTTTGAGTTTAAAAAAAAAAGAAAAAAAAAGTCTTCTCCGTGGCAGTATTCATAACCCATGATATAATCAGGAAAGGGTCTTTATTTCCATTCTCAGGAGAGACATAGTAATTACCGATCAAAGCTCTGTGGGATTCCTATCAAGATCAGCACTTTGGAGTAAGGGAAGCAATACAGACCAGAGGACGTGACATCCCCCCCTCTCCCCTCTTATGCAGCCAGCCGAGGACCCCAAACAGGACTCAGGTTGTGCCCCGAGAGCTGTCTGAGTGTTGCACTCTCTGTCCTCTTGGAGAAGTCAGAGGACTCTTTGGCCTGTCTCTTGCATCAGCAGGCTCCAAGACTTCCAGACTTGGCCATGTTCTTGGCTGTCAACCTCTGCCCCATGGCCTCTTCTTTCCTTCAGTGCAGAGATGGAGAATGAGAACTCTCTTACTCTCAAGGCACGGTTTTGTCTGGGTTTTGCAAGCAGGGAAATATACATCTATTTCTGCAGCCTCTGTTCCATAATTTGAAACCTATTTAATTATGGTGTTGTCAGTCCCTGGCAAATAACCTTTGTGTGTCACTGAGTGCAGATACTGCTCACTGAACCTAGGCTTAGGTCCATCAGATACTCTGCCCTGAAACCCCTGGCACCAAGCACAGGGTCAGGAGGGTCATAAAGGGTACTTGCTGTTTCTTACCCAGATGGTTCAATACAAGAGGCCCTGGCCCTCTATGGAAGCAAGTTCACCCTAACCACCGAGCCACCCTTAGCCACTCACAGAGAAATTTAGAAATTCTTTAACTAAATCTACAAAGATACAGTTTTTAAGCAATTTGGTCTGACTATAAAAATCTGAAAATTGGAACGGTTTGGCAGTTTCTTAGAAAGTTATTACACTTACCATCTGACCCCTAAGTCTTTACACAAGAGAAGTGAAAATATAGGTCCACCAAAAGGCTTGGACACAAGTTTGGAGCAGCTTTATTATTACTAGTCCCAAATGGGAAACAACCCAAATGCTTACCAATAGGTGAATGTAAAAGCAAATTGTAGTATATTCATAGAATGGAATACTAGTCAACAAAAAAAAAGGCATGAACTACTGAAAACAGTCACATGGTTAAAACTCATGAGCTGTAAGTGAGAGCAGTCAGATACAAAAGAGCTATCCTGTCTGATTCCAGATAAGTGATGGCTAAGAACAGCTAAAAATTTATCTATAGAGATAGAAATCAGATCAATGGTTGCCTGTGACAGGAGGTGGAGGGGGCTTAATTGGAAGGGGGTAAGGGGGAATTTTTGAAGTGGTGGATGTGGTCTGTATCTTGATTATCGTGGTCATTGTATGGATATATACATTTATCACAGCTCCTCAAACTGTATACTTTAAATGGGCATTTTTCATTCAATGTAAATTATATGTGGATAAAGTTTGGGGGGAAAAAATCTGGAACACGTTAAGGACCAAGCAGAGAACTAGGCCAGTGGGAAGCACAGTGCGATTAGCGGCTTGGGCCTTAGTCCTGCCTCTGCCTGGGAATAGTCATGTGCCCCTGGTCAAGTCCCTCCATCCCCTTATCTGTATCTCAGATGCCCTTCCCTGCATGAAAACACTCTGATCTTGGGACGCTGTCTTCAACTGGAACCTCCTCTGGGAAAGAAAACCTTTCACACAATCTTAAGATTGGCTGAAGAAGAAGTAAAAACCAAAAGGGCAGTGTCACGAAAGCCAGAAGAAGAAAGTATCCCACCGGGGAGAGATCACCAGCTGTGGCATCGGATTGCTAAGAGCCGTGGCTGGTGTTGGGGGTGAAGGGGGCATCTCAGTATGTTATACGGTCTCATAAGCTCTTAGACTGCAGTCCATGGAACAATTCTGTTCTGAGCTTGTTCCCCTCAACCCCGTGAAGCAGACAGACATGCAGTTCTCCTTTTCTCTGGAGAAACCCCCGCTACTTAGCAAGTCTGTTTCTCTTGAGCTGTGCTGTGCCTGGCAACGAATACAATTCCCTCCTTGCTTTCCACTTGTCAATCTTTGGTGAGTGTGGGAAACAGGAGTATGAAGTCATGCCCTGAAGTGGGTGCTGGGTTGGGCCCAACCCAGACTGGCATCCCAAGGATGTCTGATTATCACTCAGGTGGCGCGGTGAGGTCTACGGCCACTTGATGGTGCCAGAGAACCAGGAACTGACTGGGGCTCCGCTCCAGGCCTGGGCTGCTTGTGCTGATCCCAAGGCATTAGGGAGAGAAACTCCACTCAGCAGCGCAGGGCAGAGTACGGTGTGAGTCAAACTCGCAACCCATGAGCAAGTGTTTTGTACACCGCAGCTGCCATACAAACGCACAGTGTTTGATTCAGAAAGAAAGAAAGGAAAGAGAACAAGCTCCAAACGTTAGGGAAATCCTTTGAAGATTTTGGAGCAGTTATTCTTTAGTCTTTTGATGCTAGGAATACAGACTGAACTTCCCTGGAATGATGATTATGTCCTACTGATATTATGTCCTATTGGTAGACCGTGTTCTCTGCATTCTAGGTCTGGGAAGAGCAGAGTCCAAGTTGTAGGTAGTGATAGCTATTAAAGGAAACAAGTGTTGCCTGACTCCTGAGGCTTATGGGAAAGAAGAACAGGTGCTGCTTTGGGACTGGAGTAAAGGGCCCGGACGCCTAAATGGCTGCGCCACAGATCTCGGCCTACGGGAGCGCTGAATCAAGATAGGGACTCTGGGAGATGATTATCTCCACCATGACATACAGGCCCCACAGACCCACTTATCAGGTGGTCTGGAAGGGTATTTGCAGTCTCTGCATCTCTTCTTTTTTTCATTTGATTCCCTGCTGGGGAGAATTTCTGTTTTGTCTGTTTAGTACCAGAATCTAGGTACTAAGAAGCTGGCCTTTGGGTTTAATTTTTCTACAGAAAGTGAAAGCACCTGGCTCTCTGCTACATGGTATTTCTTATGGTGCCTTTGCTGTGGTTTTTGTTTTGTTTGAATAGCTGTCATCTGTTTTAATTAGAGAAGCATACTAGGTTTTTAATGCTTTCCCTCAGATTATTAGTTATCATTCTATAGTTATCATTCTAAACCACAGCTCATTATCTCTAGTTTTATTTTATGGTTTTAAATTTTTAAAATGCTTTTATTTTTGAGAGAGAGAGAGGGAGGGAAAGAGCACTCACATGAGTTGGGAAGGGGCAGATAAAGAGGGAGACACAGAATCCGAAGCAGGCTCTAGGCTCCAAGCTGTCAGCACAGAGCCTGACTTGGGGCTCAAACCCACAAACGCTGAGATCATGACCTGAGGTCGGACACTTAACTGACTGAGCCACCCAGGCACTCCTAGATTTTATTTTTCTAAAAAAAAAAAAAAAAAAAAAAAAAAAGAAGAAGCTTTTTTTAATACATTTCTTTCCAATAGAAGATGTTATTAATATTCCAGAGATAACACCCAAGCTCTCAGTGATCTGTGCTAATGGTGAGGAAGAGTCGTGCAGGTTTCTGCAAACACAGAGCTCTGTCCAGCAGATTTGGGGCCTTTTGTTGAGCTGGCCGAAGGCCTAACCCAGCTTTGCTCCACTGGGAAGTACCTATTTTTACAGTATAGAATTCCCTGTTATCTAGCCATAACGCCATTGTTGTCATCGACAGAAAGCATCTGGATCTCTCAAAGCGCATAGCTGGGAGTAAGTAGTCACAAGTGCTGTTTTGGGGATTTCAAATCTGATAAATACTCCTCTGTAGGTGACACCCTCTCTAGAAACCAATCCTGCTCCCTAAGGATGCGCATCATTAGTGGAAGTACGGAAATCAAGACAGGAAGGGGCAGGGGCAGTCAGGGCTGTGGATCTGGACAGTTGTGCTGCTGAGAAGCTGGCAGCTACAAGGCATCTGACTGAGTTCAGTCTTACCTCGTTCTTCCTGTTGGCGAAGAGGAGTGAGGCCTGGAGTCTGGGGCCCTTGGCTTCCCTGGTCCCAGCCCTAGCCTTTCCTTTCTGGACTAAGTCAGGGGCACCACCCCTGCCATTTTCCAGGAAGTCTAGTGCCACTGAACATGTTTTTAGGGAATAAATGGAGCCAATCAAATGTGTCGGATGTTTTTTAAGAAGTGAGGATGAAGAATTTTATTTGAGCCTAAATGATGTTTTTCTTATCATTAGGTATGCTATGTTGACTATGGTTTTAGTGAAAATATTGAAAAGAGCAAAGCATACAAATTGAACCCAAAGTTCTGTTCACTCTCATTCCAAGCTACAAAGTGTAAGCTAGCAGGTAAGAGGAACTTTTTTAAAGCTCTCTCCATTTTGATACATTATTACCATTGTACCTTTGGGCGGTTAAATCCTAAAATGACCTAAGTATCTCAAGGTCTTATAGTGAGTTATTTCTTGAAAGGTATAAATAAATTCATGTTTAATGTCTTTACAAGATGTGACCATTATCAATGTGTTATAATGTTTTTATTATACTTTATTATGCGAATGCCTATTGGCCATCTTAAAGGTTTTGTTGTTGTTGTTCAAACTGCCCTAGCAATGCCAGCCAGAGGCCCTGCCTGTATCATGGGATTTGATCAGTTTGAATCCTGTTATTTGACCTGTTGGGAAGTGACTCTCCGCTTCTTCCCCACTGAGGTGGCCTCTGGCTACTGCTTGTTACCACCTAATGCACCTTCATGCACCCAAGCCCAAGCTCATCCTTCTCTGGCACAGTCCACATACCATTGTTCTTTTCTTTCCTCCTCTTGTGTGTGAGAGGGATGCTGTAGGAGTAACCTACAAGCATGGAGGACATGGTGGCCGTGTTAATATGAGGAAAGACACGGGAGTGTGTAAGCATCATGCCAGGAGAGCCTGAGCTAAATTCAGAAAGTGATCACAATTCTTCAATGAAAATTAGCCCTGTGAGAAATACCTCCTTCTCAGCCAGAAAGGGTTTTTATGCCAATGGGGCTGGGTATGGCTCTGTCTGTGAGGTAAATCCCAAGTCGTTTTAGAAGCCTCTTACAAGCCTGTGGGAGTTAGTTTTGAAAAGAATGTATCAGGAGCGTAGGACAAGATTCAGGATGCTGAGATGAGAGATTTGGTGAAAGCTGTGACGTTATGTGTCCGGAAGAGAGAACAAGAAGAGAGAGGTAGCTCACAGGGACTCTGAACTCGTGCTTATGGATTTCAAGGGAAAAATACAGAAATGGACCTCATGACACCATTGGGGAAATGATGAGCTAGTTTTAATTAGTTTAAAAGAATAACTTAGAGTTGTCATGTATATGTTACCTAGAATTACAATTTTCAAAGAATTTAAAGAGTTAAGTAGACCACAGTGAAATTCACTAATACCTATATTATGTTAGGTACAATTTAATCTTTCTTTGATAAATCACAACGTTCTTTGGTATACTCAGAACCATCATGGTGTACTTAAGAAGAAATAAAGAAAGAAAATAATTGTATAAATTTCCAATAAATGCATGTTCCTTTTATATAAAACAATTGTATATTTAATTAGAAAATTTTAAAGATCAAGGGTAAATTTTTAGGAAAAACATTACAAATACATAACTGGCAGATATGACTGACTGATAGCTTCTTGTGTGTATTAGTCTTTTTGTTTTAAATATGTGTCGGTATATAAAGTGAAGTCCGTTTCTGCTAAGGTAGAAATTCTGATAGACCATCAACTTTTCTTTTTGTTGTAAGATTGCCTGCCTTTGTGTAATCATTCAAAAAGGTATTCTCACTACAATATATATATTTTAAAACCTAAGAATGGGTAATGTGAACAAGAGTGTAAAACAAAGCTTCCCTAGAAAATTTATAAGGATTTGGTAGTAGATTCACTGTTACAGTAAGCAGCCCAAACAGTCCCATGCAGTCTATTTATCTTAAAATGATTCTGCTAATTAAGTAGAAATTAAAATAGTCAATATTTTTCAGGGTTGGAGGTTTTAAGTGATGATCCTGATTTAGTGAAGGTGGTTGAATCTCTAACTTGTGGAAAGATCTTTGCCGTGGAAATACTTGACAAAGCAGATATTCCGCTTGTTGTTCTGTACGACACCTCGGGAGAAGATGACGTCAATATTAATGCCACCTGCTTAAAGGCCATCTGCGACAAGTCTCTAGAGGTTCACCTTCAGGTAGCACTGTGACCACTCTAGTTGTCTGTCACACACACTGTAGGGAAGAAAGGTAGCGGAAAAGAATGGTATAAATTTTAGGCTAACAATTGATAGGGACAGGTTGCCTGTGTGTCAAGGGAGAAAAGGGGGGGGGGGGGTCACTGGAAGAGGGGAAAAGAAGGCCAAAACATAAATAGGAATTATTAGGAATTGGGTTTTTGTTTTATTTCCCAGTTTCTAGAGTAAAATTGTATTTTATAAGAAATTATTTTGCAAAGATAATAGGAGCGGATAATACAAAAGAACAGAAAGTTAGATAAGTGAAGATGTTTATTAAATTGCTAGCTTTTGCAGTTTTAAAAGGTAAAAAACATAAATTTTCCACAAAGAGGGAAATCTTTAAATAAATTATAGAACAGCTACTCTAAAGAATAAGATGAGATGTTAAAAATGGTCATTTTATTTTTTTATTATATATTTATTTTTAAAAATATATATTTTTTATATTTATTTTTATTTTATTTATGTTTATTATTAAACATATATGTTTAAGTATTTGTAAATATATATTATATATATAATATATTATATATATATAATTTATTGTCAAGTTAGCTAACATACGGTGTATATATACAGTGTGCTCTTGGTTTTGGGAGTAGATTTCCGTTGTTCATTGCTTACATACAACACCAGTGCTCATCCCAACGAGTGCCCCCTCAATGCCCATCACCCATTTTATTTTATTTATTTATTTTAACTTTATCCATTTTTGAGAGACAGAGTGTGAGTCGGGGAGGGGCAAAGAGAGAGGGAGACACAGAATCCAAAGCAGGCTCCAGGCTCTGAACTGTCAGCACAGAGCCCCATGAGGGGCTTGAACCCATGAACTGTGAGATCATGACCTGAGCCAGTCGAACGCTTAACTGACTGAGCCACCCAGGCACCCCTGCCCGTCACCCATTTTAAATGGTTTCCCATGGCAACATTGGGAAAACATTTGTTTAATAAGTAGAACAACAGTGAATTCTCTTTATATTATGATTTGACTAAAAGTTGGCCAAAATTAAGCCTTTGCTATGATTATAATTTTTAAAAATTACTAACATTCATGCAGCCGATAAACACAGGTAGGAAAGTAGGCTGATAATGGGACTGATTTTGTGAGAGTTTTTTATTTTCATTTATGTTAATGTTGCAAAAAGTATTTTTTATGTAATAATTATTTTTCTAAATTAATAGGTAGAAAATAAACCAAAATGAAAGACACTTAGCCTTTCAGGCAATGAAATGTAGCAATTAATGTTTGCAAAATGTGTACTTTGTCCCTGAAACAATGATATCAGATATTCCTTTTGGAAAGAGAGGTCTCCAAATGAGGTTTTCACATTTAAGTTTCAAATTTCATTCTATCATCCTGTCTATTCTCCTGCTTGCTTAAAAGATGTTAAAATGCAAAGACTTTTAATGCGATTATTTAGGTAGATACCCCTAAAGTAGGTAAGAGCTGTGCTCTAGTCTCAAGCTTCCTTGGTGTGTCCTTTGTTCCAGATTGATGCTATGTACACAAATGTCAGAGTGACTAATATTTGCTCTGATGGCACACTCTACTGCCAGGTGCCTTGTAAAGGTCTGAACAAGCTCAACGACCTTCTGCATAAGATAGAGGACTACTTCCATTGTAAGGTACGGCAGAGCGACATCCACCTCGAAAATTCTCAGTTCCAAACAAGAATGGTCACCAAATGGTATAAGTGTAGTTTTTGAACAATTTGAGGTAGAAGCTGTAGAATGGTAGGTAAGAGTCCTGGACTGCAGAACTTAAAAAACAAAAAACTACTGGTTTCTGCATTACAAAATGAGGATAATAACAGTGTATATATCCATAGGATTGTTGTGAGGAATAGCGGCCAAACTGCTTAGCACAGCGCCTGGCACAGAGTAAGGGCCCAGCGACTGGCAGGTTTGTTATTTACAAGGCACAGTTGATGATGCTACGGTGCGGCCGCTGTGACTTTGTGTGCTAGAGCCAGCTGACTCCCCTGCCTCGGGCAAAGACAAAACCATGGAATCTAGGAGAAGAAAACTTGTAAAGCATCACTCCCCAAGCTCTTTATGGTCCATGAGAACCTACTGCCTTGGTAAATGTGGTTCTGTGTTTAAATTTATTAATAAGCGCCTTACCCTTTGATTCTAGTATTATTTTCTAAACCAGGATCTGAGGAGGTTTTGTTTTAAAGTTCTAAGGTGATGTTCTTACCTCTCTTAGGGTGTTACAATTGTAATCCAGAATATGCTTGGTTTTGAGTGATTAAATCCTAATGCCATGTGGGTCCTGACCCTCTTGCCCTTAGAAGTGAACCCTTCCCTCCAACCTCCCAAGCACACCAAAGTGCCTGTGGCTTTATTTGCAACATTGTAGTTTTGCTGTTTGGGTATTCGTTTGCCTTACACAGTGTAGGCTTCTTGAGGGCAGAGACAGAGCCTTGGCAGGTACTGGTAAGGACCTAATTCATTTAGGTGCTACAGTATCTAATCAAGTATCCTACATAGAATAGGTATTCTAAAATATTTGTGCTGAATCGGGTTAGACTTGTATTCAGACTACAGCCTAGAACTGAGGCATCAGATCTGTAGCTTTGTCTCTTTCTGTATTATAGATGTCTTAGCTGTATCTCAGGGTCATTGCTTAAGTTTGGTTTGCTAATCTATCTTGGAGAAATCTAAGACATCTAGAGAAGCTGACTCCAGTGACTCATTTGCATGCATGTGCTTATTATTCATGGTGGTGAAAAGTCCTCTCGATAGTCCCCAGTGCACTGGTATCCCAAATGGAGACACTGCCTTTGGGGAGAGTACAAACATTCACCCTGAATGGAGGAGACCATGACAGATCCTCAGCTTCAAGCTACAGCAAAGGGGAGGATGAAGAGGCCTGTGGTCGTGATTTGTTGCCATTTCACTGGCACTGACACCCATATTTGTGTTGATAACATTTGTTTTGGAAGTAAAAATCTCGTCTTTGAATCTAAATGTTAGAAGTTGGCAGGAAGAGGCCTTCTGGACAGCTAGCCCAACCTCACTTTCGTCCAGGCTCTTCTCCTCCTTTTTGGCAGATTCATCCTCCCTCTTCATGTTTAACTGATGGCACTCGTGCCTGGATGCATCATACTGACCTGCACACTTATGTTTGTAGACATTTTAACAGGTCTGATTTATGGGCCATGTGTGAGGAGGGAGAGTAGAAGATGCCATCAGTAATGTCTGAGAAATAAGGCAGAAGTCCCATCACCCTCGTACACACACCACAGCAGACTCCTCATGGGAAGCCTGGCGAAGTGCGGGTGCCCCAGTGAGCCTGAGCCACAGTGATGTTTTTCCGGTGGTGTAGCAATACGCTCCTTGCTAAGAGTAATAAACGTGTCACGCATTTCTGTTTTGTAGCACATGACCTCCGAGTACTTCGTTTCATTACCCTTCTGTGGGAAAGTCTGCCTCTTCCACTGCAAAGGAAAATGGTTACGAGTAGAGGTAAAAATCAGTCACTTCTTTTTTAAAGCTTATTGTGAAATATTTCAGATATACAAACAAGTTTTTTAAAAAATGGAAGAAGTACCCACATATTCATCACCACGGGAGAAATAAAACATGACCAACATGGTTGAGGCTCTATGCCTGCCTCCATTTCGTTCTGGAGGAGGGGAACTGCCCACTGCGTGTACTGTTTCTAATTCCTATGCTTTTTTATACTTTCACTGTATTTGTATTTATACGTACGAGCGTTTGCTATCTATATATTTTAATATAGAGGTAGTGGGAATACAGAAATGAAAATGTATATAGAATATTTATAGTAAAACTTAATAAAATCTAACACACAAATGCTTAAAAATATACGTAAATGGTAAAATGTATTGATGCTTCTGAAATATGTTTTTTTATTCATTATGCGGGAGATTCATCCGTGTTGATGTATGCAGCTCTCGTTCATTTGTTTTCACTGCTGTTTGACTTAACGGTGTACGAATGTGCCAACATTATCACTCCAGCACCCTGATCGTCGGTATTTAGATTTTTCCTAATTTTTTGTTATAAATGGAACCTCCTTTTATGAACCTTCCTGTGCACATCTCCCAGGGTACGTAGAAAGGAATGGAGTTTCTGGGTAGAGAGAATGCCTGTCTTCAGTTTCACTAGATGTTGTTTCATTGTTCTCTAGAGTCACCATTCTGCTGAGGGTGTAGCCCTTTGAGAGTTCTGACTTCTTGGCAGGGGTTTGGGGGGATATCTCAGATCTTCCTTCCTGCCGAGGACGGCTTTGGCTTCAGTGTTTACATGCTCCTCTATTTCCAGTCTCTAATAATTATCTTATTTTCTTGCAAGCACAGTTACAAATTTGAAAAGGGCTTTGTTATATTTTATCATATTTTTTCATATGTTTTTCAAAGGTGGGTTTTGGATTTTCGTTGTTGCTGTTTCTTTCCTTTTTTCTTTCTTTCTTCTATTTTTGATATCTAGTTTTCCCAATTGCTAAAGTGTCAAACTTGGGTTTGATTTTTTTTTCCTTTTTTGTCTTTGTTTCAGAGGTTCTTTTTTTTTTTTTTAATTTTTTTTTCAACGTTTATTTATTTTTGGGGGGACAGAGAGAGACAGAGCATGAATGGGGGCGGGGCAGAGAGAGAGGGAGACACAGAATCGGAAACAGGCTCCGAGCCATCAGCCCAGAGCCTGACGCGGGGCTCGAACTCACGGACCGCGAGGTCGTGACCTGGCTGAAGTCGGATGCTTAACCGACTGCGCCACCCAGGCGCCCCTGTTTCAGAGGTTCTTAATCTAGATACAAGAACCTCTACTTTAAGCAGTGGGGCGGGGGTTATGTGACTAAGAGTTGTATGTTTAGTTATAAACTTCAAAAACATAACTCATTCAAAAGAACATGGTATTTGAATTTTAAAGTTCTGTGCTGTTTATTGGGCACCTGAGTGGCTCAGTTGGTTAAGCTTCAGACTTCAGCTTAGGTCATGATCTCACGGTTTGTGGGTTCGAGCCCTGCGTTGGGCTTTGCGCTGACAGCTCAGAGCCTGGAGCCTGCTTCAGATTCTGTGTCTCCCTCTCTGTCTGTCCGTCCCTCCCCCCACTCACGTTTTGTCTATCTTTCTCTCAAAAATAATATAAATAAACATTTAAAAAAATTTTAGGGGCACCTGGGTGTCTCAGTCAGTTGAGTGTCCGACTTCAGCTCAGGTCATGATCTCACAGTTTGTGGGCTCGAGCCCCACGTTGGGCTCTGTGCTGACAGCTCAGAGCCTGGCGCCTGCTTCGGATTCCGTGTCTCCCTCTCTCTCTGCTCCTCCCCTGCTCACATGCTGTCTCTCTCTCAAAAATAAATAAAGATTTTTAAAAATTAAACATTTTAAAGTTCTGTGCTGTTTAGTGTATTACATATAAATGCACACATATTTGAAATAATTTCAGACTTTTAGAAAGTTGTAAAAATAGTCCCAAGAGTTCCCATATGCCTTTTACCCACTGTCTCCAGTTGTTCACGCCTTGGCATAGCCATTATCAGAACCAGCAAATCAACACTCATACAATATGATTAACTAATCTGCAGACTCTGTTGACATCCCAGATTGTCCTGCAAATATCTTCTTTCTGGTCCAGGATCCCAAGGTGTAGTTAACTGTCATGACTTCTTAGTTTCCTCCAATCTGGCAATGCTCTGGCTTTCTTTGTTATTCACCTTTTGAATAGTAGCAGCATTTTGCAGACTATGTCACTGCTTGAGTTTCTTCATGTGTAGAATCAGGTTATGCGTTTTTGGCAAAATACCTTTTCATCACATGCTCAAATACTTGAGATAAATGTCTAGTATTATTTTTGTTTTACTATCAAACTGTGAGTTGTCTGCCTTGGAGGTAGCAAAAGTATTCCTTCTCTTAGTGATACATAGAAAGTTAGGGAAGAAAGAATGATTAATGAGAAGCAGATCCTGTGTTTAAATGATGTGTTTGTTCCTGACATTGTAACTCATCTAAGCTTAACTTAGGGCCTATACCTTCTGAACTTACTCCATACATCCAGCCAACTCCACTCAGTGGTCATCACTCTTCCTGTTTCCTTCAAACACATCCCAAGTGGTCTGCCTTCACTTTCTGTGGCACCTTCCAGCCAGTTCTCAGCCACGGCTGTTTGCTGCCTGTACTCCAACAGAGCACCAGGACCTCAGCTGCACAATCCAACTAGAGTCTTCCAGGTCTTGTGTTACCAGGCCTCTTGGCTTCATCTAACAGTGTCGAAACCTGAAATACCCCTCTCACTGTAGAGAGGCTGCCATGGTATCAAATCCTCCTAATTTTCCTCATGATGTTTTAATGATTGCTTCTCCTGTTTTTTACTCCAACCTCCCCCCACCCACCACACTCCACAGTGTCACTGTCAGTGCCCCCCAAGTCCTGTCCCAGCTCACTGTTCTTCTAGGCCTCTGCATCCTTCTAGGCAATGCCGTCTCATCGATTCAGTTACCATCTCTGTCCTCATGACTCCCCAGTTTGTTTTCCAGCCCTCAGTGAGCTTCAGATTTATGCAAAAGCCAGCCTAATTGTCCATCTCGCATGGTCCTCAAACTTTGCATGTCTGAAACCAAAATTATCTTTTCCCATCCTTATCTTCCTCCTGTATCTGTATTTTGGTGGTATCTCTCTTCATGCAGCCACTGTGGCTGCTTCTTAAGAGTTATCTTGGATTCCCGAATCTTCCTCGGCCCCGGTGACATTTTGCATCTTTGTCATTTCTTGCCTAGATCACTGCAATACTATGGTTCCTCTGTCTTTGCTGTGGTCTTCCTCCAGTCACGCTCCATGCCACTAGAGTGAGTGACCCAAAACGTAAATAATAGCAAGCTATAATACTTCCAATGTTTAATGAGGCTTACTATTTCCCAGACATGAAATGGTTTTTTTTTAATTTTTTAAAGTTTATTTATTTTGAGAGAGAGAGAGAGGGAGAGAGAGAGGGAAAGCACACGCATGAGCATGGGGAGGGGCAGAGAAAGAGAAGAGAGAGAGAGTTCTAGGCAGGCTTTGTGTGCTGTCAGCACAGACCCCAATGTGACGTGGGGCTTGATCCCTTGAATGGTGAGAACATGACCCGAGCCAAAATCAAGAGTCAGACGTTTAACCAACTGAGCCACCCAGGCGTCCTAAAATGTTGTTGTTGTTTTTTTTTTTTTTTTTATAAACATGACTGATCTGACTTAATCTTCACAAAACCCTATGATCCCATTCTTACTGATGAGGAAAGTCATTCAGCTAGAAAGTGAGAGGTGAGATTAAAACCAAATCTGTCTGGGGGCGCCTGGGTGGCGCAGTCGGTTAAGCGTCCGACTTCAGCCAGGTCACGATCTCGCAGTCCGTGAGTTCGAGCCCCGCGTCGGGCTCTGGGCTGATGGCTCAGAGCCTGGAGCCTGTTTCCAATTCTGTGTCTCCCTCTCTCTCTGCCCCTCCCCCGTTCATGCTCTGTCTCTCTCTGTCCCCAAAAAAATAAACATTGAAAAAAAAAAAAACAAATCTGTCTGATTTCAAAGCCCTCACCCAGTCTTACCACCAAAAATACATGGCCTCTTACAAAGCCAACCATCTCATTCTTCTCCTCAAGACTTGGCATTGGATTCTTCTCATCTGCAGGGTAAATCCGGTTCTTTAAGACATAATGTCTGGCTCTCCAAGACCTTACCTTGCCTTTACCTTTCTCTCAGCATCATCTCCTGCCTTGCCCTGCCTCTCTCTTTACATCCCAGCATAACCAAAATGCTTGTAGTTTCCACACATAAGAAATATAAATGTCTTGCCCATCCTTTTCCCCCTCTGTTTGAAATGTTTGGATTAGCCCCTAACTAGACTCCTACCAGCCTGGTTTATTCCCATTCATCATGTAAGGCCCAGCTGAAATTGTGACATTTGTGAAATTTTAATTTATGAAAAAGGAAATACAAATGCCCAGTAAGTATGATTATTTCTTAAAAGAGCAAAAATTTATACAATTTAAATTGTAAAGCCAAAGGGGTTATTAGATAAGTCATAACATATCTGCATGATACAATTATGTAATATTAAAATGTTATAGAAGACTAATGACATGAAATATTTTTGAGACACTTAGTGAAAAGTAGCCAATTAGGAAATAGTATATACAAATAATGTTCTAGTTTTTGTAAATCTAATTCTTTATAAATGTATGAATTAAAGACTACAAGGATAATTACAATCGATTATAGATTATAAGTGATTTTTTATATCATTCTTTGAAGTATCTAAATTTTCTATGATAAAGGCATTTTACTAGCATAAGAAGAAAAAAGTACATTTTAAAGGAAAGTATCAATTTTAGGTATTCCCTCCTCCTGAAAGCTTGCCCTAACATCTGCTTCCTGGCTGGGTCAGGTACCCATTCTCTATGTTCTCATAGTACCTCATGCATAACTCTATTATTGCCCTACTACCTTATATCCTAATTATTTATTTGTGTCATCATCTCTTGTGAGACTAGGAGCTCTTTGAGATGGGGGAGTGTATGTCTCTACCCAGTTATGCCTGGCCATAATAAGCATTCAGTATATACCAACCATGCCAACATATTTTGAATAAAAGACAGTTTAGGATATTGTTGTAATACTGTTTGTGTCTATCATAATCTTAAGAGATTAAAGAATTATGCTGTTATATTAATAAAGCATTTACTGGGGCCACAGAAAAAGGCTTTACTTTTGGTATATCTGACTTCCATGCCAAGAGAAGTCCAGTTCTTTTTTTTTTTTTTTTTCAATGTTTATTTATTTTTGGGACAGAGAGAGACAGAGCATGAATGGGGGAGGGGCAGAGAGAGAGGGAGACACAGAATCGGAAACAGGCTCCAGGCTCTGAGCCATCAGCCCAGAGCCCGACGCGGGGCTCGAACTCACGGACCGCGAGATCGTGACCTGGCTGAAGTCGGACGCCTAACCGACTGTGCCACCCAGGCGCCCCGAGAAGTCCAGTTCTTAACAGTCACCATACTGAAAGCACCGGCCTTCACGAGGTGGCAGTGAGAGCAGTTGTAGGCACGAAGTCCCTGCCCAGATAACCATCGTGACGCGGCTATCTTTGGCTAAGGTTAACTATATTCAGTGACGGCAGATATCACAATGGCTTATTAAGGGAACTTACGGCATTTAAAGGTGCACCCAGAATCTTAATATCGTGATGTTGCCATTTGATCGCAGGTAATTATTACTTTGACCCTGTATGTAATTTTCCCATTTTTGAATTATTAATTTGGCTTATTTTACCTTTCTGACTTTTTGAGTTTCAATGTTTTAGTTAGGACAAATGATAAAAATTATCATTGGGCTTTCTGACAAAGCTATAAAATGCCACAATAGGTTATGATTTAAAAAGACATAGTATTTACCTACTACAAGAAATTTTCTGTGTCTGAATTCTTTGTATTCTTTCTCTCTTCATTGCTGAGACACAATGGGTTTTTTTCCTCACATTTTAATATTTTGGAGAACAGACGGCATCTTTAATCAACAGTATATAATGATGTTTCAAATTGTTTTATAAATCAGTAGTGTCCTAGAGTTGAAAGCATAGTAAACATTACCTATTTGATTTTATTGATTATTATTAGTTTGGTGATTACTATTGATTAAATGATTTAACAACTAGATGTTGACATCAGTTCTGCTCTAAAAGAATACCTATTGTAAATAGGTACATTTTTAAAATAAGAAAACTTCATTAACACTGATAGTCTTTGTTGATTTTCATATGCATTTTAGAGTTATACAAAATATAATCGCACAGAAGTGTTTTGGCCTTTTGAATGTGCTAATAAATTAGCCAACACTTGTCTCATTGCAGATCACAAACGTTCATAGCAGTCGAGCTCTTGATGTTCAATTCCTGGATTCTGGTACCGTGACATCCGTAAAAGTGTCCGAACTCAGGGAAATTCCCCCTCGGTTTCTACAAGAAATAATTGTGATACCACCTCAGGTACTATATGTTACAAGCCTGAGAGATTTTATGGAAGAGATTTGGATGTATTTGTAATCATGTTGTGAGATGCCCTCTCAGTTTTGATCTTGATAATGAGCAAAAGAAGTCCAAGTTTGTAACAAAATTGGAAATGGTCCAAATGTAATTGTTCACTGTTTTTCGCAACTTTGTGACTTGATGCACATAAGTCTCTCTGATTCCATTTCACTGTCTGTACAATGAGGTCACAACACTGGCCCATCTTGCAGAGGTATCGTAGGATAAGTATGTGAACTGCCTGGTATAAGCCCTGCTCAAATAGGAGTAAAGACAATAGAGGCGATATAAATAGAGCCAGCAACATAGTGCACGCTCCAGCTCCAGAGCTCCGATTGTCATTGTTAGCTATTGCTGTTGCTTGCTTTCTATCTTGGCAACGTGTCCGACTTACAGGAAAATAACATTGACATTACTTATAAGTACCTATTTTAAGATGGTGTGTTTGCTTTTCCATCATGTTTTCTTTCCAGGCTATAAAGTGCTGCTTAGCAGATCTTCCACAGTCTATTGGCATGTGGACACCAGATGCTGTGCTTTGGTTAAGAGATTCTGTTTTGAATTGCTCGGACTGTAGCATTAAGGTTAGTTATCCTGATACATTTGGAAAGGGAGCTGTCAGCCAGAAGGGCTCATTTGTTTTTTTGTGAAAGAATTTTGTCTTACCATAAATTGATGCTTTTATATGTGACACATTTTGGTAGTTAAGAGGTTGGTTACATGTATGATAAGATATTTCATGGTTTGATTTTTATTTAAAAATTTATCCTGTATCTCCAGTATTGTTTTTAAGCCCTTTATATAATTTTTCCAGTATTAATAAGGTAGCAGAGACAGTTCTCTGCTCCTATTTTGCTCCATGATAAGGAATTAAATTCCCAACAGAGGGACCATATATCTCTTGATAAATGTTTGTAAAGGTCATTCAAATAAGTCTTCTGTTTCTTTTTTTTTCAAAAGTATAATAGATTACAAGCAAATAATTTGATCATAATCTTGTTTCCTGCCTGTTAAAAGTTTAAACTGTTTTATTTCACTAGCTCCTATTTTTTTGTACTTTTGCATCTTTGTATCAAAACATTATTTTTATTTCCAAGTATAAAAACATAAGATATTTTTGTTTTAACTAATGAACAATGCTATTTTCTATAAGCATTAAACAGTGAAATGTCCTTGAGAAATATCTTCATGAAAATCTCCAAATTATTCTGGTTCACAGGGATTTTCCTATGTTTATACAATTACACACTTAATTACCATTTTATATTCTTCAATTGCCGTATGATAAATGAATATTGTTTTATCAACTATGTTTTAAGCTCTTAAAGCCAGAGTATTGGGTACTCAATAAAAATATTTTTTAATGGTTGATCTTTGAAATGGTACTTCTGTATCATAAATAGCAAAATAAATTAGCAGTCATTCATTCATTAGCACTTTGAAATGTTAATTAATTTAAATAGATCCATCTTGCTAGGAAAAATATTTTTAAGCAAATTACTGTAGATGGATTGCCTTGTCTCCCTGTCTGAGACCTCTGTTCCTGCCTTTCTTTCGTGGCCCTTTTTGATAAGAGATCAGTGTGGCTGGAAGTGTCTCATTTTTGTCCTTCCCAGGGTAAACCGGAGGAGCTGGTAAGAATTACCAGGCAGCCAGCCCTTTGGGACACACAGCTGTCCAGTCCCAGGTGTCAGTGTGTGGCATTCCCATATAACAGTGATCCCTCTGGCAGAAAAGAGGTAGAAAGGTAGCCAAAGGTCTCCTGGACAGAAGGGGCAAAGCTGCAGTTTTGACCTGTTCAGTGGAGCTTTTTTCCTTTTTCTCCCCTGGTTCCTCCCATGTAACTGGGGAAGGGATAAAGGGTGAGGGTAGATACTATGACCAAACAAGGCATTTAGGCCAAGGTCCCCAAGGGTATGGTGAATGTCAAAGCTTTCTCCTTCACTTCCCAGTGTGGGTGCACCAGCATAGGTAGAATGCATATGGAACACTTTTGCCATTTTTGTGATTATTTTTTATTGTTGAAGCTGGGAGATGAGCCCTTGAGGGTGCATCATACTGTTCCTTTTACTTTGAGTGTTCTTAAATGTCATCAATAAAAAGAGTTTTTACCGATGGTATGCAGACTCCATCTCAGTGATAATGACCTCTAGTGAGTTTTAAGGTATCCTCGGTTTTTAGAGGTTAATAAAGTTTTCATTTCCATAAGCCAGCTGCTGGCGTCTTGGACTTAAGAGCCTATTCACTGCTGTGGCTGTGATAGATCATTTATCTTACCTTAAATAAAATGAATTTTAGCAAGTTGGGTTCCTTGTAAAATACTGTGTTTTCATATTTAAGGTTAATATTATGGTGAACTGGGATTCCTTGAAATGCCTTGTGTGTTTTCCATAGGTTACAAAAGTGGACGAAACCAGAGGGATCTCACACATTTATTTATTCACCCCTAAGAACTTCCCTGATCCTCACCACAGTATTAATCGCCAGATTACAAATGCAGACTTGTGGAAGCATCAGAAGGATGTGTTTTTGAGTGCCATATCCAGTGGAGCTAGCTCTCCCCACAGCAAAGGCGGTGGCACCCCCATTCCAGGCACCGCTGGAGAGAATCTGAGAAAGAGCCTCACAGACGTCATCAAGAAGTCCGTGGTGGACCACACCGGCTCTTTCTCCACAGAGGAACTCCCCCCTCCCGTCCACTTGTCGAAGCCGGGGGAGCACATGGATGTGTACGTGCCTGTGGCCTGTCACCCGGGCTACTTCGTCATCCAGCCATGGCAAGAGATACATAAGCTGGAAGTTCTGATGGAGGAGATGATTCTGTATTACAGTGTGTCTGAGGAGCGCCACGTAGCCGTGGAAAAAGACCAAGTGTATGCTGCCAAAGTGGAAAACAAGTAGGTCCTTGGACAGAGCGTGTGATCCGACTACGAAAAATGTGTGGAGTGATACCAAGAGTCCTTAATCTCTGCAGGGGGACTTTGAACTGCACTTAGGGAAATTTTGAATGTGAAGCGAGACTAATGAATTGTGCAGTCTTTTAATATTTGACATGATGTCATTTATCTAAAAATCTAGTCACCATATATTAAATTCCTGTTAAATATCTAAAATGAAGGTTTAAAATGAAGGTTTTTGTTTTTCTATTAGACAAAACGTTGTTGTTTCTTTAGGAAATAATGGCTTTTTGGTTGAATAACTTTTAAATTTTAAAAACAAATACTTATTGTAGAAGATTTAGAAAAATGCAAAAATATATAAGAAAATCCTCCAACCGGACAGAACCCTTGTTAAACTATTCATGTATTTCTTCTCATTCGTTTCTACATATATTCATACAGTTGGTGTAGTATTATTAGTAAATATAATTCCACACCTACTTTTTTCACCTCACATAATCCTGTGAACATTTTTCCATGTGATAAAATGTCTTCATAAACATTTTTAAGGCTGAATAATAGTCCATCATATAGAGAAATCATAATTTACTTATCATTCTCTCTTGTTATGTAATTTTTTCTCCCAGATTTTTCACTATTCTAGATAATATTGAACATAAATCTCTGTTCACATCTCTGAGTATTTCTGAGATAGATTCCCAGAAGAAAAATTACTTGTTTAAGGATTAGAAGTTTCTTGAGGTAGGTTGTCACTTGCTCCTGGAGAGCCGTGCCACCTTCTGTATGGTGCAGCAATGCACGGTGCACTTCTCCAGCCGAGACTCACTGGTGCAGCACTTTGGTCTGTTTTTTCACATTTCCCATTTGGATCACATCCTCCTTCCCTGAAGCCCTCCAATATATTCTGGTTCCAACCCAGTGAATCCCTAGTACTCCACCCCACACAGTACAAGGTCACAAAAGTCCTGGAAAAAGGAACAACTTAGCCCTGTCCCGTCTCCTTTGCCAGCTTTCTTAGGGGAACCGACCAAGCTTATTTGATGATGACAAACACAAAGAACTGTTCTCCCACAACAAAAACAACACACACACACACACACACACACACACACACACACACACACCCCAGAACTCAGTTTAAAAGGTCAAACTGCTTATTTTATTATTTTTTTAATAAAATGCTTTGGTTCATTCTCAAGATATCAAGCATAGACATTTGTGAAAATTTTATTATTCCCATAAGAGAAAAAAACCAATTTTTAATTCTTAAGAGTGAAAAGTATCATAGCTCTCATTTTAAAAAGGATTCAGCTTGTATGTCACAAGCTTTTCACTTTCAAAAAACCATTTTTACTATGTCATGTTATTTACAACTGTAAGCATGCATGGGTTTAATTCCACACAGGAACATCATTTGCCTACGTGAGAACTCTTCACAGAATAATTTAATCACGGTTAAAACAAAACCAGTGTTAACTATTAATCTGAGGGGCAGATTGATGGTGATTAGCTGTGGGGAGATCCTACTTGAGGGCAAGAGTTTTGTGGGGCAGGAGAACCCAAACCGGAGACCTTCAGTGTGGGGTTTCAGACTCGGCCCTCCCCCAACATGGGTCCAACAGTCCTGTTCTGGGGCTGGGACTTTCACCAGCTAATTTTTTTCTAGATAATCAAGGATGTCTCATATATATAAGAACAGATTGTCCAATATTTTCTTAAACTTCATGAACTGAATCAGTGTAAAGTGTTTAGAGTTTCTATCTTGCCTGTATCACAGGACTATTTACTAAAAACCCTGGTCCCAACTCTGGTGAATTAAGACTTAGGAATTTTCAGATACACTGTTGATTGCAGCCGTTTCCAAATCCACGTTGGCTAAGAATAACCTGGGAACTTACTAAAAATGCAGATTCTCCTTCCTCACCCCAGACATCCTGAATTAGAGTCTCTGGGAGTGGAACTTCAGAATCTGTGTTTTTCACAAACTCTCCTGATGATTCACAAGCAGCCCTGCACTGAAATCGGTGAACTAGTCCAAACAGAAACCTTTAGTCAAGCTATTAGTGTTGAAAATTAAAAGCTACCGAAGGGCATGACGTGTGACATGTAAGTCTTCTGGTAGCTCTTCCCTCGCTGCTCTGTACCTTGTATTTATACACTAAAACCACCAGCATTTATACACAGACCACCAGCATTTGCCCTGTACAATTTAAAGACAGTGCTATAGGTGGAAACCAAATGATTTTTATCTCCTTTTGCACCTACACAGATTTAACAACCTGCACCAAACTGGCATTTCCACATATGAAAATTTCTCTGACATGCTTATATTTACACAGCTTATCTTCATTTTAATAATTATCATAATTATTATATAATAACGATGGCGGCTACCATTTGCCAAGCACCTATTGTGTGCCAAGTAATGTACTAGGCACTTTATATATATTATTTCTGCAAGTGAGTTAAAATTAAATACTACACATGAGATAATTGAGGCTCAGAGAGGTTTAATAGGAGCCCAAGGTGACATAGCTGGAACATATCCTGGGGGTGGGGTGGGGGGATGCCAGCCTAAGTCTGTTGGTTCCCAAAACTCACATACTTACTGTGATATCTTTTTGCGCCTCCCTGTTGTGACTCATGGATTATCGCTTGCTGCACTTTGGGCTTGCTTCTGCCTTCAGAAACAGGTTTCTGGAGTTTCCTCCCCAAACCCCCAATCACTAGTGTCCAAAGTTGGCCTCTTCATAGCTTTCTTACTATAGTTTACCCCATAGCAGCGGTGTGGGTTTCCTGTACCCATTCTCCACTGGCGTGCTGGAGAATCCATCCAGCCTAGCCAGCTCCCAGCCCAGCAGTGTATTGCAGTGAAAGGCCTGCTGTTGCACTGGGCTTGTGGCTTATAGCTAATAAATCTGTTTCAGAGGATGGCTGAGTCCACTATCCATGGCAGAGCCTGACTCATACCTTGCAGGGGCAGAGGCTATCTCCATAGGTACTTACCTTTTAGATGTTACAAACAACTTCCTTTCCTTAGTGTGATGATACTCTTCAATCACGTAGTCAACACTAAAGAACTTTTTTTTTTTTAAAGTTTATTTACTCATTTATTTAGAGAGAGAGAATCCAAAGCAAGCTCTGTGCTGTCAGCTCAGAGCCAGAGCCCAGCTTAGGGCTGGATCCCATGAACCCGTGAGATCATGACCTGAATTGTAATCAAGAGTTGGACACTTAACTGACTGAGCCACCCAGGCACCCGAAGACTGTAGGACTTTAATATGGTCCTTCATATCTTAACTTTGAAGTCTAAGCTTTTCTAATTGTAATGATGATGCATGTAGGCCCAGAGGAGAAAAGTATATTCATGTGAATTTCTGACTGGCACCTTGAACTCCAGATCAGAAACCATGTTCTTCTTCCCCCCTACTCTCCTATCTTTTCCAGGCTCTTTATTCTAGGCAGTGGGTTGGACTTTGTGTTTTGTTTTATTTTGTTTTTTAATGTCCTCACTCGGCATAACTAAAATTGTCACCTTTGCATTCAAAATGTTTTGTAATCTCTTCCCACACCCTCTTCCCCATCTGGTTTTCTTTTCCATTCCTTCACACATTCTGCCTTCTAGCTCTACTGTGGTGTTTGCTCTGCTCCCAGCTGTCATGCCCTGTAGAATCTTCTGTGCTTTTTCTTTTCATGCATGTCTTCAGCCAGGCCTGGTTCCAGTTACTCCCTCTTCCCATCTTTTACATACATACCCTGTCCCAGACCTGACCTTTGTCTCCCTGTCAGAGTGGAGGGATCTCCTTGCCTTGTCCTGATCAGCCTCCATCTGTTTGATTCTGCTTAGTGGTGGTTGCTAGTTTATGTGTCGGTCTCCTGTAGCAGCTCCCTGAGGCCTGTGAATGGGTGTTGAGCGAAGAAATACCACCAAGTAAGCTGGTGGCAAAGCAGAGAATAGTAACCTTTGGAGTAAGAAGAAGCAATCTCTTTAAAACCTCAATGACAGTACAGTTTTATATTTTGATAAACATCTTTCGCATTAATTTTTTAATCATAAATTGTTACCCTTAAAGCATATGTCAACTTTGTGTATTTTTTTTTCTTCCTTTTTAATCCAATGCACATCTAGGTGGCACAGGGTGCTTTTAAAAGGAATCCTGACCAATGGATTGGTGTCTGTGTATGAGCTGGACTACGGCAAGCACGAGCTAGTCAACATAAGAAAAGTACAGCCGTTAGTGGACATGTTCAGAAAGCTGCCATTCCAAGCAGTCACAGCTCAACTTGCAGGTAATTTCTGTGGATCTTGAACTCAAGTCACAACATGGTTTATATTGTCCTTTTGTCATGGGCACTTAGGGAGTACAGAGTCACTGGCCTATTGAGTTAACTTTTTTTTTTTCCAAACAACTTCCTGACCATAATAGAAATAATTTGTAATGATCTGTCACAGACATGCCTTTCCACTATATCTGCTGTTTCTATTTTTCCGTATTTCTCTCTGTCTGTGGTCTCACATATGGGTATATTTCTAAAGCTGTAGTCAGGACAGGTATGGTCTTGCATGCTGCTTTCTTCATTTTTAGCATTTTTTTCCTAATTACTTTTTAAGTGTTTGTTTGATGGTCTTCATAATGATTTTTTTAATGTTTATTTATTTTTGAGAGAGAGGGACAGAGCATAAGTGGGGGAGAGGCAGGAAGAGAGGGAGACACAGAATCCAAAGCAGGCTCCAGGCTCTGGGCTGTCAGCATAGAGTCCAATGCAGGGCTCAGACTCACGAACCTCAAGACCATGACCTGAACCAAAGTTGGATGTTCAACCAACTGAGCCACCCAGGCACCCCTGTAATGATTTTTAATAGCTGCAAAAGATTTGATTTAATCGTTATTTCCCTTTTGTTGAGCATTTAGGTTATTTATACTTTTATTGTAGCATTAGGAAAAAACCTGCAGCTGTGTATACTAGCCAAAACAAACAAAAACAATGAAACAACATAAACGACCAATAGGAGGAGCACATTGCTCAGCTAATATTTGACAACTTATTGTATATATTATAATACAAATGCATAATGGGTTTCCACAATTATAAAACATCCTAGGTCATAGAATATGACCATGTTTATGGCCAGGTGAGTTTCCAGTTGCATTGTAATTAACAGCATGCAAGTATGTGATTTTACTACATTCATACACCCTATTGACTATTATTATTAAAATCTGAGGATGTAAATTAGCAGGTGTACAGGGACACTTTAAAATACTGTCCAGTTAGAGTTTTGTGACAGCAGTGCAAATGCTGGTGGCTCTTCTGTGCATCCCCCCAGTACATAGCACGTGTACTTAAGTGAAGCTTTGCGCAGAGGTCCAGCAACATTAGCAGAGGGTGTGGGGGCGAAAAAGGCAGGGGGATGCAGACCTCCAGCCATCTAGGACTGTCTGTGTCCTGCTCTGCTGGGATATGGGGGTCGTGACCACATGGTGCCACCCATTCAGCACAGTAGCGGAAGTGATCTCAGAAACGAAAGGAAGTGTGTATATACATTTTTCTTTTAATTTTTGACCAGCTTTTGTTGGAGATATCTATATCTATATATACCGTTATTTTGAAGTATTTTTCAGTTTCTTTCTTTGTGTTTCCTGCTAGATTTCACAGGAAACTCCCATGATAGTTAGATATGAACCAAAAACAGCATTTTGCAGACAAGCATGTCTACCACTGATCTGCTTTGAACTCAGACCTCTAAATAGTTTCTTCAGATTTAATGATTGCATTTTTTTTTAATTTTCACTTTTGGATGTTCAGGTCTTGCTAACATAAGCATGACAGTCAAACTGTCCAGAGAGGGAGTCTCTGTGAGGAACAAGTACATGGCACCATCATCCCCATCGCCAGCACCTTGGCTGATTGTCACTGGGGCTTACTATGGGCAAAGGTCTCCATCGGCCACTCCATTTCACTGACTTTTCCCACACACTAGGAGGGTTAGGTACTGTTAACTATCGCTGTTAAAGGTTGGGAAACAGCAGGTTGGGGACTACTCTAGGCTTCTCTTGTTCTCAGAGAACTTAGCCCACCTCACTATATGGATAGCAGGTCTGTTAAATGATGTGTGAAACTCCCAGATCTCCATCACTACAGGGCACTGTGTATAGTTTCTCGAATCTAGTATATGTGCACTTAATTCATGTTAGTTTACTAGTATTTTCTGAAAAACACATACTCTCTCAATTTCATTTTAAAACCTAATTTTGAATTCTCTAACTTGAGCCCTCAAAAGTCGTAGGGACTTTAGAAATACATGGGATTTACAATTCATCTGGTCCAACCAGTTTATTTTCTGATAGACTGAGACCTGAGAGACCAGATGATTTGCCCAAATCCCATACCACTTGACAGAGGAAGAGCTGGGAATGGTAATTAGGTCTCTAGACTTTCAATCCAGTGCTTTTGCCATGGTATTATATATAATTTTTAAAAATCAGTATACTCTAAGTATATTAATTCTCTTTCTCCTTCTCATCCTTCACTACATCTGGTTCATCAGGAAAAAAAATCTGTAAATAAGAGGTGTAGCACTGATATCATTGATATTTTATTTTATTTGAGTGCAGTTGACAACAATGTTACAGATCCTGTTGATATTTTAGTCCCCTTGGGTATCCCCATTATCCATTTAAATCTACCTATACTTTATATAGGGAAATGGGCAGTGGTTATTATAACTTCACTTTTTTTTTTAGATTAAAAAAATTTATTTAATGTCTACACCCCAAGGGGGGCTCAAACTCATGACCCTGAAGTCACACACTCTTCTGACTAAGCCAGCCAGGTGCCCCTATAACTTCATTTTATAACACAGCAGTAAATCTCCATGAAACTTGTGTCTGTAGGTGAAGGTTTACAGAAATAACCCCATTCACAATAGGAGAACTATGATAAGCTGGACTGTTTTAAGATTAGTGGGTAACTCTTTGGTTTGGTTTTTTAATTAGGCAAGTCTAACCTGGTACGTTTCAGCTACTTTGGAACTAACAGTTTTCCATTATTATGGATCAAAGAAAGGTGCATCTGACACTCACTGATCCTTGTACTCCTTGTCTTTCTCGTAGGGGTGAAGTGCAACCAGTGGTCTGAGGAGGCTTCGATGGTATTTCGAAATCATGTGGAGAAGAAACCTCTGGTGGCACTGGTTCAGACAGTTATAGAAAACGCCAACCCTTGGGACCGGAAAGTAGTGGTCTATTTAGTGGACACATCATTGCCAGACACAGATATCTGGATTCATGATTTTATGTCAGAGTATCTGGTAGAGCTTTCAAAAGTTAATTAATCACTGCTTCTGAGACCTTGACAACTAATTCAGATTTTTTTTTAGCAATAACAAAATGTAGTAGGCTTAAAAAAAGGAAATCTTATCTCTGCTACAGGGCTCTGACTGCTGTGGGGATTGAAAAGAATATGCTTCTGTTTGATGAAAGATATTTAACAAGTTTTGTTTTAACAGAGTTGACTTTTCAAAGAAAATTGCACTTGAATTATTACTGTAATATTAGAATAAAATGTTTATCAATATAAAAACTGACTACCTTATAATTTCTAGGCTTTATGATCGTAAGATGAAGGATTTCCCTTTGTATTCATGTCTTCTTTATGGTGCTGGGTTCCTTTATAGTTAGATTGTGAGAATTTATGACTTAACCCTGGCGCAGTGGTCTATCCCAAAGCCAATTGTGTGAGGATGATCTTGAGTCTTTAGCACATTAGCATTGCTAGTGGTGCTGTAGAGAAGCAGCCCAGATGAACCTCAAAGCATATTCCTCACCCCAAGTCTTGAGTGGCATATCACTACCCAGAGTGTCTACACCTTCCACAGTCTCCCTACCCAGCCTCATTGTCCATGGCTCCTCAACCAGCCACACTGCACCTGTCTGGCTCCCTGTACACCCAGGACTATTGATATTCTACAGCAAGCCTTGCTCCCCTCCTAACCATGCTTATTCTGTTCCCTGAGCCTGCCCATCCTTCACCCCCCACCATTTTTGTTTGCCAGTATCCTCCGTGACATCCCGGGCTGACCATGAAGCCTTCCCTGGTACCCCTCCTACCCTGTTGCATTTGGAGTACGCCTCTCTTTGTATCAAGACCTCACTGAGCTTTGTAGTATATAACAAGTTGTCTGCGCACCCGTCTCCCCAGCTAGATTGTGAGCTCCTTGAAGGAGGAAGGGGTCTTACTCATCTCTTTGATGACATACTGGTAAATGTTTGACAATTGGTTCTGATGGGTGTGGGCCGGGAATGAGCCTTGATTCACAGTATCTGACGATTCCCATGTTGTAAATACCTCCACCATTGTTGAGTTCCAGCTAACAATGTGACATCACTGAATGTGGAGCTGGGAAAAGACACCCCAGCAGCTCCTGTGAGCCCGTACAATGGACTTCAGAACATACCACTGTCTGCGTACTCCACAACAGACAGAATGATCTCTTGAACACATCAGGCACCCATTATGTCCTTGCTAATTGATGGGCAGGATGGCTTGACAGAGGGATAGGTGGAGGCCTTATCAGTGGTCCAAAGATGATGGGGGAAGGCCCTGGACTAAGAGAGGAGCAATGAGAATCAAGAAAAAAATTAAAGGCCTTTTGAAGTTTTTAATTAGAATTATTAGAACTGACATTTTAGATCCGAAAGACAGGAAAAAGAAAGTGTCAAAAAGTGAAGCCAAGTTGTACGGTCTGAGAGGCTAGGATGATGACCCTTATTCCATTTGGGAAACTGAAATTTTTTGTTTTAAACATACTGAGTTTAGAGGCCACTGGGTGACTCAGTCGGTTGAGCGCCCCACCTCACTTCAGGTCATGGTCTCGCCGTTCCTGAGTTCGATCCCCGCATCAGGCTCTGTGCTGACAGCTCAGAGCCTGGAGCCTGCTTCAGATCCTGTGTCTCCTTCTCTCTGCCCCTCCCCTGCTCATGCTCTGTGTGTCTCTCTCCCTCTCTCTCTGTCTCTCTCTCTGTCTCTCTCTGTCTCTCTCATAAATAAGTAACAAACATTAAAAAAAATTTAAACATACTGAGTTAAGGGACTAGATCACTGTGTGAGGATATGCATAACCTATTAGAAATGTGGAGTCTTCACAGGGGAGAAGGCCAGGCTGGAGATAAACATTCTTAAACTCATTTGCTTATTTTTATTTGAGAAAATATAGGAAAAGTGAGAGCAGAAAGAAGGTAAAGACCAGATATTTGAAGTTTTTCATGTAAAACATGTTGAAATTATCTTTCTAGCTTTTTAAAATTCATATTTAATAAAAAAAGTGATTCAAAATTGAGGAATGCTTACACCACTGATTTAAACATTGATGATAAAATCAGAATATCCTGACACAAAGATTTAAGTGAAACAAAGTAGTATGAATGTATTTTATAATGGTTTCTTTCCCCAACAAAAACAACAAAAATCCTCAAATTGCCTACAGATTAAGAAGAGGTGGGTTCTGTTTCAATGACTTTAGAAAGGCTTCCATTATTTTTTAAAATAGAGCAATTGTGTTGTTGATGTAAGTGAAAAATTAATCTGGTGCTAGGGCAATTTGACAAACAATGAAGCTTGGCCCCTGCCTCATACCATATTCAAAGTCAATTCCAGGTGGATTCAAAGCCTAAACGTGAGAGCCTAATGAGGGAAGATAACACAGGAAAGTACCCTGATAATCCAGGAGTAGGAAAGATGTCCTAAACAGGACAAAGTGCTAACACTAAAGGCAAATACTGATATACTAGACTATGTTAAAATGAAGAACACCGGTTTGTCAAAAGGCATTATTATGATGGTGTAAAGGCAAAGCACACAACGGAGGAATATTTGTATTTGGAACATATTCAATAAACAGAAGACTATCCAGAAACAAAATGGCAATAAATTTGAACATTTTACAAAGAGGAAATCCAACTGGCCAATCAACATGAAAAGGCCCTCAACCCACGGAAATCAAATTTCAGTGAGATCCTAATACTCCTACCAAAACTGGGAAAATGTTTCAACTTTCGTTAATTTCAATTATTGAAGATGTTTGCACTTGTGCTGGAGGATGCCAGTAAAGAATGTTCACAGCAGCACTATTGGCAATAGCTAAAACCTAGAGACAGATGTCCATTAATAGTAAAATGGATTAAAAAAAAACTGTGCTGTATTCATGCAATGGAAACCTCTAAGGTAATAAAAGTAAACAAACTACAGCCACGTGAAACCACACAGGTTAATCTCACAGGGTGGAATTGAGCAAATGAAGACAAAGTGTGGAGGAAAGCAGGCAAGGAAGTGATTACCGTAAGAGTAATCTTAAACTTCCTTAAGTGATCATTTTAGGAGGAAGCTGGAACCCAGGACCCAGAGGGTTGGCTTCTGGGCTGCTGCTGGCAACGTTGTTTCTTGCAACAAGTGTTCAATGTGATAAAAATTTTTGAACCTGCACACTTAGGATGTATGTACTTTTCTTAAATGTTTGATTCCGCAACAAAAGGGCTTAAAATAAAAATAATCTGAAATATTAAATCATTGCTTCATTTAAAAATGCATGGCACATATTCCTTGAAAAGAGCATTCTCTTACAGCTGTGAGAGTTTTGTAATGTAGAAATATATTTTCATGGAAAACAAGAGTCACAAAAACAAAAACGAATGTTTCTCATTAGTAATCTATACACCAGGAGTAAAAAGAGTTATATTAGGGTCTACCCCACCAGAAACTTTCCCATAACAATTGCACACGGTACCTTCTGTCCACACAAATTCTTTTTTATGAACCATTTAAAAAATTAAAACAAAGTTTCTATTTGGGTTTAAGTGGTTTGTTCTGAAAAACGTACTAGCCTTTTAAGAAAGTGGGACTTTTTTTTTTTTTTTTTTTTTTGTATTTTAAATCGGTATTTTGGACACTCCATTCCAAGTACAGAGAGAATGCATTCGACTCTTTTAGAACTATTTGTTCACAAAATGATCGTTATTAAAGCTGAGGCTCCTGCCAGACCTGGCTGGGCTGCCGGTGAGATGGGACAGGTGGTTGCTGTAGTCAAAAGAGGTAAAGGTGCAACAGCTGGCTGGCAGGCTTTGCTCCATCCAAAGACCTGCCGGTTCTTACATCTCAGACGCCACAGGAATGAAAATCCACCCACTTAGTTCCAGATAACTCCACTGCTGCTTAAACTCCTTATGGTACAGCTGGGGAAATAGAGACTCAGACTCACGATTATCCACACCCCCCCTGTCCAAGGAAGGATCCCAGCTTCCCGGCGGCCCGGCCCCTTTGCCCCGCGCTGCCCCCAGCGGGCGTCGCTCCCTGGCCGGGGACGGCGCGCGGAGGCCCGGCGCCCCCGAGCGGAGGGAGAGGGCGGCGGGCGGGGCGGGGCGCGGTGACAGCGCTGAGCCGGGCCCGCCCCTGACTCCCACCCCCGGAGCCCACAGCGCCCGCCCGCCCGCGGCCGCCCGGGAGCTCGTCCAGCCCCGCGCTCCGCTCGCTCGCCCGCCCGCCGCCCGCGCCCGTCCGCCTGCCGCCTGCGCTCGCCCCGTCGTCGCCCGCGCCCGCGCCCGCCCCGGCGGCTCCACGGCCCGGTAAGCCCCCCACCCGGCCCGGGGTACCCCTCGCGCTCGCGGGGCTCCCTGCCCCCGCGCCGGGGCCCCAGCCATATCTGGGCAAAATATTCAGCTGTCGCCGCCGCCGCCAAGAGGGACTGAGCGTGGCTCCCTCTATAAATAGCCGCCGCCTCGGGTTGCCTCCGGGGCTGGGGAGCCGGGGGTCTCGGGGTCCGGAGCCCCGCGCTCACGTCCGCGCCGCTAGGCTCCCCCGGCCCCAGCCAGAGCGCCCTCCTCTCAGGCCCTCGGCGCCGTGTCTGTAAACGACAGAAGGACCCTTGCGCGCTCGCAGAGAGGCGCGGGGGCCGGGGTCCTGAAGGAGCGGCCGCCCCCGCCACCCACCAGCCGCTCGACTCCCGCGCGGCGGCGGGGCTCTGCGCCCACGGATACTCTGCTGGGGACAGGTGCCCGCCTGAGCCCGGCACCGAGGCGTGCCCCTCCTCCGGCTGCCGAAAGTTTGGGGGTGGGAGTGGGACGTATGTGGTTGGTGGACGGGGAACCGGGGTTCGGGCTGCGCCTGTTTGAGGCAGGAAAAGTTTCCGAAACTGCGCGAGAGGACGCGGTTTAAAGCACCATGATACATACACGCATTTCGGGCCAAGGTAGAGCGGGCAAACGCCTGGAGGCAGAAGCCGCCTCCCTGTCGCCAAGTTACACGATGGCCTTGGCGAGCCCCTGCCCTTCCCTGGGCCTCAGTTTCCCCATTTGTAGGGGCGGGGTTTGGTTCGGGAGCTGAAGCTAGGAGTCTTGGCGGTGAGAGCAGCAGGGCGCGCTCTTGACCGCTGGCGCTCCCCCACACCTGTTCATCGGCTCTGGCCTGGGACGCTGGGGCCAGAGCCTTGCACATCCGGAGGCATTGTGGAAAGAAACCGGACACTGTGGCAGTCCCTCTGACTCAGGCCTATACTGGGACCTATTAGGGTCCTCGGAATAGCCTGGGCCCTATACCTCCAGGAAGAGCGTCCCACGGTACTTACGGGCACCTCTGCTGGGGAGCAGCCATCACCCTCGCAAAGCATCACGTGACTCAAACAGCTTTAGACCCAAAGAACTGGGCAGGACCAGAGGCTCCAGTCCAGCTGCTCCCTGGTCTCAGTTTCCCCACCTATACAGTGCCTATGAGACGAACTGGAACCATGCCAAGCATCACACCCTGCCAGACCCCCAGCCGCTTCCTGATATACCTTACGGACCCTGCCCTTGGTCTCTGCCTTAACCCTCTCAGACTCTTAGAGATGACCTAGCCCAAGCTTTTCTCTATCCAGATCACAGAACCAGACCCTAACTCAGGTTCTGGGCTCTCAGAGGGAGCATCCCCCAAATCTTCATCTTTCTCCCTATGATGGCATTTATTTTAACAAGGGCCGCAGAACCCCCTGCTCAAGGTCACATGCTGCTGGACACACCAGGAGGCCTGCAGTCTCCACTAACCTTTCTCCCCTCTTGCCTGCCCCTTCTTGCTGCTCAGGCCGGTCTTGGGGATCTCTGAGCACCCCACCAATGCCCCCCTGTTCTTTGATCTGCTGTCCAGGACTTTCCCTTGCTCAGATGATAGCGCCCTCATTCTGAAATTTCATTTTTATGTCTACTTTCTATGATATATTTTCTCTAAACTCACCTCAGAGCCTCACTGATAAAGAAGTAAGGGGAAATTGGGGCGCCTGGGTGGCGCAGTCGGTTAGGCGTCCGACTTCAGCCAGGTCACGATCTCGCGGTCCGTGAGTTCGAGCCCCGCGTCGGGCTCTGGGCTGATGGCTCAGAGCCTGGAGCCTGTTTCCGATTCTGTGTCTCCCTCTCTCTCTGCCCCTCCCCCGTTCATGCTCTGTCTCTCTCTGTCCCAAAAATAAATAAACGTTGAAAGAAGTAAGGGGAAATGAAGACAAATAGAGTCTCATCAACTTGAGCCATAAAACAGGCAGAGTGAAAGCGAGCAATGTTGTCGTTTGGTGTATTTACTCCCTTTAATGAGCCAAACTTGCAAACACATTTTCGACCGTCTTGGCCCCTGAGTTGCTCCCAGCCTAAGTGGAAAGGCAGTGTCCTCTAAAAATAACCTCCACCCCACCTTATCAGAGCCTCACACCTTCTCCCTCATCCAGGGTACAGCTGCCTCCTACTCCTGCCACTCAGCAAAAATGCAAAAATGGGGAGTAGGTGGTGTCAGCTCTGAGTAACAGGAGGTGGACTGACCTGGAGGTTAGGACCCCTGGCTCCTACCCCAGCTCTGCGACCCATTTAGAGTGACCTTGGGCTATGAGCGGGTGGGCGAGATGGTCCCCAGTAGACCTGGAGTCAAGAGAGCTCAGAGGTTCCCTTGGAAGCCTTGCTAGCATGAGAAAAGTGGAGTGCCCGGGATGAAACTCAGGGGAACCCACCCCATGAAGAGGAGGGAAGGTGCAGGAGAAAGTGGTTTCCCAGGAGAGATGTCAGTTGCTGCAGAGAGACAGAGGGGGCTGGGGACTGGGAAGGGGCTACCAGGATTGGCAGGTGGTCCCGGGTGACTTTGGCCAGGGCATTGCAGACAGTTCAAAAATGGGAATCTGCCACTGCTTTACTGGGGCCAGTGACCCAGCCTGTCTGTCTGAGCCTTAGTTTCCTCCTCTGCCCAATGGGGATGATAATAGCACCTATTTCATATGGGTTGCTGTGGGGATTAAGTGGAGAGGATGCTGGGAAAGCCCTCACCAGTGCTTGGTACCTGCAATGATATTTCTAGGTTAGTGAGTGGAAGAGGCAGAGGCTAATGGGAGCTCAAAATGTGGGGACCAGGCCTGCCATTTCTGAGAGCTTGGCTGAGAAAGGAGGGGAGAGGAAAGGTAGTGGGAGCTGGAGACAGGCATGGGCAGCAGGCGGATGCTTCTGGAATGAGGTTGGTAAGAAGAGGTGGAGAAGGACCCAGAAGAAGGGAAGAGGGTGAAAAGGGAAGAGGGTGTGCTTATGGGAGGACCAGGTCCCGCCTTAATCACCTGCTGAGCGTCAAGGGCTCTAGAATCGCATTCCTCTAGAATCAGGCTGAGCAAAGAAGTGAAGTTAATAAAATGAAGCCAGTCCTGGCTCAGACCCGTGTCCCCTTGGCAGACTTCATCTGCGAAGGAGGGTGTTGATGGGCCACTAAGGGTAGTTTGACTCTGCCCAGGAGCCTTGTGACCTTGGCTTGCTTATTTCTGAAATGACATCATCTATCGATGACTCCTGCTGAGTCCAGGAGTCATAATGGCCTTTTCCAGTCAATGTTTTGATTTTTTAGTCTTACTAATAGACCAGCCAGACTGCCAACATTTCTAAAGAGGCCAGTTCACTTTTCACATAAAGCCAGAACACCAAATAGATCAATTATTTGGCTACTCAGAGCCATTATCAGTTTAAAGCCACAGTCCTGTTTCTGTGGGGAAACATGAATCAGAGAGCATAATTCTGGGGCCATTTCCTCTCTCTTGTTTTGTTTTATAAAATCCTCCTTTGGTTAATTGTGGAAGGACCAGACTCTCTTTGCTCTTAATGATAGCGAGAGAATGAGCTCATCGGAGTCAACCTAGGACACGTCTGGGAGGTTTTCTTCAATGTTAGGAGGTGCTGCGTCCTTGCCTGATCTGAAAAACTAAACAAACTCAAGCACTTCTTCTGTGTCTCTTTTCTTGCATCCTTTTGTTTTTCTCTCAGAGGAAAACCGGTCTGTGAAAGGCTGAAGTTACCGTGCGTGGGGAGGAAAAGGGGTGAGGCCAGCCCAGCCCATGCACCCATGTGTTCCCACCTCGAGCCATCTTCTCAGGGTCCCCAGCCTGAGCCACCACTCACCCTGGAGCTTCTAGGGCAGTGACTCCAGGGCCATTCCTGGAGGTGATTCTGGTGGGTGATGAGTTGCAGCGACAGGGGTGTTCGCCCTCCATGCCCCCGGAACTGAGGGAAGCAGCAAATGCCTCTTGGCATCACTCAGCCTCCTTAATGAACTCATCTTTTCAAATCCCTTAAATGGCGGTGCCACTCTCAACCCTACTCTCTTTCCACCCCACACCGTCCTATGATCCCATTTATTCCCATGGTCCAGGTACCCCCTACAGACTCACAATTCCCACATTCATGTGTCACACTGGGACTGCTCTCCTCAGTTCCAGGCATCTGTCACTCCTGCCAATCAGACAAAGCCAATAGGGCGTCCCAAAGGCACATCACACCCAACAGGCCTGATGCGGGCTCATCACCCTGTCCTCCTCCGGTGTCCCCCATCTTGGTTAACAGTAACACCATCCACCCAGGCACCGAGCCAGAGATCTCCTTTCTCTTTACCACCCCATTTGTTTTGTCAAGTCCTGTCAATCCTGCCTTCCTAAATATTCCTTCCATTCATTTCTGTCTCCATGAATGGAGTTGACAAGTACTCCAATCATGACCCCAATCGAGTATTTGCCATCTCTCCCCTGAGCTATTGTCAGAGCCTTGTAAAAGTCTTTCCACATCAAGCCTTTTCTTCTATGCTGCTGTTAGTAGATCTTTAGGAAATGTAGCTCTGACTGTGTTATCCCTCTCCCTACAGGGACTCCTCATTTCCTACCAGATTCCTTGGCAATGAACCCAGGACCATCAAAGGTCTAGCCCCAAGCTACTTCCCCAAAACCATCTCTTGGCACTCTTGCAAATTCTCCTTACCTTCTGGTCATGGTGCAAGCATCGTGCCTTCATGACTGTCTGTCTTTGGCCCTGCTGTTCATTCTGTCTGGAACGCTGTTCTCTCCCTTCCTAAGTTGGCAAACTTGTAATCATCCTTTAAAGCAAAGCTCTCCATTGCCTTATCTGCATTCCCTCAGCCCCTAAATGGACCTCAGAGCACCAGCCATAGTGTGTCCTAAATGTAATCACCTGCTCACATTCTCATCTCTGACTGGACTGACAGCTTCTTGAAGATGGTTTATGGCTCCTTTGTTTCTCCTTTACCAGTGTTCCAGAGCTCAGAACTTGGCATAGTGTAGGTATTTCGTGTGATGATAAATGACTGACCATTGAATGGATGAATGAGGAAACAGGTATGCCAATGAAAGCCCAGTGATGGCCATGACAATCACAAACCATCAACCAGCATCTACAACATGTTTTCCCACAGAACCATCAGCTCTGTGGCGGCAGAAACCACACCTGTTCTGCTCCCCCTCTCACTCTGCAGCCCCTGTCAGCCCCATCGCAATAAATAGAATGATTCCATGATCTTGTTTGAAACTCAGGAATCCTGTAAGGGAAGAAGGGCAGGTATTATTAACCCCCTTTTGTTGATAGGACAGTGAACCCAAGTAGCAATTGTTCCAGGTCATCCGATTGGGGTGTGTATTCCAGAAAAACCCAAGTGCTTTCCAGGGTTTGGGAAGCTTGAGAAGTGAAAGTCCTTGCACTCTATCCTAGGGCCTCTCTAGCATTTGAATCATTTGGGATCTTATTAAAATGCAGACTCTGGCTCAGGAAGCCTGGGAGGGGTTCTGAGATACGGAATTTCTTATTAGCTCCTTGTTTCTAATAAGCTCTAATCATTTTATTAAGCAATAGGCTTAATTCCTAATAAGCTCTAATGAACACCTAATAGTGTGAAGCTTTTCCTGTACACACAGACCACCACACTTTGAGCACCAAGGTGAGGGCTAGTTACCTTGGCCATTGCATTAAGACATTGTTTTTATTAAGATCTACAAATGAATTCATTTAGGCCCTGACTCGAAATACAGGGCTCTTTCTGGGTTTTTGTTTTTGTTTGTTTTTTAATGGAGCCCGCACAGGACACACAGATGGAGCCTGATGGGACAGTTGGTAGGGGCACAGGACATGGTGGAGCACGTGGTGGGAGGGGGGAACAGGACAGGCAGGTGGCAGGGACTCTGGTGCTGGGGCATGTGGCCGCAGTGTTGCTGGTGAGATAGGCCCCCAGCCTTGGCCTGCTGCTGGAAGGGTCGGGCTGAGCAGCGGTGGGTTATTTCCATCTTCTGCTACCTTCCCTCCTTCTCCTTTGCATTCTAGAGAAATTTAGGCCCAGGCAGGGCTTTTAAGTCCCTACTGCCCAGCTCTCGGCCGGCCTGGAACCTCTTCTCAGACTCCTGTGTCCCCTTGCCTTTTCAGGGCGCACTGCTTACAGGTGTGGTATCTGTGAGCACAGGGTGAGTGCTCCAGGTGCTGCAGTGGGGACCCAGATGCCACCCTGAAAACCACTCAGAAGAAGGGTGCCTGGGTGGCTCAGTTGGTTAAGTGTCCAACTTTGGTGCAGGTCATGACGTCTCGGTTTGTGAGTTCGAGCCCCAAGTCAGGCTCTGTGCTGAGAGCTCAGAGCCTGGAGCCTGCTTCGGATTCTGTGTCTCCCTCTCTCTCTGCCCCTCCCTCATTCGCACTCTGTCGCTCTTTCTCAAAAATAAATAAACGTTAAAAAATAAAAAATAAAAAACTACTCAGAAGATAAGGGTGAGGGGAGCCCTGAAGAGGGACTCCTTCCTTGCAAACCCAGGAAGATTTAAAAAGTCAGATTGGATGACAACATCGTATGCATTTGTTTATGGTTTTCTACTGCATTCCATTTACACCATTAAAAGGGTTGAGATGGCTTAAAATAAACCTGCACAGGCAACATAACTGGTAAGAACAGAAGTTTTAAAAAGACAGGGCAGGCTTGAAAATCAGGATCGTGAAACGCTGAGAATCTGATGGGACCCGAGGGCCTTGTTCCAGCAGAACGAACGCACTCGTGCCCCGTAGTTTGCCTGTCACCTCAGCGAGCCGCTGGGTTCCCTTGAAGGCCACTTGGAAGCCCAGGTTAAGAATGCCCAACACAGAATAAGGAGAGGAAATTCAGCCAGCATCTTGGCTGAGATGGCAACTGTTTGTGAACACCCAAGTCAGCTGTGGGATGAATCACGACAGCCAAGGGGGAAGGGAGACGAGACGAACTGGGGGACGGTTGGTGTCTGATGAAAAGAACGCCAGCCTTTCAGGAGAGAGAATGGGGTCTTCTCAGAGTGTATGTCTTCTCAGAGTGTATGTCACATTGGAATACTCAGTGGAAGGCAGTTTAGCATAGTGCTTACGAACATGGAGTCTGGGGGCACCTGGGTAGCTGAGTCTGTTAAGCATCCAACTCTTGATTTCAGCTCAGGTCATGATCTCACAGTTCATGAGTTCAAGCCCCGCATCAGGCTCTGTGTTGACAATGCAGAGCCTGCTTAGGATGCTTTCCCTCCCTCTCTCTGCCTCTCTCTCTCTGTTTCTCAAAGTAAATACATAAACTTAAAAAAAAAACAAACACATAGACTCTGGAGACCCCCTCCCTAGGTTCAAATCAAAGTTCTGCCTTTTACTGGCTATGTAAATTCAGGTAATTTTAAATGCTCTGTACCTCAGTTTCTCTTTTTGTAAAGGGAGTTGTTGTGGGGACTAAATTAGTTATTATATGTGAACATTTAAGACAGTACCTGGGATGTCGTTAGCATTGCACAAGTGTGAGCTATTATGGGAAAGCAGCATGGAGTAGTGATGATGAATATAGTCCGATTGAATCTTGTCTGGGTTCAAATCCGGGCTCTACTACTTACTAGCTCTGTGCCCTTGGTCACTGTATTAAGTTACATAGTGTCCCCCCCAAATCCCATCCACCTGGAACCTCAGAATGTGACCTTATATGGAAATAGGGTCCTTGCAGATGTATTTAGTTAAGATGAGGCCTTACTGGGTTAGGGTGGGCGCTAAACCCAATGACTGGTGTCTTCATAAGATGAGGAGTGGACATACACAGGGAAGGAGGGTCTGTGACGGCAGAGTCAGTGATGTAGGTACATGCCTAGGAATGCCAAGGGATATTGGCATCACCAGAAGCTAGGAGAGAGGCATGGGACAACAGATCCTCCTTCCGAGCCTCCAAAAGGAACCAGCCCTGCTGACACTTGATTCCCAATTTTTGACATCCTGAGTTGCAACAGAGTAAATTGATGCTGTTTTAAGCCATCCAGTTTGTGGTCATTTGTATGGCAGCCCTGGGAAATTAATACAGCCAGATTACTGCAGTTTCGTTTCTTCATCTGTAAAACGGGGATTAAAAAGTACCTGCTTCACAGTTATTAAGATTGCACGACATGATCTATATAAAGAGCTTATCACCGCGCCCGTTATGCAGTATGTACAGAATAGCACTTGCTATTATAAGGTACAGTGACGTGGCGGGCAGTAACAGCCCCGAGGGTGGGTTAACAGCATTCCACTGTTTGTCTGCATTAGAACTTGTGTAGCCGATGCCCCATGGATGAACTTTCATGTGGTTCCCAGTGTTTTGCTAATACAGATAATAATCAGATGGTTTGTGCATGTATCTTTGTACAAGTCAGGGAGTCAACGAGTGGGATGAATTCCTAGAAGTGGACTTGCTGAGTCAAAGGGCGTGTGCAGTTGGGTAGATAGGACTTAACTTGCCTTGAAGGAGGGCAAACCAATGTGTGCTTCTGTTGTATGCGACAGTGCCCGTCTCCCCCACGTCTTGTGAACACTGGGAATTCTCAGGCCTTTGCATCTTTGTCGGTGTGATAGATGAGAACTGACGGCTCGCTTCTCAATTTACCTTTACATGATTATGAGTGAGCTTTTTAGCCATTCGTATTTTTGTGTGAATTGCCTGTTCCTTTCCTCATTCTACATTTTCACTGGACTGGTTTTGTGTTTGTTTCTGGTTTGGTTTAGTGTTTTGGTAAGACTCTGCTAAATAAATTATCTCTTCGTTCAATGTGCAGCAAATAATTCCCCCATTTGCCTTTTGGCGTTGTTCATGCTAATTTTCATATTGGTTTTTCAGTAAATACAAAGACGAGCTTCATAAGCTTACGTTAACACCTGCTGTGAGGCAAGGTGACAAGCTGTGTTTGTAAAATGGAGAATGAGGAGAGGAGTGAAGTCCACAGGCTTCTAATTTTTATTCTACCCGTGCTTTTGCTTTCTGGCTGTCAAAGCCAGTAATAATGCTAGGCATTCACCCATTTACTTAACAGACCTGCCGTCAGCACCTGAGAGGTGCAGGCTTCCTGTTGGACGGTGGGGGAGAGAGAGGCTTGCCCTCAAGTAGCTTCCAGTCTTGGGGGCAGAGGGTGCAGTAAGACGATGTTCCCGATGGCCTCTCCCATTTGTATGAAGGTATTTGTCTTGCCTGACCCTTTCCAACCGGGAGAAAGATGACCTGGAAGAGGCTGGGCCCGGTGAGAACTCACGGTGGCTCAAACCAGGGGCGTTGCATCGAGGTGGGGAGAAGGAGCCACCAAGCGGACTATGACATGGTCTGCAGGCCGACTATGGTCGGGAGATGGTGTCAGAGCCCTTTCCTGGAACCCTGTTGCTTACAGTGATTTGTGCGGTGACTCAGACACTGATGACCTCAAGAGACGCAAAATGAAATACACCCTGGTGCATGCACACACACGCACGTGGCCTTTCTAATTCAAACCATTGGCCAATTTTGACTGACATGTAGACCTTTGAAGCCCACTGTGTCCTGGGACGGGGCTCGTAGCAACTGCAGAAAGAGGCAAAGTCAAACACTGTGTTTAGTTTCCCTGCTTTTTCAGCAGGTGCTTTCCTGTATGACTAAGAGGATGAGATCAGCTGGGGAAAATAAAAGCAAACAGGCCAAAAAAACAAGTCTTGTAAAGATAGCTGGTCTCTGAGTCCCCATCCTCCCCACCCAATGGCCCCGAGCATCTTTCATAATACAATCAAGCCTTAAATCTCATCTTTCAACTCCCCCAACCACCACCATCAATCGGGATCTCAGCCGTCTCTGGAAGGCCTCATCTGGGACTGTGTCATCCCTACTCACGTGCCTGTTGTAACCCTCCCCACCAGCTCCAGAATCAGCCCAGAGTATCTTTGTGCATTTTTTTACTGTTAGAAAGTTCCTTACGCAGACTGTAAATCCACGTCCTGGTCATCTCGGTAATCTATGTCTTCTGCCTGCTGGGGACCCCCAGACCACATCTGTTGCTCCTTCCCTGTCAGTGCCCTGCAGGTTTGAAGAGTATGACCCGTGTCAGGGTCCTTCAACTGTTCTTCACATGGTCCCCCTGCTCCCCTTCTCTGGACTTAGCGCCACTCGTGAGAGAAGGTCCAGTTCACAAAAGAGGTCACTCACATGGCCAATAAACGCATGAAATGTACTCAGCATCATTAGCGATCAGGGAAGTGCACAATGAGGTACGACTACCACCCACCACCGTGGCTAAAATGAAAAGTACTGACCATAGCAAGAGATGACGAGTTTGCAGAGCAACTGGAACTCTCATACATCACTTGTGGAAATGTAAAATTGTGCAATCACTTTGGGAGAAACTGTTTGACAATGTCTACTGAAACTAAATGTACTCTTACTCCGTGAGCTAGCAATTCTACTCCAGGGATGTACCCAAGAGAAATAAGAGATTGTTTCTACCGAAGACATTTGTAGCCCTATTTATAGTTACCAAATACTAGAAATAATTTAAATGTTCATTTGCAATAGAGTAGATAAATAAATTATATAGTTTATTTAACGGAATACTATCTCCATCAGTGAAAAAGAATGAACTGCTGCTAACACACAACACAGATGAATCTCACAGATGAAATGTTGAGTGCAAGACACTGGTGCCCAGGGTGGCTCAGTCGGTTAAGCGTCAGGCTCTTGGTTTCGGCTCAGGTCTTGATCTCACAGTTTGTGAGATCGAGCCCTGCATTGGGCTCTGTGCTGACAGTGTGGAGCCTGCTAGGGATTCTCTCTCTCCCTCTCTCTCTGCCCCTCCCCTGCTCTCTGTCTCTCAAAAAATAAATAGACCAAAAAAAAAAAAAAAAAAAAGGAAGAAGAGGAAGACAGACACAAGGACATACTCACTGTGGGTTTTCATTTACATGATGTTCAAAAGCAGTTAAACCTAATCTGTGGTTGTAAAAGTCACAGTAGTAGTTACCTTTGAGGGAGATGGATGGGAGGAAGTATAAGAGCATTCTCGTGCACTGGAAATGTCCTGTGTCTTCATCTGAGTGGTGTTTACACAGGTGTAGACGTGGAAAATTCAGGGAGCTATACTCTCAAGACTTATACACTTGACTGTATATAAAACCAATGCCTTAAGAAAAAAAGAAAAAAGTACCCCCCCCCAAGTGAAAGAGTGGGGGCCCAGAGCTGAGTTCCCACAGGAGGCCAAGCAAAACCACCATTGCCTTGCTTTGGTCACTGTCCTTTGATTAATGCAACGGAGATCCCACCATGATTTGGGAGGCCCCACACTGTTGACTTACCCTGGGTCAATAGTCATTTTAGAACCACTAAGTCTTTCTCGTGGCTGCTCAGCTATGTCCACCGACCTAGTGCTTATGGGGTTGGCTTGCTGGGCCCCAGGCATTGTGGGACTGGGAAGAGGGGAAGGAAACCAGGAATCTGAACTGCATCATCCTTTATCTCATTTCCTCTGTATAGCACCCCTTGTGAGTGAATGTTGTGCCTTCACTTTAAAAACAAATCCGTGGGGGCGCCTGGGTGGCGCAGTCGGTTAAGCGTCCGACTTCAGCCAGGTCACGATCTCGCGGTCCGTGAGTTCGAGCCCCGCGTCGGGCTCTGGGCTGATGGCTCAGAGCCTGGAGCCTGTTTCCGATTCTGTGTCTCCCTCTCTCTCTGCCCCTCCCCCGTTCATGCTCTGTCTCTCTCTGTCCCAAAAATAAATAAACGTTGAAAAAAAAATTAAAAAAAAATAAAAAATAAAAACAAATCCGTGAATCTCAGAGCAAGGCAGGGGTTTTAGTCTGCATGACCCGTAGTCCAAGCTTTGCCTTTCACCAGACTGACCAGAGAGGAAGCCTCATCTGTAAAGCGGGGCTCATGGCCTAGCTTGTAGCCCCTGGTGGTGGAGGAAGAGACCATGTGTGTGACACCACCCCAGGAATTTCTGTGTGAGTGTTATCGTCCCAACTTAATGATAATTTTCTTGAGGGCCAGAAATAACAATTTCTGTCTGTGCCACAAAGGGGTACCATGTCCTGCCCATACTAGGTTCTCAGTAAATAAGTGAATTGGGTTGTAGAAACTCAGCTCCAGAGAGGTATAGCAGCTTGCCCAAGGTCACACTGCAAGTCCTCAACCAATAGGACTTGTAACCAGATCCCCTGACTCCCATCCAGATGTTCCTTCTGCCATTGTACAGTGGCCCCAGCTTCCTGTGGACCTCAGGGACTGGAGATTCTCATGGGTTGGAAGCTACTAAGGAGGAAGGAAAGGCCCGGCCCAGGGAAAACAAGGCCCAGTCTGGCCCCGGGGCCTTCAGGGTGTGTGTCCTGGGAAGCGGGCTGGGAACAGGTTGTAGGCTATGCAGTTACTCTCTTGAAATTCTTAAATTTATCTTTGGATTTGGATTTTTACGTGAAGTCCCATGGCCAACAGAGCATACACCAGGGCTTGGAGCCTTGGCCCACACGAGGTCCCACCTCCTGCTGCCTCTCTGCTTCCTGGGGACAGGTTCTTAGACTCCAGCTGCCTCACCTCCTGGTGCCCCCAGATCCCGCCAGCCTCCCCCTACTCCCCCTGCCCAGCTACCACTGGGGATCTCTAGTGCCTTCAGCTGGCAATTCTGCAGGACAAGGCTCTTGTCCACCCCGGGTCCAGGCACCTAGTGTCCTAACACAGAGGTCGGATACCCTCAGATAGCCCATTTCTGTGTGTTGGGGCAGCGGCCCAACTGTGGGAAGGGGAGATGCCTGGCTCAACTGTCTGGCCCCTCATCAGGGCAGGGTGTGTGTGTCCTGCTTCGGGCGGGGAGGGAATCGGCAGGTAGTGGACTTGGTGTGCCCGCTTTTTGTGTCACAGCACCTGTGTGATCAAGACATTGAATAGTAAGTAAGAAAACACTGTGACAGATCAAAAGCGAAGCTATGAGGAAAAAACAAAGCTTTGTATCTTGGTACCTTTAATGGCACTTTTTCCCTGATTTTGAACAGAGGACCTTACAGTCTTATTTTACACCGGACCCAGACCCAGCAAATTCGGGAGCCAGTCCTGCCTGGGAGGATCTCCCGGCAGGGCAGGGTGAGGGGTTAGGCGTCATGCAGGCGCTCCCTGGGGAAGCAAGATGGCAGGGGATGTGGGCCTCAGAGGCTGCTCTCTGACTGGATCTCATCACAGGTGACAGCATGCCCCAAGGCACTCACTTCTTGCCCTGCAGGGGACACAGAACTGCAGGCATGAAGTGGCTGAGGTCTTATGAGCTGCAGAGGTCTCTGCATATTGCGTGGTTATTGGCGTGATTATTGCATCCCATTCTACGACCCTCTTTTAAACCTAACCATTGAAGAAATTAAACCCCCCACAGCTTCCATTACCTGCTGGTCGACCCCACCACACCCTACCTGGCAGTCCCCACCCCGCACCGATTGAGGGTTGGTTGGCTTTCTCCCCTTGTGGGTCACTGGCCTGGGATGGAATTCGCTTGTCCCCAGGCCTGTATCCCTGACTGACCTGCACTGATGGCACCCTCACCCTGAGCCGGGTCACAGCTGCATGCTGAGATGCAGAGCTGGTCAGAGAGTGCTCCTCCCCCCACCCCAGGTCCCGGCCAGCAGGGGGCGGGGGGGGGGGAGTTGAGGGGTGTGGGAGCACAGAGTTCCCCGCTAGGCAGAGCGGCACTGCTTCCTCAGTGCAGGGAGAGGCCAGCTACTCTAGTAATGAGGGGGGGATGCTTTGCTTTCTGGAGAGGCTGTGCCTCCAGGACTTAGCAGGGCTTCCAAGAGCGTGGAGCCCGGGAGAGGCTATTCCAGGTTGAGAGGACATCCCGGAGGCCTGAAATGTCAGGGGTGCCTGGGGTGAGTGGTCTGGCAGAGCCAGAAAGGGAAGGCCTGGGCTGGATCAAAAGCGGAGGAGGCCCACAGGCCACCAGCTCTCCTATGGCCTCGAACTCCAGGCCAGAGTTTGCTATCTGTCATCATAATGGGGGCTACTGAAGGTGGCTTTCAGCTCGGGAGCAGCATCACATCTGCTTTTCATAAAGATCATTTAGAGGCTGAGTTGGGTGTGGACGGGAAAGTAGGGGAACTGAGGCAGGGAGACAGGCTTGGGGGACCGTGGTGATAGCATAGATTTTAAAAAGGCAAGCCCCATAGGAAGGGAGAGAGGGGACAGGCAGGATGTGAGAGAGGTAGGCTTCTAGTCACAAAGGACAACTAGAGTATGACTCCAATTGGGTGAAGTACCTGGAGTAGTTACATTCCTCAGGACAGAAATAGGGTGGCGGCTGCCAGGGCCTGGGGTGGACCGGAGGGCAGAATGAGGAGTTTGTGCTTAACGGGGACAGTTTCAGTTTGGGAAGATGTGCGTGTTCTGGAGCTGGACGGTGGTGATGGTGCACAGTGTGGCTGTGCTTAACTGTTTACTTAAAATAGGTTAAAATGGTAACCTATTTATGGTTAACACGTTTTATGTTATGTGCATTTTATCACAATTTCAAAAAAAATGTAATGTGTAAAAAATAAGAGAGGAAAAGGGAGAGGCTGGCAGGCATGGGGACTTCCCAGAGTGAGGGGAGTGGGAAGGGAGTGTGCAGGCTGGCCCCCCCCTGCCGGCTGGCCTGGGTGACTGACAGGCTGCACAGGTGCAGGTGCGGTCCCCCAGGGGAGGAGAGGGTGGTGGTGGTGAGGCAGGGGGACTCCAGAAGTGCCTGGCAGGAGCCTGGGCTGCAGAGACTGGCTGAGAGTCATCAGCTTATCGCTGGTAACCGACCCCACACAGGAGAAGATGAGAAGCCCCAGGGGAAGCGTGAGACGTGAGAAGAAGGCAGAACCCCCGGGATGGGTGGGCTGAGGAGAAGGCCTCGTCAGGGAGACTGAGAAGCAGGGGCAGAAAGGAAGGAGGGAAACTGAGAGTAGAGTCTGAGCTCTTGCTCTTGTGGAACTACAAGAAGAAGGGTTCATTCAAGACGCCTGAGTGCAGTGCGGGGAGTGTGTGGGAGAGAGGGTGGTCCTCCAAAGGATTGTGGGAGGATGGGGGGGGGGGGGAGGGTGGGTCTCATGGGAATCCAGCATGAGCTACAGCAATCCAGGCCTGAGGGAGCCGGGCACTTTCGGGGACACGGCGTTCTCCACCTCTCTCTCAGCCCTGTGAATTCACTCTCCTCTGAGGACTCTTACTCCCCCAAATGTCTCTTCCCTCATGGCCTCAGCTTCCATGTGCTCATGGTGGTGTCCTCTCCTCACCTGCAGCTTCCCCTGCCACCTGACTCACTTTCCCCTTATGTCCCAGTTGAGTGCTGTTGTGGCTTGGATTGGATCCTCCCAAAACTCACACCTGTGAATAGGACATTATTTGGAAATAGGGTCTTTGCTGATGATCAAGTTGACATAAGGACATGAGGGCAGGTCCGAATCCAATATGATTGGTGTTCTCATATCAAGGGAACATGTGGACACAGACATGTACAGAACAGGGAGACCGTCCTCAAGGCTAGGAATGCCTGAGGCTCCCAGAGCTAGGGGAGAGACATGGAATGGATACTCCCACAGAGCCTTCAGAAGGAGCCATCCCTGCCAACACCTAGATTTTGAATTTTTAGCCTTCAGAACAGGGAGATAAACATTTCTGTTATTTAAGCCAGTCGGTTTGTGGTACTTTGTTAGGACAATGCCAGGAATTAATACAAATGACAGGAAATAAAAGCTCATTCACCCAACTCATCTTCTTCTTTTTTGTTCCAACCCACCTCATGGGTCATTGACTAGCCAATCAGTTTGTTGCCCTTGAGACAGGCACCCACTTTGTCCAATCAGCTGAGGGGAGGTGTCACATGATATAAAGCATGGCTGCCCCAGAGTGCCTCATGAAGGAGAGCAGTGGAATCAGCTCTCTCAAGAGGAACAGGGGACCTCTCAGGTGCTTGTGTCCCTGAGGCCAAGGGGAGAGAGAGGTGCAGGCTTCAGTGATGAGGGGTAGTGGCTTAAAATCTCTTTGATCAAAGTGTCTTCCAAAAGAGAAGGACGTGAAAAGATGGGGTGTGAAGACTCAACTTTGTAAATCACCCTTTCTTCACCAATCATCAAGATGTTCACTGTGGCTGGAACAAGAAGACGGTATAACTGGAAAATATTCCTCTGAACTTGAGGCCCCGCCCTCCTGACCTCAGGGAAGTGCAGTCCATAAATCAAGATCCTGCTCCAGCGCCTCTTTCCAGAGTTTTCCCACGGGGACGGATGCTGGAAAAGCCATTAGCAGAAGTGACTGGACCCACTTCCCATGAAAGATTTAAAAGTGCATTTGGTACTCCAGGAACTTCCCCGCCTCAGAGCTTTCATTTCTGACGCTTCCTGATGGATGGCCTCAGCCCTTGACCCACTATTTTTCTACTCTCCAACCTGCTTAGTTGTATTTCCTGGCACAGCTTGTAAATTCTATTTTTTCATGTGGAGCAGTGGTTCAAGGCTTCTGCCGTTGAGAAGCAGGGTGGCCAGATGTGCTGCCAGAGTAATGTATACACTAGATTTGGAAGAATTTTTTCAATGTGTTTTAAGTTTATTGAGCTGCCCTTTTATTTTTCTCACTGACTCTTACTGAGGATTCAATTTATAAAGCAGGTAACAGAGGTGCTTCAGGTGGGCCATTCTGGGGGCTTCATCACCCCCCTTCCTGCCGGCCCCTCCCCTCTTGGGTTCCCAGTCCTCTGAGACCTGGTCCCATCTTTCCGTTTTAAAGATGGGAAAACAAAGGATCCAAGAAGAGAAGGGACTTGCCCAAAGGCCCAAGGGCACTAGACCCAAACCCAGATGGGCTCATTCTCTACTAGCACACTTACCGGGCACAGGGCTAGGCAATCGGGACATTAAGACAAATAAGACATATGTCATTATCTTAGGGGAGTTACAGTCTGATGACAGTGCATGGGGGAGCAGGAGGGGGATGGGAAGGTGACCCCGGCAGGAGCGGCAGGGACAGCAGCAGCCTCATAATAATGACTAGTCTGCTGAGCCTGCATTGACCACACAGCAGTCCCAGACTTTGCACCTTCTCTGCTTGTGTCCGCTTAATCCTCACACCCTGTGGAGTGAACGAGTGCGGTTACCCTCTCACTGTACAGAGTGATGGTCAACTTTTTATTTTAGTAGCTGAATCCCTTCTTTAAGGGAAGTCTGATACGGAGCCCCAAATAAATCAGGCAAAACCAGGGTGAGCCCCCTCACTTAGCCTTTCCTACTTAACCGCCGGCAGGGGCCCTGGAGGAGCCTGGGCTCTCCCTGAACACAGTTTAAAGACCGCCCATCTGATCCAATGTTTGGATGTCTCCAAGAGGGATAGGTTGCCAGCAGAATCTCCCAGTCTGCAGTCCGCTGATGCTCATTTTGCAGATGAGCAAACAGAGACCCAGAGGAAGGGAGGAAGGAACTCAGCAAGGGTCACCTGGGGAGTTAGCGCCACAACTAGGACTGCAACCAGAGTCTTATGAATCTCAGCCCTTTGTCCATCAGTAATATCTCTTTTATTAGGAAATGGAGGCCTTTTATTAACAGCTAGAAATACTATCTCTTCCAGCTGTATTTTATTTTATTATTTTTTTATATGAAATTTATTGACAAATTAGTTTCCATACAACACCCAGTGCTCATCCCAAAAGGTGCCCTCCTCAATACCCATCACCCACCCTCTCCTCCCTCCCACCCCCCATCAACCCTCAGTTTGTTCTCAGTTTTTAAGAGTCTCTTATGCTTTGGCTCTCTCCCACTCTAACCTGTTTTTTTTTTCCTTCCCCTCCCCCATGGGTTCCTGTTAATTTCTCAGGGTCCACATAAGAGTGAAACCATATGGTATCTGTCTTTCTCTGTATGGCTTATTTCACTTAGCATCACACTCTCCAGTTCCATCCACGTTGCTACAAAAGGCCATATTTCATTTTTTCTCATTGCCACGTAATATTCCATTGTGTATATAAACCACAATTTCTTTATCCATTCATCAGTTGATGGACATTTAGGCTCTTTCCATAATTTGGCTATTGTTGAGAGTGCTGCTATGAACATTGGGGTACAAGTGGCCCTATGCATCAGTACTCCTGTATCCCTTGGATAAATTCCTAGCAGAGCTATTGCTGGGTCATAGGGTAGGTCTATTTTTAATTTTCTGAGGAACCTCCACACTGCTTTCCAGAGCGTTCCAGCCGTATTTTAAAGCGGAGCTTACGGTGGGCTCTGTGAACGTGGTTTTCCCCTCCCTCTTACCCTGCCCTTCCCCACCTCCAGCTCCCCACATCACTGACATTAGGAGGAGAATCTTGCTTTGGAGAAGCCATTTCTGGGAGCCAAGTGGGTGAGTGTGGCTTGAGGCTGACAGCTTCATGGTTTACCTTAGGAGTCCTCTGTTCCTCTCAGCTTATTTCATGTAATGCCTCATCACCCCGTAATATTCACAGGACACTTGACATTAGAAAGGGCCTCTAAGTCCTCTGAAAAAGGATGTTGACTTCAACAGCACCTTGGAGTGTGCAAGTGGAACATTAACTTCCCTTCCCTGTGTGCACTAAGAGGGAGGCTCCTTCAGGAAAGTTAATGATTGCACCCCGCAGGGTGGCATCTCTGGAGGTGGCCTGCCACCCAACCCGTCCCTCTTCAGCGGGCCCCATGGTCGCCACCTACTTCTCTCTTCTGGCTCCTTCATGGCTCCTTTTCCGACTCTCCCTTGTCCTGACTCATCCCTTCTCCAGGCTCCATCCACGACTTTTTTCTAAGGATTATAGTGCATATCATCTAGGAAATGGGTCAGCTGGCAAACTGGGAAGCTCCCAGGGTCCCAAACTTGTCCCAGCTCATCCTGTCCCCAAGTCCCTTCTTGTGTGAGTCTGAGTGGCCCAGAGGTGAGGCTAGGGCTGTTACCCAAACTTTGTTTCATGGGATCCCAATCCCAGGAGCAGTTCCTCAGACACATGGTTTCATGGTCAAAGACCAGAAAAATTCTGCTTATAACCTGTTTCTCCTGGAGACACCCAATGTGTGGAAGCATACCAAAATTTCTGAGAAATCCTGTGGTCTCAAATCCTGTGGAACTTTGTATGACACAAAATCTGTTTGGGAGCCAAAAAAAAAAAAAAAAAACGTGTTTTGCAGCTAGTTCAAAGGTGTCTCTGTGAGTTAGTTCTGGAAGCCTCTGAACCCTTCACTAGGGTCCCTTTCAGCCATAGATCCTCTCCTGGCTCCACTCAAGAAAAGCCAAATTAGGTTATTCTCTGAGAACATTCACGAAGGTTTTTTTTTTTTTTTCCATCTATACCAGAGCATTGTCAGCTGCTTGTGCTTTCTTTGGAAGTAAATAGAAATGAATCAAGGGGGACCCATTTATGGTCTGAACGTTGCATTGGGGTCTGGGCAAAGGAAGACATCAGGCTAATCCAATCCATTCTTAGAGGAAAGGATAGCATTGGGGTTTTCTGTATTTGGAAATCAAGTCCTTTCTTATCAGGCCAGCTGTCATATTTCTCCTACAAATATGCTCACATGTGTACAAACTTACATTAATAACACATCTCTCTCCTTTCTGAAACGGAGGCTTTATCTGTCAGCTTAGCGAACTTTGATTTTCATTTAAGTACACGAATTGTTCTTAGTTAACAACTATTCCAGCTTTTGATTGGTTCATTGGTTGTCTTTTCCTGGCTTTCATTTCTCTCTACCCTGGAAGATCCCATCAGTCATTTCATGGATGAGCCATGCTGTGTGTGCGTGCGTGCGTGTGTGTGTGTGTGTGTGTGTGTGTGTGTTTGCGTAGGGGTCTAAAAACAAAAACTGCTGTGACAAAGGAGATACTGGTTGTATTTGTTTGCTGGGGCTACTGTAACAAAATCCCACAAACTGAGTGGCCTAAACAACACAAATTTGTTGTCTCAAATTTCTGGAGGCTAAAAATCCAAGATCCAGGTGTCAGCATGGTTGGTTCCTTCCAAGGCTGTGAGGGTCCATTGCAGACCTCTCCCTCCTCTTCTGGTGGTTCTCTGGCAGCCTTTGGAGTTCCTTGGTTCATTGGAAGCATCGCCCTGATCTCTATCTTCACTCTCACATGGTGTTCTTCCTGCGTGTGTGTCCATCCAAATTTCCACTTTTCATAAGGACACCAGTCATGATGCATCGGGAGCTCACGCTTCTCTAGTATGACCTCATGTGAACTTAACTAATTATATCTGCAAGGACTCTATTTCCAAGTCACATCACATTCTTCCTTGCAGTGTGGTGCTGGCGTATGGACGTACTGGGGGCTAGAACTTCAACATATGAACTGGGGAGCACACGATTCAACCCATAACACCAGTCCTGGACACAGTAGTATATTCCATTCTGCAGAGTCTAAGGAAGCCCTGAGCTCCTGCCTCACTTTTTAGCCCATCAGCTTCGGAAAAGAGGGTTAACGGCTCAGCTTACGTAGGACAGGTAAGAACAGGCTTGAACACAGAGATGCTAGCACCTTCTGCAGCAAGCTGACATTTTCCAAGAGGAGAAGAGCCTAGGGTCTCCTTAGGGCTGTCTGGTGGGATAAACAAAGGCAGGTAGAACTGGAATCGGGTTCATTTCAATAAAACAAAACAAAACATTCTGTTGTTTGTGTGGCCCTGACTTGGGCCTTGGGGAGGGGGGGGGGATGCAGCAAACTGAGACCCTGCCCCTGGGGAAGCCACGGAACATGGATGTGAGCTGAGTGGAGAGGTACAGACCCAGCGCTAGGGCCATGATGAGCTTTGCTCAGTGAGGGGACACTGAGGCTTCACAGAGGAGGTGATATGGGAGCTAGGCTTGTCCTGTTATCAGTTTTAGCCAAGAGGGAGGACAGAGGCCTTAAGGCATATCAGGATACAAATGGTGGTTCTGGCACTTCCTGGTAGTGTGATTTGTGAGTCACTCAACCTCTCTGAGCTGTATGTCCTCATCTGTAAAATGGGGAGAACAGTAGTTACCTACCTCAGAGGTTAAATTAGAAAATTCTTGGGGCACCTGGGTGGCTCAGTTGGTTGAGCCTCCGACTCCTGATTTCAGCTCAGATCATGATCTCAGGGTCTGGGGATCGAGCCCCATGTCAGGCTTAATGCTTCAGATTCTCTCTCTCTCCCCTCCTCTCTCCACCTCTCTCTCCCCTCCACTGCCCTTCTCCCCCACTCGCTCTCTCTCTAAAATAAAAAATTTTTAAAAAGAAAAAAAAATCCTTGCAAAGTGCTTAATGTAGGGCTTGGATATGGCAGTAAAAGTTAACTGTTATTGCTGGCTTCTTTTTGTGAGGATCGATTGAGATGTTACAGGTGAAGGACCCGCATGCAGCAGGTGTTGAGTTGATACCCCTTCCCTTACACAATCAGCTTTGGCAGGGCTTCCAGCATTCATGTTTTCCATCAGGGCGTGAGGTGAAGGGTGGGGGGTTGTACAGAAAGTATTTGAACTGCTTGAAGAAGAGTTGAGTTTTCAGGCACTCATAAGCCATTTCCAATCACCTATTTATTCGGACTTAATGGCCGGGCCAATGCAACCAGTTACAATTTATTCATTCACATGCCATCAGGGTTTTTACCTTGCACAGTTTTATTGGAGAATTAATCCAACTTAGTGCAGCATTCCACTCTACTAGTTATCATCCTGATGATTCATAGAACATGCCCAGCGACCGTATAAATGACAAGCATTGATTTGGTCTGAGAGAGAAAATCCAAGAATGATCTTCCTAAGATTTTTCTCTTTCTGGCAGGTCATAGATCTCAGAAACTCAGAAGACAAGCACACATTCTCTTACAATGTCATACAGAAGAGAACTAGAGAAATACCGCGACCTGGATGAAGATGAAATCCTCAGAGCCCTAACAGAGGAAGAACTCAGGACCCTGGAAAATGAGCTGGATGAGCTGGACCCCGATGTGAGTAGGCACTAAAGGGGACAGTCATCGCAGGTACAGGGGCAGCAAACTTTACCACCTGGTGGGGAGGGACAGGTGCAGACTTCTTATAGCTACCACTTCCTGTTTCCTTTGATGACAATGACACTGGAATAACACTGCCCTTGCAGGTGTGTGTGTGTGTGTGTGTGTGTGTGTATGTGTGTGTGTGTGTGTGTGTGTGTGTGTGTGTGTGTGTGTGTGTTGGTTAGGGTTTTCTAGAGCGACAGCATCAATAGGATGTATATTCATATAGGAAGAGATTTATTATGAGGAATCGGCTCACACAATTATGGAGGCTGACAAGTCCCAAGATCTGCAGGCACCAAGCTGGAAGTCCAGGAGGGCTGGCGATGTGGTTCCAGCCTGGGTCCAAAGGTCTGGAGAACCAGCAGAGCTGATGGTGTAGTTTCAGTCTGAAGGCCAGCAGGCTCAAGACCCATCAGGAAGTGCCCACGTTTGAGTCTGAGTCTGCAGGCAGGAGAAAAATCAATTACCCAGCTCGACACAGGAAATTCCCTCCTGTTCCTGGGAGGGTCAGGGGTTTTTTTGTTCCATTTAGAACTTCAACTGATTGGATGGGGCCCACCCAAATTAGGGAAGGCAATCTGTTTTACACAAGTTTACTAATTCAAATGTTACTGTCATATAGAAACATCCTTACATGCATACCCAGGAAAATGTTTAACCAAATATGTGGGCACCCCGTTGCCCTGTCAAGTTGACACATAAAATTAACTATCACAGTCTACACTTTGCAACTCCATACACCTCTCCTTAAATAGTACTTCTCTCCTTATAAAGATAGTAACAAGGTCATAATTCTGCCTAACATGATACAACTAATTATTCCATGTACAACCTCCTAGAAGAGGAGCTAAAGTCTTTGAGTGATTCCATCCTTGACATCCCACAAGTTAAGTACTATGGTATAAAAATAACAATACTTAAAATACGACAGTATAAAATCAATACCTCTTATGTCACACTGTAAGAGAATAAGAGAGGGAAAAAAACCAAAGATATTTGCTTAACACATGCACGTTCAAAGCAAAATAAGGAGGAAACACTCGTGACAATTTTAGTTCTTGTTTCTCTAACTGGTCACATGGTTGTAGCTGGTATTTATAACTACCTTCTTCCACTCCCCCTTCTGTATTCCCTCTGCCTTTAGCAAGCACCTAGTTGGGCATGATTCTCTGCCTGGTTGGATGACTCAAACCTTCATTCCTGAAGGGTCTGGACCGTTAGCGGCCTTGCTTGGATTGGGTTGTTGTAGTTTTCCATTGACTTCAATCACAGGACCTGGTAACAGTAAGAAGGCCCTAAGTAATCTCTGTATTGCAGACATACGCTTCCTTACCTCCGCTGTGGGGCAGTAGTCCAGTTCCCCCCTGCTAATCAACATCAGTCACCCCAGCCAGTACAGAAACTCCTTCTCCACTTATTGATTCAGTGGCATGAGGAGCCCAGAGTGGCCAGGGGGCAGACTTAACTTCCAGTCCAATGGCATCATTATTGTGTCTCCTGGTGGAAGCATTCCTCCCTTTGGAACTAAGGCCTCTAGGCCAGAGGAGCACAGGGTCACAGGAACAGGAAGAAAAAATTTTGCCAGTGGGTCACCAGCGGTAATAGTAAGGGGTGTCACTGCCATTTCTACCCTTGATTCCTGGACCCGTGAATCCTGGCTAGGGCAGAAACAGCACCATATAATTGGACGCTGTTTCAAACCAGATACAATCTTCTGGAGAACCTTGCCCCAGCCCTACAAGGTACTGCTACCGGGTTGGCACTGTAATGAAGTCTGCAAAAGCCAATTCCACCATTCTATCCAGTTGGTTGTGTTAGGGTAGTAGGAAACGTGTGTCATGGAATGAGTTAACAGAGAAATCAAGTACTAGAAGAGCCCCTTTCACTTGTGGAATATGTTTTTATCACTGCATTTCATGCTTGGCACATTTAAGGAGTGTGTTTAATGCTCAGAATTTGCCTCTGCAGTGAGGATGACAGTAGCAAGCGGCAGGAGGCTCCCTGATCAAGCTTGTGGTTTGGCCAGCCACCTCGAAGCCACGAGCAGGGCAGAGAAAGGGATTCCCAGGTGGCCTACTAGACAGGGGCCTTCGTTCTCTATTTACCCCCAAGTACCCAGGTCAATGCTCAGCCCAGAGAAAGTAGATAATGAATAGTATTGAATTAACTGAATTTTCCATTTCATATATTTATATATATTTTTAACTAAAAATTTCAGGGGTGCCTGGGTGGCTCAGTCAGTTAAACCTCTGACTCTTGGTCTTGGCTCACGTCATGATCTCATGGTTTGTGAGATTGAGCCCCACATCGGACTCTGTACTGACAGCCCAGACTCTGCTTGGGATTCTCTCTCCCTCTCTCTCTGTGCCTGTCCCTTGCTTGTGTGTTCTCTCTCTCTCTCTCTCTCTCTCTCTCTCTCTCTCTCCCTCCCTCCCTCTCTCCCTCCCTCTCTCTCTCTCTCTCAGTAAATAAACATCAAGAAAAAATGGAACATTTCAGTGCTTGCTTCAGCAGCACATATGTATACTAACACTGGAATAACCCAGAGAAGATTAGCATGGCCCCTGAGTAAGGATGACACACACATTCGTAAAACATTCTGTATTAAAAAAAAAATAGTGGAATGTTTCACACCTTTTTTTTAAACCTGTCATTGTTCAACTGTGGTTTAACAGTGATCCATAAAGAAAAGAACACTACTATACCATTTCACTAGCCCTCAAGTAATCACAGCTAGTGTAGGGGGAGTGTAGGTTAGCAGGAGAAACACAAGAGGTTAGATGTCGCAGTTCCAGCCCTGGCCCTGGCTCTTTCTCTCCATGTGACCTTGGGCTAGTTGCTGTCCTTCCCTAGGCCTCAGTGTCCCCCAGCCATGAAATAATGGAGTTGGTTGTTCCCTTCAGGGCTAAGCTGCCCTGAGCTTATAACCTCATCTTATCTCCAGATTCAATTAAATGTCATATTTCTAGAAAACCCAGATTCCTACTCTAGGGTCCCTGGGTCCCAGGCCCCATAGAATGACAGATCTCTCTTGCTATTCATGACTTCCCCTTGTGCAGCCACGGACGGTTCCTCTGATGAGACTGCTCTAGGGGACTGGGAGGAAGTGTTGGTTCCCTCCCCTGCACCCCCGCTCCCCAGAAGCCTGGACTTTGGGAGAAACGAGTGCTCTAGGCAAGGAATAAGCAAGCTTCCAGCTCTATTGCTGTGAGATTATTCTGTTGTAATTTGATCCGAGACCACTGTCACATAGGATTATATGAATGAACAGCTTTAAAAAGTGAGAACAAAAGGAGGGTGTAGCTACTTTCGTCAACTCAGTAAACATGGCTTAGTTACCTGTCAGGTGCCAGGCCCTGTGCTGGCCACCACCACGGGAGCCTGGCAGGGACTCTGCCCTTCAGTGCTCAGCCCACTCAGGCTAGGAGTGCAGGCATGATGATACACATGTCCTAAATGGACCCAGACAGGGAGCTCAGGGAAAGGACTGGTTCTCACTGGCGGAAGGCTCCACAGAGCAGATGATTGATGCACTGGGCCCTGGGGTTTTTCTGAGTCAAGAATAAAAACAAAGAATTTTAGGCCAATTGGAAGCCATGAGCAAAGTCTCATGTGCAGAAGGTAATTGGGGATGGTAACTAGAATCTCAGTGCAGTTTGTGTAGGGGGTTAGATGAACTTGGAAGGAGGTTTAGGCTGGATAATGGTGGAGGGAGGGGGATTGCAGGGCCAGCCAAAGAGTTTTGACTTTTCTCCGTAGGCCTGAGGAATCTTTGAGGGGCAGTGACTTGGTGAGCTTGCTGGTTCCAGGAGCTCTGAGAACCAATGACCAGAGCAGGTGCCAGTGAGGTGGGGGAAAGGTGGAAGGCCCAGCAGGTGTTGGGAGAGTTCCTTTCTGAAGATAAGGAAGGGCTCTGCCCTTCTCTGCAACTTCCCACCGTGTTGTAGAATGTTTCTGTTCCTGGGGCAGAGAAGTGCAGGCTCCCAGAGGCCCCGCAAGGCCCGCTGCCTCCGGCCTTCTCAGGCTGTTGGAGTTGCTCCGAGCCCCCGGGTGGAGATGGGGTTAGATGAGGCTGTGTCTGCATGTCAGGTAGGTGATGCCAAGGGTCAGAGCCAAGCATCAGACCCGAGCAGGGGAAGGGGTGGGTAGAAGAGCCCTTTCAGAACTGGGGGCGTGGGCCCTAAGGTCTGCTTGAGCCCCAGCTGGGAGCTCTGTTTCATCTCTAACCTGGCAAAGAGTTCTGCCAGTCACCCCACCCAAATTCAAAGTCTTTGGCCTCAGCAGCAAATTCCCAGAGCCCCTGTGCTTCTCACACAGCCAGCTTCCCCCAGCCCTCCGCCCAGAAGGTCAACAAGAAGGTAGGTGCCCCCTGGAGGGATGGAGAGCCCGGGACCCAGAAAGCTAACTTACCCAGGTCATGGGACCAGGGCGTGGAGACTCAGATTCCAGGCAGGCTTCAGGTGCTCACACGACTTCCACTCTGGCAGGAGGAGAGTAAATGCGCATTTGGATTTGGAGGAGGGTTGAGCCATCAGAGACCTGTGATTCTCATACCATTGTGGTTTCAAAATGGACATTTTCAAAGACCCCTTTCTCTCTAAGTTCAAGGGCAAGGAAAGAGAAGTCAGAAAGAGGATAGGAGGTAACGGAGGCCAGTGGGTTTTTTTGTCCCAGCCACACAATTGGCCCCTTCATGGAGATGTCTCTGTTACCTGATTTGCAAGTCAGTGTGTGACTTTTGAAGAGATCTAGTGGGCCTCCCTACTTTCTGAGAGTGCAAACATTCCAGCTCGGTTTCACCCACCCTTGGCCCGAGTTCTGAGGTCAGCATGGGGAGAGGCCAAAGGTATGCAGACCAGGAGAGGCCTCGGAGCCAGGCACCTGGGAGGGGCACAGGGACCAGGAGAGTCCATGTCCCCAGCTTTCAGAGCAGGAGCTGACCGAGAGAGGGGAAGGAGGTTGCTCTAGGTCACATGTCCAACAGAACCAGACCAGGCCCCGGGTCCGCTGCCCTGTCTGTTGCACGCTCTATGGCTTGCGTTTTCATTTCTGTTTAACACATGCTTGTGTGGCAATTTCTGCACACAGGCAGCATTCTGGGCACTTTGAAAATATTAATTCATCCAACCATCATCATAATCCTGTGATGCAGGCATTTTCCAGATGAGGAAACTGAGAGGTGAAGTAAATCGCCTAAGGTCCCACATCTAGGCAGTGGATGAGCCATGATGTGGTTCTGAGAGCCCCTGTGAAGCTTCATGGGTGTCTCAGGAAGATAGTTTGAGCCACAGATGTGCTCTGGTTTTGTAACTGGGGAGAGTGCTGTATGGCAGACCATCCTCCTTTCTTCCTGGATGCAACCTGCAGTGCGGTCCAGGTTCAGTCCTGGCTCTGCTCCCAACTCAGGCAGGCGCTTTCCCTCTCCAGGGCTCAGTTTCCCTATCTGTGAAAGGGATGCAGTCAGCCTAGGTGCCTTCAGACATCCCCTCCGGCTCTAACCAGCTATGATTTTATGAGCTATTGCTGGCAATCTTGTTACCTGAATTCAGCTGACGCTTCAGAGGGTTAGGTTTTCAGTGATGCAATTGTTAAGCCCCGGTGTCACGTGACAGGGTAGAGTACTCGGAGTTGGAAGGCAGCTTTGTTTGCAGCAGAGGGTTCCAAGCTTGTGCGCATGAAAAAAAGAAGAAAAAAAAAAAGTCCCTGAAACTTTCTATCTCTCACTCTGCGGCCTGGAAAAACTCGAGCTTATCATGAGATTGCTGCACTCGGACTCCCGCGGGAGAGGAATGCTCCTTGTGCTAAAAGTATCCACTGTTGACTGATTCCCCAAGAGGATCTGCCCTTTCTCTCTCTCTCTGGAGTTAAGTGGATGCTGCTCTGAGGCCGAGCCAACTCCTTGGTTCAGATCGCCTTTGCACCAGGCAGTGGGGAAAATGGGCAACACACAGAAACATTCAAGAATGACAGGTCACGCTGTGACTGGTGCCAGGACCAGTGTGCAAGCTCTTATGGGATCAATAGATGGCTAACATTTCCCGGTTGTGCCACGGGCAGAGCTTTGCATAGCTGATCTCCTTCATTCCTCTGCGAGGATCCGTCATGGGCATCATTTTAAAGATGGGGAAACTGAGGCCCAGAGAGATGAAATAATCTGCCCAGGATGCAACACAGATAGTGCTGGGATTCCAGCCCACAGTCCTGAGCAATTAGCCTGTGCTGTTGACCACAGCCTCCTAGGGGCACATGTGGGATGGGGCCGCCCAGGGGGTAGGGGGGGAGTTGCCAGCAGGTTGTTTTTTTCCAATACGATTTCCTTTGAAGTTGTGTTAGTTTCTCCATCAATACTGATCTTTAAAAAAAAGAAAGAAAAATACCATCAAGGTAAAGAGTTTATTTGTAAATATTGCTTGATAATGAAGCTTTGGGGAAAAGGAAGACTTTTTCCTAAGTGTCTCAGTAAAAGGATTAAAATATTAGCAAGAGGGAAGTTGGTAGAGCTAATCCCAACCTTATAAAGAAATCGAGTTCTATGAGTTGGTTTTGAAGTCAGCCATCGGGACTCCATGGCACGTTATAGCCACAGAAACAACAGTGGAAAACTACAGTCCCCCTGCAGGGCCCGAAATAATAATAGTAATGATAATGGTAATAATAGCTATTTTCTCTGTTGAGGAGAGATCTTCTTTACCTGCCAGGCACGGTGCTAAGTGTTTTATGGGCATCATCTCATAAAATTGCTACAAGGATCCTGTGAGATTGGTCCTTCAAGGTTGGGGTTGAAACCATCCTACGAAGAGAAATAGATGCCCAGAATCACACAACTGGTAGGCTACAGGCCAAGTCCAGGCAGACCTCTTTCTCTTAGTCCACAATATGCATCAAGAGCTCTGAGAACAAGGGGCCATGAGCTGCAGGAAGAAATGATGAAAGAGAAAACTTCGAACTGCGGAATCTCAGAGCTGGAAGGACCCTTAGAAACCCTCTAACCCTCCCTCCCCCACCCCTTGCATAAAGGTACATGATGCAGGGAAAGAAACCCATATTTATGGCGTCCCTCCCGGACACATGTCATTCATTCACTTGGTGCTTTATGCATTTCATTGACTCCTCATACCAACCCTATGAGGTATGTGGTAATATTGACATTTTAATGATGAAAAAACAACAACAAAACCCCTGAAGCCCAAAGAGGACAGAGGTCTTATTCAAGGTCACACAGCAAGTCAGCCACAGACCTAGGATGAGAACTTGGGACTTCCTGTCACATCACTCTACTTCCCATCAGACTCCACAAAATCATAAAATCCTCCCTACTCATGCCCCAAATGGCACCCAGTAAGCCAGAGGACACTCTTGGCCATGCAGGAAGCAGCCAAGTTTGGTCCACAGGGCTATGGTTCTCCCTTGTAACACAAACCAGCAGAATTGCAAGCCCAGGACAGAAGTAAACAGTTGAAATGGAAAGAAATAAATCTCTGCTCTAAAAATAGGCACACATCCTTAGAAACACTGCCGGCCATGCACAGAACCAAGGATGGGCCTGGCAGGGGGAGGGTGAGTGAGGCCAGGTGTCAGTGTGTCCCCACCCTAAGCTCTGTCTTCTGGCCCCATGACTAGCTCCCCACACCCCTCTCTAGCCTCTCCGAAGAGCCCTCCTCTCTCCTTGGTCCCTCTTCTCCTGCTTCTTTGCTAGGAGACCTGGTGGTCCTGAAGCCCTTCACTCCTCAGTTCAAAACCCTCCCATTTCTCCCAGCACCCCCTGCCCTCCCACCAAGCCCCCAGCACTGCACCTGCCCCACACTGAGGACACTGAGCAGTTTTCTTTTGACATTTTTAATGGGAAACATTCAAAACCCATAGGAAGGTACAGACAATACCTATGCTCCCATCATCTGCATTTAACAAAAGTAAAAATTTTACCTTATTGTATTCAGATCACCCTTAAAGAGAAAAAAATCACAGTAGCTAAAGTTTAAACCCTGCCTTCTAGTCTCTTCCCCATCTCTCCCACTCTGTGAACACTGTCTGCTTGAGAGGCAGCAAAACCAAGCACCCACAACATCAGATAGGCAATAGACATGAAGGGAGGGAGATACACCAATTTCTTGAGGCACATGGTTCATCTTTACTTTTTCCATCCTGGTTCATCTTTTACTTTTCTGCTCTTATTTTTAATTTATTTATTTTTGAGAGAGAAAGAGCAAGCAGGCTAGGGGCAGAGAGAGAGAGAGAGAGAGAGAGAGAGAGAGAGAGAGAGAGAGAGAGAGAATCCCAAGCCGGCTCTGTGCTATCAGCACAGAACCCAATGTGGGACTCAATTTCAAGAGCTGCACGACCATGATCTAAGCCGAAATCAAGAGTCGCACACTTAACTGAGCCACCTAGGCGCCCCCAGTTTTCCACTCTTGAAAGAGATGTGGACAGAAGAAAGTTTTCACTTGCCATTTAACCTTCCAGGAAGATAAGTAACAACACAGTCAGTGATGAATGGTAACTGATTCTTGACCTGTGTCAGTGACAGTAGGGGGTAGTGGGGACAGAAGCAAACAGGACATTTTGTGTTTGACTAAAGGGCACTTGCCATTCAGCTCCACCAGTTGTTGCCAATGTGGAAGAGAAAGCCCAATATGGCCAGATCATTTAATTTTTCAAGAAATGGTGGATATCTGAATTTTTACGTGCAAGTTCCCTCTTTTTAAAATGTTGATACCACATTTAAATGCACAGACCAAACCAGCCCAAGTTTTGGCATTTGTTTGGACTATAGGCCTCCTAGTTTGCAACTCAGGCTCTGTTTCATATGACAGGCTTTTGTTTCTGTTTATACACACACACACACACACACACACACACACACACACACACACACACACAAATATATATAAATATGGTTAGATATACGAAAAGCACCTAACCCAGTACCTGGCACATAGTACCTGCTTGACAAATGTTTGTCGAAACTGAATATATGATTTGCCCACTAGAATCTAGGTTTCCTAAATTTGAAGCCACATTGTACCACCAGATATAGGGCAGCCAGGTACAGATGTGTAAGTTGTGCATTGCAGGAGACGTTGTTCACATAAACCAGAAAGCAGATAATGTCCTTGGAGTTGTGCAGTGCACAACTTGCACAATCAAATGCAGATATCCTGAGTGTCCCCATAATGCGGTACCTGTTCGGTTGAATGGAAATGAACAATTATGCCCTATGATGATAAAACTCCCTGGCAATAAGTTCTATCTGTATGGAGTTCACACCTTTATTCTGCAGTATGACACTAATAGGGCTTTTGAAATTCATTTTAGAGAAGGAGGATCCAAAGCCAGAGAGCACCATCACACTTCTTGTGGCCTCACAGCCCTGGGATGAGAACCTAGGTTGTCAGGTAGGATGCAGTTTGGCTACGAGTATAAGAGACTCAAAATAACACTACTTGAGCAGTGGTTTATTCACCCCTCAAGTACAAGTCCAGAAGTGGGCAGTTTAGGGCTGGTATGGAGCTCAGCTCCCCAAACTTCCCAGTGTCCCAGATTCCATCCAGCTCATCTCTGGCCATCCCTGGGGTGTAGTCTTCATCCTCACGGTCCGGGGTGGCGGCCGTGATAGCTGCACACAAGGCATCGGAATAGAGGGAAGGGGGAGAAAAAGGAAAAGAAAAAAGCCATTATGTAAGTGCCTTTTAAGGAAGGTTACTGGAAATCACCGTTAGACCCTTCTCATGGACCAGGGCTGAGTTCTGTGGATCAGCCTATCTGCAAGGGGGCCTGGGAAAAGTCGTCTTTAATCCGAGTGGCTTTCTGCTCAGCTGTAGGAGTAGAGTGCTTTTATTACCAAAGAAGGGGAGACATGATATCGGGTACTGTTTGGAGTCTGTCACTGTGAGTTTGCCAGTTTGATGGCCTAATGCCCTGCTCTGCCTAAGGCTCTGAGGCAGAGTGAGAAAGGTTGGCAGGAAATTGGGGCGCCTGGGTGGCTCAGTCGGTTGAGCATCCAACTTCAGCTCAGGTCATGATCTCGCAGCTTGTGAGTTTGAGCCCCACGTCTGGCTCTGTGCTGACAGCTCAGAGCCTGGAGCCTGTTTCAGATTCTGTGTCTCCCTCTCTGTCCCAACCCACTCACATTCTGTCTCTGTCTCTCTCAAAAATAAATAAACATTTAAAAAAAAAAGTTGGCAGGAAATTAACCAAATCCAGGCCCTTAAAGAAAACACCACAAAAAGGGCAGTTTGGCGTTTCCCAAAATCCCCGTCAGTGGGTGAACCCCATCCTGGACACCCCCACCCTAGCACCTCGCATGTATCCCCCTACCCCCAACCTGCTTGGGGCAGCAGGTGTGATGTTGACCCGAAGGGTGTATGGGCGATACCATCGTTCCCGAGCTGGAGCAGAGTGTTGTATGACTCTGGACTATTCAGAGTACATTTTCTTAGCGCACAGTGCTTGGTGTTGGGGATGCAGAGAGGACAAATATACATCGCAGCTGGCCCCTGAGGGGCACTCTGTCTCCCCAGGGAGAGATCCAGCATAGATGTGCTCCAAGACAGAATACGATGAGCATTGCATAAGCACTGGCAGGAAGCCTAGGAGAGTTTGGGCAGAGAATTACCGGATCGATGTGGGGAGCACTGCAAAGGCCGAGCAGGGTGCCCGAGGGAAGGGCTTTAAAAGACAAATTCAGGGGCGTAGGTGGAGGGGAATGCCAGGCAGAGGGCACAGCCTGAGCACAGGCATGGTGATGTGAGAGCAGGGCGCGGCCGTGGAATGTGGAGCAGCCCGGAGAGGCTGGAACAGGGAACACTTGAGGACAGGAGTGTGTTGGGGTCAAATCATGAGAAGTTCTCTGTACCTGGCTGATGAGTTTGTTGGTGATTCTGGAGGTTAGTGGAGACACTGAGCATTTGTGACAGTACTGAGGAATGACACAGACGTTGATGTTGGGGGGGTCTGGCTGGCTGGCGAGAGGGGAAAGGAGAGGGAGAGGCGTGAGTCAGGGAAGCCAGCCAGGAGGCAGCTCTGATGGTCCCACTTGGAGGCATGACAGCTTGATGGAGGATGGTCTGCACAGGATGCAGACACTTCAGGATGCTGCAGCTTCAGACTCACCCAGACTCCTTCCCCTAGCAGGCCACGCCCCCTCGTCCCACCACACCCTCGTCTGTAATGTGCTTTCTGTCCCCTGTAAGACCCTCTCCTCTGTCCTCCTCACCTGGCTTTTTCCTGCCTGGTCCACTGGGACTCACTGAGCTCAGGAACCACCTCCTCCAAGAAGCTGACTACATTTGCTCACACATGGACATGTGTCTCCCCTCTAGCTATGGGCCCCGGTGGAGCAGAGTCACGCACTCATTGTCTCAGGATGCCCAGGGCCCAGCACAGCAGGGAACGTGGAAGATGTTTCTTGAATGTGAGGCAGAAAAGGAGGATCAGAACATGGGGGAAGGGAAGGTTTGGCCCACCTTGTGCCATGAACACCAGAGTGAGATACGTGTGCTGTTAGGACCAATAAGCCCCACCACAAATGGACTTGGCCACAAACGTGCCTTTGAATGTCAGCACTAATGCCCTAAAAAGTTAACTGGGGGAAGTAGCAACTATTGGGTTTCACCGGTCCCGTAGCAAGGTCAAGGCAGCGGAGCCAAAGGCCTGGATCTTTCTGGAGAGCAAGAGAAGGGGGGAAGATGCCCAGAGTGTGTTGGGGTGGGAATATGTTCGAAGAGAGGGGGGCACTTAAAGGTTTGGACCCTGCCTGTCCCTCTGTGCCTGGGATATGAGTGGTGTGGCACCCTCCTACACTCTCAGGTTAAGTCCTCCCCCGCCCCCCCCCCCCCCACCAGACAAGAGAGCTCTGTTGAAACCCCAGTGAATGATTTCTAGTGGGATCTAGAATTCACTGGTCAGGAGTGCAGAGGCAGAGTGCTCTATATCATCCAGGCCCTGAGGAGCTAGAGGGCTCATTTTATACAAGGGGAAACATACCTGGGAGATAACTGGAAAATAAAAGTCCTCAAGTCCAGTTAAAAAGATATTCTGTGGCCAGATACCTTCTAATTGGGTGACTGGCCTATAAAATGTTGGTCTTGCAGATGTGGTGGAAGGGGAGGGAGAGGGGCCATGTAGGACAGGGTGAGGTCGTTTAAAATGGGGTGGAGGAGAGAAGTCAGTAGGCATTTTGCAAAGTTCAGCCTCCTGGGTTTCACTCTTCCCCCAGGACTGTAACTCCATGCTTCTGGGCCTCAGTTTCTCCATCTGCAAACCGAGACTAGTTTGATAAGGAGGTGAGCTCTGGCTTTCTAACACTTGGAGAGGAAAACTGGTTCTCATATGGCACCACATCTGGTTTCCGGGATCTGTTCCTAGAGGAAGGCTGTCAGGTGGGATGGAACATTTTCTGTGGCTTGGAAGTCAAGAGTCTTAGGCTGTCAGTCCAGCATATGACCTCAAACTAGGCCCTTCCCCTCCCTGACCCTCAGCCGGCTGCTCCCAGTATGCAGCAGAGATTGTACCACATGACCTGTCCTCTTCTGAGGAGTTGTGTTGTGGTTCAGTCACAGAACAGGAATCCAGGTCTCCTGGAGCTGGAGTTAAAGGTGGGGGCACCTTTAACATTCCCTCGTCTTTAGATACAAGCTGATTTATTTAAGAAAAGTGATAAAACTGCTTGTTTTTTTGTTGCCGTGAAGAATCAGATTAGGGGACAATTTATGTATGATTAGTCACCAGTCTGGAAATAGTCGTACTGATTCTTGGGTATGCTAATACAGTGTCATCCGTATATGAACTCAGGCTTCCTGGCTTTTTCTGTGCCTCAGTGTCCTCAGTGGAAATGAAAGAATTGGCCCAGAGTCTCTCTTAGAGCTTTGCAGCACTGAGCTGCCAGAAATCCATGATCCTTTCAATACATTGTGTGTGTGTGTGTGTGTGTGTGTGTGTGTGTGTGTGTGTGTGTGTGTGTTGTGTGCCTGTGTTGCCTGCACGTTGTACATGTGTGCACGTCTCAACAAGCCCACAGTGGTCCTGGCTGGAATGGCTTCTGACATAGCTCTAACTATCTATAGCAATGATAATTGTGCAGATATTTGATATGTGGTCTTACGGGCACCTGTTGGCAGGGTGTTAGAGCTCCTAACAGCACATTTAAGGATACAGCAAAGTTTCCATTGTCCTGTGGACAACTGGACCCCAGAGTGTGGGTGTGAAAGTTAAATTAAGATGTTAACCTGTCAAGCTGCACATCCGAGTTTTAATTTTACAACATTTAGAAGGAAGTCACCATTTAAAAACCCAAGAGTAGGGAAACACCGAAAGAGATTGCCTAATTTTTTTCCCTTGTGATTTTTCAAAATACATATTAAACTTTTCATGTGTTTTTAAAAAATTTTAAACCACTAAATTTAAAACTCACACACACACACACACACACACACACACACACACACACACACCTTTCTTCCTCTAGCCCAGAGCCTGACATGGGCAAGACACTCAAGTAAATATTTGTCAAATAAATGAATGAATATCTTGACCTTCTCTACACTGAATTCTAGTCTGATGGGAACCTTAGGTCAGACATGGCAAAATGCGGTAGCCCACGGACTTGGTCTGGGCTGCAGATGTGTTTTATTTGACCTGAACATGGTTTTTAAAATATTTGGATTTTGTGCCAATATTTAAAAACCAAGAGCTTCCACATAAAGATGAGCAGATCTAATAGTGTCACCCGTATTCTTACATGGCAATAATTCTCTGGAGTTGAGTCGTGTAGAGGCACTGTAGTGTGCCACAGACCCCATCACCCCACAAGCAACTACCAGATGTAATTTTAGCCTAAGATCAGAGAGCCGCCCTCCTCATAGGAGTACATTTCCAAGTGTAAGGACATGAAGACACGATTTGAGTCCTACCTAACAAGGTTGTCTCCCAAAGAAAATCTCATCCCTAACCAACCTGTCTTTGGAGTGGAGATACATGTGTGGTGTGTGCATGTAAACACCTATTCCCCTAATGCAGAATTAATTGATCACTGCCCTGGAGAAGCCACACAGATGCTTCCCTTTGAAGTTACTACAAAGAAGGACCTGCCCAGCAGATTAACCCTGTACACACTTTAAGATGAGGAGAATGAGACAAATTCTTTCAAGGTTAGAGGTTCCAGTTACCGCAGGCAATGTGGAAGTATACAAACTTAACAGGTAATGTGGAGGCGAGTGATAGACGTTCTCTGCTATTCAGTGAAATAGACCTCCTTTTAGGATCTTGATTAACTTGAAAACCAAAGCAATGCAGAGTTTTCCATACATGCAGGAGTTGAGACTTTCCTCTCAATTCACCTCCCCCATCTACCTGCCCCCTCCCCAGTTGCTCCAAACTAGATATCTCTTTGCGGGGTCCTGTCCCTGCCTGTTAGCAACCTGGATACATAATACCCACAGGTATTTATTGAATGAACAAGCAATACAAGAATGAAAGATACATCTCTACATATACCTGTTCACAAAATAACTCTCCTAGTCAGAGCCACCAAGAAAATGGTTGTAGTATTTACCTTCCCTATTGGATAGCTTGGGTCTGAGACTCAGTTTTAGGTTTTAAGAGTCCTGAGACATCCAAGGCAGTATTTTCTTACCCATTTAACTTCTCAATGACTAATTTACCTGGTGAGGCTTATCACATCATCAAACAGGACACCATTTTAAATTTGGCCAGCTCCAGCCTGGCCAGTCTCAGCATCACTGCTGACCACTGGCACACGAAGAGCCTTCTGCCCTTGGTGGTCCCTGACCATTTAGTTAGCTACTGCATTAGCCACTTTTCTAATTTTTCCCTAGATAACGTATGCCATTTATAAATAACAGCTTTATTTGAGATATAATTCACATGCTATAAAATTCTCCCATTTGAAATGTACAAATCAGTGTTTTTTAGTGTATTCACAGAGTTATACAAACATCACCACAATCAATTTTAGAACAATTTCATCACCTAATAAACCCACGCCCATTAGCTCTCACTCCCTATTTATTTCTCTCCAGCCTTCCCAGCTTGAGGCAACCACTAATCTACTTCCTGTGTCTATAGATTTGACTATTCTGGACACTTCATATAAATGGATTCAGGTACTGTGGTCCATTGTGACTGGCTTCTTCCACTTAGCATCATGTTTTCAAGGTTTTGTCTATGTGGTGGCATATGTCAGTACTACTTTTGTTTTGTTTTGTTTTGTTTTATCACCAAATAGTATTGTCGTGTGGATGTACTGCATTCTGCTTATCCATTCATCACTTGGTGGACATTTGAGTTGTTTCAACTTCTTGGCTTCTGAATAATATATGAAGTTCATTTATAAGTTTTTGTATGGACATCTGCTTTCATTTCTCTTGGGTATTTACGTAGAGTGGGATTGTTGCACTATATGGTAACTATGTGTAAGCTTTTGAGAAACTGCCAGACTGTTTTCCAAAGTGGCCACACCATTTTGCATTCCCACTAGCAGTGCATGAGGGTGTCACTCTCACCACATCCTCACCAACACTTGTGATTATCTGTCTTTTATTTTATTTTTTTAACATTTATTATCAAGAGACAGAGAGAGAGCATGAGTAGGGGAGGGGCAGAGAGGGGGAGACACAGAATCCGAAGCAGGCTCCAGGCTCTGAGCTGTCAGCACAGAGGCTGACGCGGGACTCAAACTCGTGAACCGTGAGATCATGACCTGAGCCAAAGTCAGAAACTTAGCTTAACCGACTGAGCCACCCAGGTGCCCCTGTCTTTTTTATTATAATCATTCTGGTGGGTCTGAAGTAGTGTCTCCTTCTGGGCTTCATTTGCATTTCCCTGATGGCTAATAGGGTTGAGCATCTTTTTTATGTGTATTGGCCGTTTTTGTGTCTCTCTTGGAGAAATGTCTATTCAGATCATTTGCCCATTTTAAAATTGGTTTATTTGTCTTATATTTTGAGTTGTAAGAGATCTTTACGTATTCTGGATACTAGACCCTCATCAGATAGATGACTTGTAAAACTTTTCTCCCAGTGGGTTGTCTTTTCATATCCTTGATAGTCTCCTTTGAAACATGAACATTTTTTATTTTGATGAAGCCAATTTATTGACTTTTTTCTTTTGTTGTTTATTGTTTTAGTAACATATCCAAGAAACCATTGCCTAATCCAGAGTCAGAGATTTATGCCTGTTTTCTTCTAAAAAATTTATGGTCTTAGCTCTTAAATTTAGGTCTTTGATCCATTTGGACTTAAGTTTAGTATATCATGTGAGGTCACATGCCAATTTTTGAAAACAAGTTAAAATGAGAAATAACCAGGAGTTTTAAAATATGCAACTATGTTTGGTTTTTTGTTTTTTTTTTTCCATTTAGCTTTATTTTTTTTAATATGAAATTTATTGTCAAATTGGTTTCCATACAACACCCAGCTCTCATCCCAACAGGTGTCCTCCTCAATGCCCATCACACACTTTCCCCTCCCTCCTACCCCCTATCAACCCTCAGTTTATTCTCAGTTCTTAAGAGTCTCTCATGGTTTGCCTCCTTCCCTCTCTTTTTTTTTTCCTCTTCCTCTCCCCCATGGTCTTCTGTTAAGTTTCTCAGGATCCACATAAGAGTGAAAACATATGGTATCTGTCTTTTTCTGTATGACTTATTTCACTTCTGTTTGGTTTTAATTGAATACCATGTTATGTTTTATTAAATCTACCATTTAATGGAGGAAAAAAACTTTAACTCCTAAACAGGCTGATATTCTCAGTATTTACTTTTAAAATCCAATAAGCTAAGAATTGTGAGAAAAGGCCTTTGATGTTTTTGTTTCTTTTCTTTTCTTTTCTTTTCTTTTCTTTTCTTTTCTTTTCTTTTCTTTTGAGAGAGAGAGAGTGTGTGTGTCTCTCTGTGTGTGTGTGTGTGTATACATATATGCACAAGCAGGGTAGGGGCAGACAGAGAGGAAGAGAGAGAATCCCAGGCAGGCTCCATGCTGTCAGCGCAGAGCCCAATAAGAGGCTCTATCTCATGAACAGTGAGACCATGTCCTAAGCTGAAATCAAGAGTTGGATGCTTTACCGACTGAACCACCCTGTCACCCCTGATGTTTTTATTTCTTAAAAAACCAACTGCTTTCAGAAAAGATGTAAATAAATGAAGCCATACTTTAACATGCTATATAAGTAGTATTTTTAAAGGACATTAAAAACATCTTTATTTCCCTATTGCAATGATATGGGCTTCAGTTTAACAGTGGTTCTCAGGGCACCTGGGTGGCTCAGTCGGTTAAGTGTCCAACTCTTAATTTAGCTCAGGTCATGGTCTCACAGTTGGTGGGATCGAGCCCCACATCGGGCTCTGTGCTAACAGTGTGGAGCCCGCTTGGAATTCTCTCTCTCGCTCTTTCTCTGTCCCTCCTTGGCTTGTGCGCTCTTTCTTTCCCTCAAAAATAAATAAATAAACTTTTAAAAAAAAAGAGGAAAACAGTGGTTCTCAATTAGGGGTGATTTTGCTACCCAGGGGACATCTGGCAATGTTTGGAGATATTTGTGGCTGTCACATCATGGAAGTGAGGTGCTACTGGCATCCATGAGGTAGAGGACACAGATGCTGGTGAACAGTTGACAGTGCATAGGACAGCTCCCACGACAAGGAATCACCCAGCCCGAAATGTGAATTACGCCAAGGTTAAGAGACCCTACTTTAAGTAAGTCAGTGGCCTCTATCAGCTATATTGCAAAACAATGTGAGTTGGCAACCTCTTTCCCCCTCAGTTACAGCCTGGTGGGTTTCTCCTAGCACTGAGCCCTTAGGGGCCAGCATGTGCCCCAGCACCTTACTGCCGTCAAAACCCTCTACAGTGACAGAAATCTATCAGGTCATCTTGGTGGGGATCATTGGGAAAACACTTGCTTTCAGTGCATACTTCATTTTATATTTGTACATCTTCACTTTCTGAATTTTGAGATATGTTTGGATAATACATGTCCATTTCAACATACGTAGTTGGGTAACCAGTCTCCTGGGAAAATGTATTTCACCTGATGATAAGTAGTACTTTGGGAGTGCTTGGCAGTGAGCTAAGCACTCCTCATGCATTATCTCATTTAACTTCCTCAACAGTTCCAAGAGAACAGCTATCATTACTCACATCTTACCGCCCTAGACATGGAGGCCCGGTGAGATCAGGTGACCTGCCCAAGACTAAAGAACTGGAGCCAGCACTGCCTCAGGCCTGGGCGTAAGCCTGATGGGGGTCACCTGTGAGGTGCAGGCGCGTCACAGAGACTTTGCTTTATTCACCGTGGATAATCACAGATGGAGGTTTGCAGGACAGTTGGGCTGTTCTCTCTCTCTCTTGAGTCGCCATGAGTGGCCCAACGCGGGGGAGAAGGAGTGGACACACAGCTCACCCAGGATGTGTCCTCGGAAGCCTGCCTCCCCTGTGGGCCTCATCCATCCCACGTGTCATGGTGGATGGTACCCGAGGGCTACCGCTTGAGGGAGACTGGGGTGTCCGTGGCATCTCTTGTGTTCCTGATGTTCACCCCCAAATCGGTCACGGCTTGATTTCCTACCTACTGGCCATCCTCTCATCACATGCTCCAACTCCCAGATGTGGTTGCTGACTCACAGCCCGAGTCCATTTGCAGCCAGAGTCTGACTGGAGCACGCTGTCAACAGTGGGAAAACATCTTGTGAAAAACCACACCGCATTTAAGCGGCAGTATTGCCCTCCCAAGCTTTAGCTCTCGGTGTGCCAGGCACACAGCCGTCTTCGTAAACCTGGTGTCATCCCCTCTCAGAGGGGGCTTGCAAAAGGATCTAGCGTGTGTGGAGGTGGCTGAAGCTATTCATTTTGATGGTACAGAGATTGGAGGTGGGATGGCTCTCCAGGTTAGCCAGTGTGGGGGTGCGGCAAGAAGTGAGGTGAGGCTCCCCTCACCTCTGCCTTCCAGGTATCCTCCACCACGTTCCCAAATGAAAGGGGGTGGGGAGAGAGCAATGATTTGGAAATGAAGACTGCCCTCCTCCCCCCCCCCCCCCCCCCCCCCGTATCTAGAGAAGGGCCCTGGTTTTTGTTCTAGATCTGCCCCTGGAACTCCTTGGGCAAATCTTTCCTTGCTCCGGGCCTCAGTTTCCCCTTGAAGGGAAGGTGTGTGCCCTCGACAACCTCTAATCATCCTTGCAACCCTGAACTTCTTTGAATCTCCAAGGTCCTGGGGGCTGAGGTGAGCGAAGCCTGTGTGACTCAAATCTACCCTAATTCTAGCCCACACCTAGAAGCCTAACCATGTTTGAAGAAGGAACACGGTGATTGGTTGATGCTATCTTTCCTGAGAGACCCATCTCCAAGGGCGACATTCAAAATATTTAACAGAGAGGCAGGAGCACAGCCTGTCAGGAGGGTGGAAAGCAGCCGGGGAGGGCCGTCCAGGGATACAGCCCCAAAGCACGCCTCACCCACCCCTGCTGAGCCTTCCCCCCACCCCCCACCCCCCCACCCCCTCCACCCCCTGCCGCTTGGTTATTGAGTCTGTCGCTTCTCGCCTCATACTGCATCCAGGGCCCTAACTTAAGCCCCTCGGGCTTCTTTCCCCAGCCACTGTATACACAATAGCTGGAATGATCCTCCTGCATCCAAATGCCAACTTAATCAGACTCAGACTCACAGATGCTCTTGGAGAGCCCCTCTCTGTTCAGCCCCATGTCGGCTGCCTCCTCACCCCCTTGCCTTCGGAAACATTGCAGGTTTAGAGACTCTGGACCATTAAGAGACCTGAGTCCCAGCCTAGCTATGCCCCTCATCTGCAGGGTGACCTTGAGCAAGTCCCTGCCCCTCCTGGGTGTCAGATTCCTCACGTGTAAATGAGCGACCTGGATCGATTTGCTGGGCTCTAAGATCCCACTGTTCAATGACGAATTTTGGGAGAAATGCAAGTCTTCAGCAGCTGACCACTCTCTTTCTCTTTCGTTCTCTGTCTCTGTGTATGTCCCCCGGCCCCACAACCTCCACTGTAGAATGCACTGCTGCCCGCAGGCCTGAGGCAGAAGGATCAGACCACCAAGGCGCCCACGGGCCCCTTTAAAAGGGAGGAGCTCTTGGATCACTTGGAAAAGCAAGCAAAGGAGTTTAAAGACCGAGAAGATCTGGTCCCCTACACAGGGGAAAAGCGAGGTACTGAATAATGTTGTTCTTATGAATATATCGCTCCCCACGCATCGTTGAGTGCCAATTACGTGCCAGGCCCTCTGCTGAGCCACATGTGACTGGGCCTTCTTGCCCACATGCCTGCCTGGACCAAATTCACAAAACCAACACCAAAAGCAGCAATGCATGGTGTGGATGTAGTGAAGTTTTGGGTAAACTGAGGAAAGAGTGATCTCTACCAGCCCAGCAAAGCTTTCCCCTAAACCCCCTTTCATCAGGGTGTCTGATCATTTCTCATACAAACCTAGGCACCTTTGAAAATGAAAGAGGAAACTATTAACCATGATATCCGGGCATAAGGCCCACACAAGGCTCGTCCTATGCAAATTGGGAATGAGATAACCTAGCTGTACCCTAACTATCCGTGCTCTTTCTGCTGTGTTCCTTTCTCTGGCACCTGCATCCCCTCCTTTATCTGTCCCTTTAAGACTCTCTGCCCCATCCTAAGGCAAGTCATTTAGAAGACTGGGGAACAGAGAGGCACTCCCTGACTGTCCAACCGTTTTAGGACTTCCCTTTGCTCTCCAAACCGTTCTGCTGTCCTCATATTGTGTCTGCCCTCGCTCGCCCCACTGCTGCCCCACAGGCCTCCTTCTATTCCTCACGCATTCCGAGATCGTTTCCACCTCAGGACCTTTGCATGTACTCCTTTTGCCCGGACCGCTGCTCCTGCTGTCTGGCTCCATGCTGTCTTCATAGCTGGCTCTTCCTCCCTTATAAGAGGCTTAATGCTTCGAAATAGCCTGGAGCTACATGTAATCTGGTTGCAATCCTGACACTACCACTTACTAGCTGTGTGAGCTTGAGTACATTTTTGGATCTGCCATGCCTCCGTTTCCTCCTCTGTGAAATGGGAATGCAGAAAATAGTATTACCAAGCTGACAGAGTTGTTATGAGTTAAGATATATATAAAGCACTTAGCACCTGGCCCATAGCAAATGCTGTGTAAGTACCAGCTATTATTACCCTTTTGGTCTCAACTATACTGTCTCCTCTTTCAGGGAAGCCTTTCCTGCCCACCCTGTTTAGGACATGTAGTCCCTTCAGCTCCTCCCTTGGTTACTCTCCATCTCAGGAGCCTGTGGGTGTGTCCTTCACAGCAATTTCCATTTTATAATTTTCCCTTCACGTGTCACTTGTCTCTCCCACTGGCTATAAGCCCCATGAGGGCAGGCACTCAGGCTCAGGCTGGTTTTGCTCACCCAGTACCCCCAGCACCCAGCACAGGGCCTGGTATCCAGTAGGGCTCAGCAGAGAGTTGTTGAATGAATGAGTTAAAATCAAATAAATTACAATGAATCTTGTGGGCTACTTCCTTAGAATATAAGCCGCACAAGTATGAGGGCCGCATCTGTTTTGTTCATCATTACGTCTACACCTCATAAACACTAGCATGTGGTAAGCACCTAATAAGCATCTGTTGAATGAAAGCATTAATTCTAATTAATTAATTGTGTAATGGTTCATTTTCAGTCTCTTCCATTCCCCCCACCCCCAAGGTTGTAAACATGATGAGCCAAGGGTCCACGTCTGTGGCTTTTATCTCTGTATCCCTGTTGCGTGATAAATAATCAAATGAAAAAGCCAACAGAAGTAGCATCATGGGGAGGACTTTGGCATCACAAACGTGGACTTGGAGCTCGGTCCAGATTTTATGGAAAACTTGGAAGGTCAGGGAAGCTCAAGGGGCATCTGGATTACGGACATGGAGAGGATTGTGTGGTCTGAGGCACCCTGGAGGGGTGGCAGAGGAAGGAGGTCTTGACCGTAAGGGCTGAGTATGCCCCCCTGAGAGTGAGGGCACGAGAGGTTTTTAAGCAAGGTGCTTGTGCTGTGAGGAGTGATTTCTGTGCAGCAAATAAAGATAATAGAATATCAGGATTTGCGGGGGACTTAAAACTCCCATTTTCCCACTTGTACATTTGAAAAATGGAGAACCTGGGCACCTGGGTGGCTCAGTCAGTTAAGCGTCTGACTCTTGATTTCAGCTCAGGTCATGATCTCATGGTTCATGAGTTCGAGCCCCATGTGGGGCTCCACAGAGCGCAGAGCCTGCTTGGGCTTCTCTCTCTCCCCCTCGGTCTCTGCCCCTCCCTCACTTGTTCTCACATGCATGCATTCTCTCTCTCTCTCTTTCTCCCTCTCTCTTTCTCTCAATAAATAAATAAATAAACTTAAAAAGAAAGGAAACTGAGGCTGTGAGAGTCCGCAGCACAGCTGGGTGGACTGCTGGTGAGTCATTGTCCCCGTGCCCACCTCCCTCTGAGGGAAGGAGCTGGAGATTGGAGGTGGGGGTGGAGGGTGGGGAAGGGAATCTGGGCAAACCAATCCTGCTGCCCCTCCATGGAATGCTGGAATGGCATGGAGCCGGGAACAGCTCTCCAGACTCCCAGAGCCTGATTGCCTTCAGGAAAAAGTACACTGGCCCAAGGAAGGTACCTAGAATCTATTCTATTTCCATAGAATGACATGCCTAAGAGATTTATCATCATCACCACCACAACCAGCATCATCATCATAAAGTATTTACATGATGATTGTTGGAGTCTTTGTAGGCTGAGTAAGTACAGGTCTCAGTAGAGAGTGTGGGGAAGGAGACTTTCTGGCTGTAACAGGCAGACTTAGGGCCATGGTGTCCAGCCCTCACTGAGCATTTATTTACCCAACGCCGGGCCTAAAACCAGTCAAGGTTGAGGGGAAACAGCACCCCAGGCTCCACAAGACCCAACAGAATGTGGTAGGAGCCATAAAACAGTGCAAAGTCCTGAGGAACCTGGACTCTCATTCACTCTTACTCAAGTGGTGAGGATCAGAATAGAGCTTCATACACGATATCTTTAATGCAGAATTATATTGAGTTGTCCGTGTAGAATTAGATTTGACTGCTGAGGAAAAAGGTAAAATAAAATGAGAGAGACTTAGATAAAAGTTTTTCTTTCGCTTAGCTGCAGGGTTAGGCATTCTGGGCTAGCAAGGCATCTTCCCTGGCATTAGCAATCAAGACCCTTTTCCAGTTTTTCATTCTGCCCTCCCTGCAATATGTCCTTGTGCTCATGGTCCAGCTGGCTGCTGAAGCTCCAGTCATCACATCTGCATTCCAACTAGTAAGATGAAGGAAGGGAAGAAGTCCAAGTCCCTCTTGTGTCTTAGAGCCACTGCCCTTTCTGGAGGCACCTGCTGCCAGGGTGTGAGAAACCACAGGTCTTACACACTTATTGGATGACGATCCTACTCATTCCATCTGTCATTTTTACAGTAGATTTTCTTTTTAACTGTTTAGTTTTATTTGCTTATTTTGCCCTTTTCCACATCCACCTCTGGTGGAGGTTATGATGCATTTTCCCCCCAGATGACCTTGTTATATGTTCTGCTCAAATATGTGATTGATTTTTGCTATAAACAATTTAAACAATAAAGTAACTCAAAGTGATTCTCTCTACTGAGCGAATAGGCACTGATCCCATTTTAGTGAATATTCTTCTGGACTTTTCTCTCTGTACTTCCCACCCCTCCCCACTGCTACCATTACAACCCTGGTCCAAGTCCCCATCATCTCTGGCCCTGACTGTTGGCAGGAGCCTCCTCACCAGCCCCTGGCTCCCATTCTTGCTTGTCCCCCTTCTGGAGACTCTCAATCAATAGCCAAACTGAGCAGGGTTTTTAAAAAAATTGAGGTAAAATTCATATAACATAAAATTAAGCATTGTATATATTTTTAAGTTTGTTTGTTTGTTTGTTTGTTTATTTATTTATTTATTTATTTATTTATTTATTTATTTATTTATTTATTTTGAGAGAGTGAGAGAGAGAACAAACAAGCAGGGGAGGGGTAGAGAGAGAAAAGAGAAAAAATCCCAAGCAGGTTCTGTGTTAACACAGGCTTGATCCCATGAACCACGAGATCATGACCTGAGCTGGAATCAAGAGTCAGACACTGAACTGACCGAGTTACCCAGGTGCCTCCAAAATTAACCTTTTTTTTTAAAAGCTGTTGAGGTTTTATTTCAAGTTTATTTATTTATTTGGAGACAGAGAGTAGGGGAGGGGAAGAGAGAGAGAGAGAGAGAGAGAGAGAGAGAGAGAGAATATCCCAAGCAGGCTCTGCACTGTCAGTGCAAAGCCCAGCACGGGGCTCGAATCCACGAACTGTGAAAGCATGACCTGAGCCGAAGTCGGACGCTTAACCAGTTGAGCCACTCAGGCGCCCCCCGCCCCCCATCAACCATTTTAAAGTGAACAATTCAGTGGAATTTATTATACCCACAATGCTGTGCAACCATCTCTATGTAGATCCAACACATTTTCATCACTCCAAAATAAAACCCTGTGCCCAATAAGCAGTTACTCCCCATTCTCTGCTCCCCCCAGCCCCTGGCAACCACCTGTCTATTTCTATGGATTTACCTATCCTGGATATTTCCTATGAATCAAATCATATTAATATGTGACTTTGTGTGTCTGGCTTCTTTTGCACAGCATATTGTTTTGAGACTCACTCATTCCCTTTTCTGACCGAATAATATTACGTAATTTGTTTATCCATTCATCCACTGATGAACATTTCGGCTGTTTCCACTTTGGGGCTGTTGTGATTAGTGTTACTATGAACATTCCTGTACAGAAAATTGTTTGAGTACCTGTTTTCAGTTCTTTTGGGTTGATGTCTAGGAGTGGATTCCTGGATCACATGGTAATTCTATGTCTGCACCGTTTTACACGGCCACCAGCAACATACAGATCCTTGACAACACTTGTCATTTTCCATTTTGGTTTTTGATTCTGGTTTTATTGTAGCTGTCCTTATGGGTGTGAAGTGGTATCTCATCGTTACTTGATCTGCATTTCCCTAAGGACCGTTTATGTTCAGTATCTTTGCAGGTACTTTTTGGCCATATGCACGTCCTCTTTGTAGAAAAGTCTTTAAGTCATTTGGGTTAAATTGGGTTGTTTTTGGTGTTAATTGTAAATTTTTTAAATATCTTCTAGATACTAGATGCTATCAAATATAGGATTTTTTTCACTTCCCTGATAATGTCCTTTGATGGACAAAAGTAGTAAATTTGGATCAAGTCCAGTTGATCTATTTTTTTCTTTTGTTGTCACAGCTAAGAATATGTTACCAAGGTCTAAGGTCGTGAGGATTTATGCCTATGTTTTCCTCTAAGAGTTTTATAGTTTTAAGTATTATGTTTGAGTCATTGACCCATTTTCAGTTCATTTTTGTATATGGTGTGAGATAGGGGTACAGCTTCATCCTTTGCATGCTGATGTCCAGCCCCATCACCACTTCTGGAAGAAACTGCTCTTTCCCCCATTGAATGGGCTTGTTATCCATGTCAGAAATCAATTTGCCATGGGTATATGGGTTCATTTTTGGACTCTCAGTCCTATCCCGTTGTTTGCATGTCTATGCTTGTCAGTGCCACATGGTTTAAATTTGCAATAAGTTTTGAGATAAGGGAGTCTGAGCCCTCCAACTGTGTTCCCTTCAAGATTGTTTTGTATGTTTGGGACCTCTTGCGATTCCATATGAATTTGAGGATTGGCTTTTCAATTTTTGTAAAAATAAAAAAAAGCCCTTTTGGAATTTTGATAAGGGTTGCATTGAATCTGGAGATTGCTTTGGGCAATATTGCCATCTTAATATTGTCTCCCAATCCACGAACTCGGGATATTTTTCTATTTATTTAGGTTTTCTTTCCTTTCTTTCAGCAATGTTTTCTGGCATTCCATGCACAAATCCTTTAGCTCCTTGGTTAAATTTATTTCTAAGCATTTTATTCATCTGGATGCTATTGTAGGTGAAATTGTTTTGCTAAATGCCCTTTCAGATTGCTCATCACCGCTGAGCAGAAACACCGCTCATTTGTGTGCATTGATCTTGTACCCTGTAATGTAGCCCTAACAGTGTTTATTAGTCCTCAACAGTGTTTTGTTTAATCTTTAGGGTTTTCTACATATTAGATCATGTCATCTACAAACAGAGAGAACGTTACTTCTTCCTTTCCAGTCTGGATGCCATTTTTTTTCTTGTCTGTTTGCTCCGATGAGAACCTTCAGTGCAATGTTGAACGGTAGCGGTAAAGGCAGGCACCCTTGTCTTGCAACTGATTTTCAGGGCTCCTTTCCTCCCTCTGTCAGGTCCCAGCTCCTAGGCCATCATCTCAGTGAGGCCTGACCACCTACCCAAAAGAGCAGCGTCCTCCTCACCTGCACCCCAGCCTGGAGTTGCATAGTCTTTTACTCTGCTTTATTTTCTTCCACAATGCCTAATACCACGTGATATCTTTGCATGTTTATTTCTCACCTGTCTCCTTGAGACAATTATAAATTGTTCAGTGCTGCCCCACCCCTGACCCCTAGAAAGGTTCCTGGCACTTAGGAAGCATCCAATAAATATCTAGTGCATGCATGAATGAATGGATGGATGAATAGATAAATGCAATTTTCATACATGGAATTAAATTGCTCATGCTCTGTCATAGACTTGCTGTTTCACACATTATGTCTTAGACACATCCTTCGTAGTGAGTGAACATCTCCACCATCCTTTATACTAACTGCAAGAACTCCATCATATGGATGCCCCAGCTTTCTTCAGCAATCCCTATTAGTGGTCAGTAAAGTGACACACATCCTGGTGTGTGCCTTTTTGCCTCCTCGTCCAGTCATGCATCTGACACCTTAAAAAATATAATGTTGCATGAGGCAAGGATACCTTTTTGCTCCCTATTCTTTTAATCTGAATGCATTTTGTTTAGATATGCTTCTAAATTGTTCTCTCACATCAGACCCCTTGGGTAGGATACCCTAGACCCTGACAGTCTATAAAATTTTTCTTTTGTATCTCTTTCCGACTTACAGGTTGTTTTCGCTAATGACCAATGTTTTCAATAGCAAGCAGTCTAGTCTGACCAAGTTTTAAAGTTATTCATTTCAAATGTGAGAGGTGCTCTGGTTGGAGATCTTTGATTCCTGTTCTCTGGGGAAGTTTGGCACTGGGTTCCCAAAGGGGAAACCTCAAGCGAGTCTCAGCACAGAGGGGTCCACAGGGTTGTGGGATAGTCCACCCGGCACCATCACCAGAGGATGCCCCAGCGCAGCCACACGCCCTGTAACGGACACCCGTGTGTTTGCAGGAAAGGTCTGGGTCCCCAAGCAGAAGCCAATGGATCCCGTGCTGGAAAGTGTGACGCTGGAGCCAGAGCTGGAGGAAGCGTTGGCAAATGCCTCAGATGCAGAACTCTGTGACATTGCAGGTAACAGCCTTTCTGGAACCTTCCCCATGTCTTCTAGAAGGGTTTGACCTGCGTCTGCAGAGAGCCTTGGACAGTTTATTTCGCATGAACACACTCTCTGTTTCTAAAAAGGACTAGAGGAGACCACGAGTATTAAGACAGAAACCCATTATCGAAACCAAAATGAGGAAAATAGAAATAAAACCACCCAAACCCATCACTCCGCAGATCCATGAGAACCCATCCCAGAGAGATATGGAAGCATCCCAGGGAAGGCCAGCATAGGTCCTTTACCAGCCCCTGCATCAAATCCTGCCCAACCCCCCCCCCCCCCAGGAAGAGAAAACAGAGGGGAACAGACAGAGGGTGCAGACCTCTCAAGTTTGGGAGGCTCACAAAGGCCTGGAGCAGTCATTTAACTTTACAACTTTGCATGGCTCAGAGAACCAGACTTTGGGAAGCCCACCCCCACATCACATATTTGTACAGCACCGTCCATCTCCACGTGTGTTTCCATATGATCTTCACAAACAACCCCTAAAGCTCCAGAAGGTGATTTGATGTTCAGAGCCCTTCACCACGCTTGTCTCCTTATTACAGTCTAGTCCCTGCCCTGTGTGCCCTGAGTCCCAGCCCCACAGGGGATCGGGCTCAGCAAACACCCTGCGGACCCACCGCAGTTGTGCTCCCTGGCCTGGGGGGTAACAGGGGAGACTTGGGAGCTGCTAACCGCCTCCCAGATAATGACAGGAGGGTGGATGGGGTGAGAAGAGACTCGAGGCAAGTGGAAATGGGAAAGAAAGATAGAGAGTCAACTGTGACTATCTGGCTGTGACAGTGAGGTTGGGGGAGGAGTCAAGGAAGGTTCCAGATTTCTGGCTTCAGGGACTAAAGTGGATGCTGGTGCCATTAATAAAGGTGGGTGTTATTAGTCTGCTCGGGCTGCGATGCAAAATACCACAGGTTGGGTGGCTTAAACAACAATTTATTTTCTCACAGTTCTGAAGGTTAGCAGTCCAAGGTGTTGGCAGATTTGGTTTCTTCTGAGCCCTCTCACCTTGGCTTGCAGGTGACCCCAGCTCATACTGTGCTCTATTTGGGACCTTTGGAGTTTGAGGTCACCTAGGTGGGGACAGGTAGACTTGAAAGCCCTCTGTAATGCCACGAGGAGGTCCTGTTGCAATCTTTGTGGTGTCATTAGCATGCAGATGTGGACCTCATTAGCATTGCCCAGCTCCAGGCAGAAAGCATGACTGAGTGGGGGCCTGGGGCTCTGGAGGCAAGTAGCCCTGGCTACCTTAGAAGCCTTTGACAGATGCGTGGAAATGGGGCAAAGCTAATCACAATGGGGGTTGGCGAGCCACAAATGACCTGGGAACCAAAGGCCAGGTCAAGACAGGCAGAACCTAATGCAAGAACTAGGGAGACAGAATGAGGGTTCGGGCTGGCTGGGAGACCCAGGGCTGTGTGAGGCCAGGGGTCAAGTGAGGTCGCAGTGCTAGGGGACTCGGCAGGCTGCAGCTGTCTTCTGCCTCCTCACACCCTCCGGCTCCTCGTGGGTGTTGTGCATGAGTCCTGGTGGCATTTGTGCTGGGGAACAGCAAGGGTGTGGCTCTCATCTGTAGCGGAACCATGAGGGGATGGGCAGTGAGAAGTCTCTGTATGCATGAGGGGTGACCCCGGTGGGTCTGGTGGCCAAAGCCAGGTTGCCGTGACCCAAGGAGTGAATGATGGGGAGAGTCAACGTGTAGATTCTGAGTCCAAACGACCATTTCCTCAGGAGGCAGAACATTGAGGAAAGGACACAGGACAGTGGCTTGAAGGGCATCAGGGCTGAGAGAGAAAGTACGCAATCGAGTACTAAGGCAGTGAGTATTTCACCCAGATGGAAACGGAACACTTAACTTGGGGAACTTAACTGGTTTGCTTTCCAGTTCAAGATTTGTTTTGTCAAAAGCCCCCAAAATCAGATTCGATTCCTCATTATGCTCATCTATTTCCACATTTTTCCATCTATTCCATCTATTTCCCCGATCGGGGGTCCCCCTGACTTCCAGTTAACCTGTGCAGCAGGGAGGTCCGGCATCTCCCCCACTGACTCACCCTGGAGCTGTTTTTATCCCAGTCTTTCCCCTCCGATCACCCTCCGTGATGTCACTGGCCTCATTAGGCAGCTCAGAGGGATTATCAAATGACTCCACTGTCAGAACCGCCAGTTCCTGTGCCAAAATAGAACTGCAATATTGCTCTAAGTTTCTGTGTTGATTTCTTGAAACGATTTCTCTTTTATTTTTGTTGGCGTGGCTAATTATTATTATCTGCTCATGATACCATACCCTTCCGTTGTCCGGAGAGGAGATGGGGAGCTGTAAGTCAACACCAGTGTCACTGGCTAACCTTGGGCGCCTGTCCCTGTACATCAGCCCTATGAAAGGCGGCAGTGTCTCTGGGGAAGGAAGGACTGAATATTTGTTGACCTCCCCCCCCCCCACCCCTATGCCCCAGGTGCTGTGGGGATTGCTTCTAATACCTCGCTGCGTTTATTGACCACAGCAATCCTAAGAAGTAAGTTTTACTCTTGTCCCTGTTTGGTGGATGGAGAAAGGAGACCCAGTGACATGAAATGCCTTGCCCGTGGGGCTTGAAATCAGGCAGCTTCATCCTGTTAGCAGCACCACCCAGCACGACCTGGATGAAACCCTCCCCTGTAGGGGAGGTGGACACAGAGGAGGGGCAAGAGGGGCTACACGGCCAAGTGACATGAAGCCAGCTTGTGGGGGGGGCACATTAGAAAAGCCTCTATATGACACTTGAAGGCATGGACCCCTCAGGGTCAATGGGGCTGAGGGAAGTATTAGGAGAAGCCAGATGAAAGCAGGGGTTTAGGCAGAGAGGTGGTGGCGTTCAGAGGACAGGGGATATAGGAGGGAGGCCCCAGGTAGGTCCAAGGGCTAAGGTGGGGCCGGGAGCTGTGTCTGTGGTACTGCTGTTTCAAGTGCTGGATCAGAGGCCAAGAAATCAAGATGTCCAGAGGACAACAGGCATTCAGGCCTGAGGCACCAGAAAGCTGAGGGGCTTCGGGGAGAGCCGCTTTGCCAAGGGTCTAGTCAAAGACGCCACGGAGGGTGGAAGCAGGACCTTGCTGAGTGTCCAGTGCGGCAAACCCACTTCGGACTGATGCTGGGGGTTCCGCTCCTTTCTCAAAGATGGGGTTGCTGGAGCCATGGGTGCGGATGACTCAGCAGAGAAAGACAAGTAAGGAGATGAGGGCATGGCGTCTGCGGGGCATCTCTAGTCTTGGAGATTCCACTCCCAGGCAGAGCTTTCCATTAACTTAGTTTTTACTCACTCATTCACGTACCCAGCAGTCATTTATCCAGGGTTTTCCCACGGTGTGCCAGGCTCTGGACGAACCCTGGTGAGAAGCGCAAGCAAACAGCTGGTTCTTGCCCTCGCGGAGCTGACGTTAAACAAATACTTAGGCCCCAAAGAAGTGACAGGTGAGAGTGAGTGTCGTACAGAAAAAGGACAGAGTGCAAGGAGGCGGCTTGGTTAGGTGGTGGGGCCAGGGGAGAGGAGGGAGTGGCTGAAGCAGAGCCAGGAGCAGGGAGAGCAGGGGTGAACTAGGGGCAGTGGGAGAGATGTGTCCCAGGCTGGGACACAGCAGGAGAGAGAGAAGCTACCACCTCTCTGAGCTGGGGAAGCAGCAGGCCCGTCTGAGCGGGGTGCACATGCAGCAGGCTGGATGTTCGGCAGCGTCTGGATGGTGTCACAGGACACCCAGCACACGTGCCACGCTGACCCAGGTGTGGCGCGAGTAAGGCAGAGCCTGTGAACTCGCACGTGTCCATTTGTTTTCTTGCCTGTGAACCATTCATGCATTCGTTCATTCACACACTGAGTCGATGTGCGTGATCAAGCTGCCGTTTGCTAGGATGAATCAGAAAGAGGCTCTGCCCTTGGGGGACCCAGGATGTGATGAGCACAGACCAGAAACATAAATTTCAACAAGAGAGGTGTTACCACAGGGTGCTGAGCAGCTGACAGTGCTAAGTTCTTGGCGTGTGGCATTGGGTTGTAGCTCAGAGGCCACTGGGAGTCAGCTGCAAGCACTTGGCATTATCAGTGCCTCCCCTCCCCAGTCAGGGATGTGATCCTGGCTCACCTTTAGGGATCCTTCAGGTGGGGCAGGACCTAAAAAGGAATTGGGGTAAGAGACCCACCCTTCAGAAGGGCCAGTCCCAAGCCACCCCCCCCCTCCACGGGCAGTTGGCACCCCCAGCTCAGAGATAGTCTTCGCCAGCCCCCCACCCCCTCACCCCCCTCCACCCCGCCTTCTGGGGTACTCGCATGTCCTTAGGCACCAGGTTTCCTCACATTCTGTGAGGGTCAGGGTGTGGCTTATCCAGGAGCAGTTTAACCACACCCAAGTCCTGGGCCAGGCTTCTTCCATCTGTTTCTAAGATGCAGGAAAACACCTTCCTGCTGTCAGCCCAGAGCCAGACAAGTGGTTGGCAGCTGGAGAGGCCCAGGATGTGTGCTGCGATCTCTCTCATCCTAAATGGAATTACAACTGAGTGAGCCCTGCCAAGGCAGAAGAGGAAAGAGAACTCGATGTTCTTTTTCAGAGTTCAAAAATAGTCCTTTTTGAGTTTTGAGGAAGATCTGGTCTTTTAAAAAAAAAAAAAAATCAAGTTCCCCAGTGCTAAATTCAGCCTTGCCAATATCTACAAAGAATGAAGCAGCAGGCAATGTTGATGTGCTACTTTCCTCCATCATTCACTTCTCGTGACATGAGTGTGCAAAATCAAGCAGGGGGAAAATCACCATTTGGTGCCTAGGGCAGGCCGAAGGGATCAGAGCCACCAAGCCTTCTGCTCAGCAATGGAGATTTTGTTTCACCCCTCCCTGCTCCTTCCTCTGTCCCTCCCCCATCCCTCCCTCCCTCCTCCCTCCTCCCTCCTCCCTCCCCTCCCTCCCTCCCTCCTTCTTCCTTCCTTCCTTCCTTCCTTCCTTCCTTCCTTCCTTCCTTCCTTCCTTCCTTCCTTCTTGGAAACCTAATTTCCTCTGAACTGCAAAATGGTTTTATTTCTTCTGAGGACTGCTATTGACATATATATCACCTCCTAGAATACATGTTATCTGTCCTTAGAATTCTGACATGGAGGGGAAATTTTAGAACTTTGGAACTGCTGATGACCTAGTTGGTGGAGGACTGGGTGGGACTACTCAGTCAGAAGCTGGGAGGGTCCTTACCAAATAGGCTTTGACAAACTGTTTCCCTCTTGAGCCTGCTGGAAAAGCGTGGGGCCACCCACCCTGGGTGCTTGCTGTAAGAATCAAACAGGATAGAAAGATGAGATGTTGTGTGGCTGTTAAGTCCTATGTGAAGGTAAGAGATTAACATTCAAACATAGTCCCCTTTACAGGTGAGAAAATTGAGGCCCAAAAAGTAGAAGTGTCCTGGGCAAGATTACCCAGCAAATGAGTGCCAAAGGCCCAGCCTGGCGCCCGGGGTCTCTTGCCTCTGTCCCCTGGAACTTCCTTGTAACCTTCCTGCCCCCTTTCTGGACCATTACAGGAAGCTGGCATGGAGTGCAAAATGCATTTTCTGTTTCCCACCACTCTATACCTCTCAGCAAGACCAGCCAGCCATGTGAGGCTACATCTGTCCTGTGATTCTTAGCAAACTTTCCAAACTGTTTTCCCAAACCAGGGTCCCAGCAGCAGCCCAGAACCATCATGAGCTTCCCCCACATCCCATGGGTGTTGGAAAATCAGCTCCAGAAGGTGGCTTCAGGTGATCTGACCCCCTGCCGCTGACTCAGGCCCTGGCCCCCACTGCCCTCGTAGAACCAGCCTAAATTAAAGCCCAGAAAGCTCTAAAAAATGCAGATGCCTCTCTTCCTACCCATTCTCCTCAGTGACGAGCAGGAGAATCTAATTTTAGCAGAGAAGACTCTTAGAATGTGAGAAACAGAAGGGCTTTGAGATCCTCTCATCCTGTGGTTCTCAGCCCCCACTGAGCATCAAATTATGCAAGGAGATTAAAAATATATCTACAGAGATTCAGATCAGCTGGTCCAGGAGGAGCACCAATATTGTCTTGAAGCTCCCAGGCGATTTGTAAGTGCAGCCAGGATAGAGAACCAGTGGTCCTACCTCACCCCTCATTGTACAGAGGAGGCTGAAGCCCAGAGAGGGCTTGGGACCTTGCCCAAAGTCACACAGAATCAGGGGCGTAGTCAGGACCGGAACTTGGGTCTCCTGACCCTTCACCAAGGGCTCTCATGCTGTCTCTCTCACTAGAAAGAAGGTATGTCTAATGAAATAGCTGGGGGAATTAAAAAAAAAAATCAAATATTTATCAAATACTGTATTCTGGAGGAGCAGAAGGGAGATAATATTCTTCCCTGACTTCTAGAAACCCAAAGTCCAGTAGAAGAAGCGTGCACACACCCGGCCATCTCTAAAGCTGTGTAGACTACACTGTGATAAGGACACTGGGTGCTGTGGGAGAACTAGAGAGGGCAAGCGAGGAATCCAGGAAGCCTTCCTAAGGGAAGAAGTGTTATTCCAAGTCTTAAAGGAGGAGAAGGTAGAGTTGTGAGGTCAAATACAGGATGCTCTGCTGGATTTGAATTTCAGATACACAATGAAATCAGTTTTTAATAGAAGTAGATTCCAGGGGCGCCTGGGTGGCTCAGTCGGTTAAGCGTCCGACTTCAACTCGGGTCACGATCTCATGGTCCGTGAGTTCGAGCCCCGCGTCGGGCTCTGGGCTGATGGCTCAGAGCCTGGAGCCTGTTTCCGATTCTGTGTCTCCCTCTCTCTCTGCCCCTCCCCTGTTCATGTTCTGTCTCTCTCTGTCTCAAAAATAAATAAACTTAAAAAAATTAAAAAAAAAAAAAAGAAGTAGATTCCAAATACTGAATGGGACATACTTGTACTAAAATATTATTTATTGCTTATCTGAAATTCCAATTCAACTGGGTGTCCTGTATTTTTATTTGCTAAATCTAGCAACTCTACTGGGGACATTTCAGCTGCGCACATGGCACATGGAGAGAGAATTGCCAGTAGAGGGGACGGCATTGGCAGAAGCAGGAGAATCTTCTGAGCTGTGACCATTTGTGTCACCAAAGCAGAAAGCGTGTGGGCGAGGGACAAGGCCATTGAAGTTGCCAGCCCAGGGAGAGCCAGTGAAGCCAGGCTCTGGTGTCACAGGCCACCATCCTCCCCCCCGGTGGCTGCAAAGCCTCATGGTCCCCGTGTCCTTCCCTCCCTCTGTCGTCCATCCTCCACACGCAGCCAGAGTAACACTCCAGAACCCGAGTCGGGCTGTCTCAGTGCCTGCCAAGGCCTCCCCCTCAGTGGCTTCCAGGCCACACCTAGGGAAAGACCTCCAAACTCCTTACCCCATCCTAGAAGACACCGCAGGATCCGACCTTGCCTGTTTGAATTAAATCTCCTCCATAGGGTTGTTGTGAGGATTCAGGGGGATGGTTTCAGGCAGTTTTCAAGCTTGGGCTGCCCACTGAAACCACCTAGGGAGCCTTGAAAAAGGCAGATGCCTGGCCTCAGCCCTAGGGACTGTGGTTTAATTGGTCTGGGGTAAGCCGGGGCATCAGGAGTCTCCAAAGATTCCCCAGTGATTCCAATGTGCAACGAAAGTGAGAGTCACTGGGGTACGATGTATTCTCTGACCCAGAGCAAGTGCTTAATGAGTGGGGGTGTGCTGCGGTTCAACACGTGTCCGACTCAGCTCTGTCCATCTTCTGCTTCCCCTTCCCTCCCTAGCCTTCCAGTCCGTGAGCTTGAGGGCTTTCCCACCATCCCCTCTGCCTGCCCAGAATGTTCTGCCTCCCTTCTCTTAACTTGGCCAACACTACGCATCCCTCCTATTCCAAATCCCTCTGCTCTTTTCTCCCCAGAACACCCTGAACTTTTCCTTTACAACACGTATATTCTGTGCTTATGTTTTCAATCGTGTGGGTACCTGCCCAGCATCTCTCTCCCCTGACAGACTCTGTGTTCCCTGCTGTGTCCCCCCGCCCCGCTCTTCCCCCATCTCCCCCACTCCCCTACTCCCTCTACCACCACCCCACCCACAGCCGGCCCGGGAAGCAGCTACTTGATAAATGTTGAACAAACAAATGGATTAAAGCCTGACTGAGCACAGGAGTGATGTTTTCAGATCTGCATTTCCAGAAAGATCTTTCTGGCTGCTCTGTGCTCAATGCTGGTGGGGGGAGGGTAGGAAGAGACTGGGGCCAGGACAGCAGTGATTACACAGTTGTGATAATACAGCCACAAAATGGTGGGGCCTCAATCAGAACAGAGGTGATGGAGTGAGAGGTGGGACAGATGAGAGACAGTTCTTAAGAGGGAAGGGACTTGGGGCGCCTGGGTGGCTCAGTCAGTTGGGCGTCCGACTTCGGCTCAGGTCACGATCTCGCGGTCCGTGAGTTCGAGCCCCGCGTCAGGCTCTGGGCTGATGGCTCAGAGCCTGGAGCCTGCTTCTGATTCTGTGTCTCCCTCTCTCTCTGCCCCTCCCCCATTCATGCTCTGTCTCTCTCTGTCTCAAAAATAAATAAAACATTAAAAAAAATTTTTTTTAAAAGAGGGAAGGGACTTGGTGGGGGGGCGTGCCATGTCACTGAGGTTCTACCCTGAGGGGACAGGCGGGATGACAAGATGGAAGGTGATCCAAAGGAAGGGTCTGCTGCCGGGAAAGATGAGTTCTGTCTCGGCCAAGTTGGACTGGCTGTGCCAGTGGGCCATCAGGGGACACCTAGGAACCCAGGGCCTGGGTTAGAGGAGTCTCAGCTGGGTATAGAGATGTGAGAGTCACGTAAACAGAGATGAGAACAAACATCCAATAAAACGTAAAGTCACGCGCGTGTTCCTTGCCACTTCCGTGAGCACAACTTGCTGGGGTGTGGAGTGTCTGTGCTCAGGAGGCCCTTCTGTCCGAGAGAGGCGAGTCACGGGCCTCCCCCTGTCCCCGCAGCCATCCTGGGCATGCACACGCTCATGAGCAACCAGCAGTACTACCAGGCCCTCGGCAGCAGCTCCATCGTGAACAAGGAGGGACTCAACAGTGAGTACACGGCCCTGACCGCCGGCTTTGGCACCCCTGCCCTGCTCCCAGCGAGGACACCTTGGACACGAAGGTGCCCCCATGCTTCTTGCTTCTGCGGCCCCCTCCTGCTCTCTGGCTCATTGCGGAAGTTTTGAGTTTTGATGTAAGCCCAATCTATCCACCTTTTCCCTTGCTGGGATTTGTGTCTCGTTTATGTAGGACTCCTCCATCCCAGTATTATAAAAACATCCTCCTGTATTTTCTCCTGGGAGTTTTAGAGGTTTGCTTCTCGTTTCCAACTTCTTACGCCACCTGCGCTTCCTGTACGTGTGTGGCGTGAAGATGCGCTCAAACTGTCACTTTTTAACGGCTGTCCGGCTGTACCCACACTGTTCTTTGCCAAGTTCATCCCTTCATCACCAGCTTGGGACTCCATCATGATGGTGAATGTCTACATACCCACGCCGGTCTGTCTCCGGGTGCCTCTTTTGTTCCCTGAGTCCCCTTGGCCTTTCCTGTGCCAATATTGCATTGTCTTACTTGCCCCACTGCACCGTTCCAAGCTGGCATTTGGGCTCCCAAAACAAATGAGGGTGTCAAAAGAATAATGACCCTCCCTCTGGAAAGCTTACGTATTTCTTTCACACTCAGGCTTCGTTCTATCCTCACAAGAGCCCGCTGAGGTAGTGACTGTCCACACTTCACAGTGGAGGACACGGAGGCTCTGAGGATTTGAGTAATTCACCCAGTTCTTGCAGGATGGCAGAGGCAGAGTCCAAGTAGGGCCAAGACCACCCGGCCCACGCATGGCTTCTCCCCAGTGCACCTCCCCTCCTGGCAGCCCCTGGGAACGCACAGCCTTCTCTTGTCTCTGAACTTGGCTGCTGCTTCCTTCTGAAGTGTCCTAGTGTGGAGGGAACGGGTCCCCATGCTTCTGTGAGCCACCTCTCTTGTGTCCGTCACTCTAGGTGTGATCAAACCTACACAATACAAGCCTGTGCCCGATGAAGAGCCAAATTCAACAGATGTAGAGGAGACTCTGGAGCGGATAAAGAACAACGACCCCAAGCTTGAGGAGGTCAACCTCAACAACATCCGGGTAGAGTCCTTTTTATTTCACTTCTCCTGGGGTGGGTGGGAGGAGCTATGTCCCTGTCACTGCGATGCATGTGGCCCGTGCTTGGCTGTGTGAGGACAACAGGGTCCTGTTTGGGTTCTGGGTGCTTCTGGATCAAGAAAGGGACAAAACCCTTAAAAGGCCCGGGCAGTGTAAACAAGCACGTCATATAGTCCTGGTTTCTTCTGAGGACCGACATCAGGCCCAGGTGTTCACCACGGGTCAACACAGCTTCGATTCTGGAAACCTGCCATGTTACGCAAAACACTGAGAGCTTCTCCGAGCTAAAATATTAATTCAGACACATCTGACTGCAGGGGATCTCAAGGCTGGAAAAGGCCTGTGCCCAGCAGGCTCGTGGGGTAACACAGCCCTGGGAGGGGCCTGCCCCTGAACCGTCACTGCTGTATCATACACACAGTCAGCCTCATTCTGTAGCCCCGGCAGGGAGCTGTCGGCCCATATGTGTCCAATGTTCCCTGTGTGGCCACCAAGGGCAGAGGAGGGTCAGATGGACAAGCAGTCCTATCCTGGACAGGCTGCAGGAGGAATTTCAGAAGCAGGCCCAGCTGCCTGCCCACCTGCTCAGCCCGGGGGCCAGCGGAATTGGTTCTGGGACGGTGTGGGGTAAGGCAAGGAGTGGGCCCCCCCACTCCCCGGCTCCTCTTTCCTTCCTTCTCCACTTTCTTTTAAGTGGCTGCCAGCCCCAAAGGCACAATCTGATTGGAAACCTGCACCCACAGTGTCCTCCTCCACCTGGCCTCCCTAGGCTCTGCTCCCACGGGGAGCTAACGTGACACTCTGAAATGAGAGATCCGTGAAAGCACAGCCAGGTTTTCTCTCCGGGGCCGCCATTGTCTGCCATGTGCCCAGTGGGAGACACTGGTACAATTCAGAACCGTATACCCTGGCAGGGAACACTGGCTTGGAGCAGCGTAGTGGCCGTGACTCTGTGCCTTCACCCTGGCGGCTCAGGCTCGTCCCTCCCCACCCTCATTTCCCCCTCTGCATGTGAGAAAGTTGGACTAGCTGAGTGGTTTTCACCTGAGGAGATTCAAAAATATGTACCAACTCCCACCCCCACCGAGATTCTGATCTTATTGGTCTGCTTCAGACCCAAGCAACAGCATCTTATTAAAGTTCCTTGGGAGCCTCTGGTGGGCGTGAGGACTGAGACCCTCCGGGACAGATGTCTCTTACAGATCATCTAGGGCAATGCCCAACCCCCGGCACCACCCCGCCACCTTTGTTTTCCAGAAACAGGCCCAGAGTGGGGAAGAGACTTCCCTCAGAGTCACAGAGTGAGTCAGAAACATTGCCAGTCACCCTGACAGAGGCTGAGGCCCTGTCCACTCCCACACCCGAGACCTGAACTCTTGGCACAACGCTCCTCTGCATCCTCTGCCTTGATTTTCCCTTCTCTGGTCTCTGCCTGCACAGATGGTTGTGAAAACTTCAGGGAGGATTTTCTCAATCTGTTGACCAGAAAGTTCTCCCCAGATCACAACCATTTGGGGCAAAGCCAGAACCCTTTGGCCATTCAGCTATTGGGTCAGAGACTTGCTAACAATCAGGCTGCATGTGTGAGAGGGTTACTGCCCCATCTGTCTGCCCGACCTGACCCCGGTGGGGGCTGCTTGCTACTTACTCTGCCTTTCTCTCTGCAGAATATCCCTATACCCACTCTCAAGGCTTATGCAGAAGCCCTGAAAGAGAACTCCTATGTGAAGAAGTTCAGCATTGTGGGAACACGGAGCAATGACCCTGTGGCGTATGTATGTACCTTTCTGTTCTGCTGCATTGAGAGTGGGGGGGACCACAGAAACAGAAGGGTTGATGCTTGTGGCCTCAGGGCTGGCCCAACCCCACTGAGGAAGGATCCAGCGTAGTGTGAGGAAAGGCACTGGGCTAGGAGACAGGAGAGGATGTGGACACAATGGCCGTTAACCCGACAACATCTGTACATTATCCTAGTTGATATCTACAACCACCCCTGATCCCGGGGGTGCAGGTGTCCCCACTTTGCAGATGAAGAACCTGCGGTGCAGGGAGTCCAGGCATTTTGCTTTGTCCAAAGTTACGCAGCAAGTGAGAGGTGGAGCTGAGATTTAAATGCCAGTAATGTTGACTCTACAGCAGGTCTGTCTCCACTCAGCACATCACATTTGGACAGGGGCCTGCCCTTCTCTGGGCTTCAGTTTCTCTATATCTAAAATCATTTTTTTAAATGTTTATTCATTTTTGAGAGAGAGACAGAGTGCGAGCAGGGACGGGCAGAGAGAGGGAGACACTGAATCCGAAGCAGGCTCCAGGCTCCCAGCTGTCAGCACACAGCCCGACGCAGGGCTCGAACCTACGAACCGCGAGATCATGACCTGAGCCGAAGTCAGACGCTCAACCATCTGAACCACCCAGGCACCCCCAAAATCATTTTCTTAATCTGTGGGTCCTGATGATCATTCTGTTTGTTTTTTACCTAATGATCAAATTAAGTTGTACTTATTATAAAGTAGCCATCAATTCCTTTTTGTTTAAATATTCAAACCTATTTATTGAGAGTCTGTCTGTGTCCAGCACTGAATTAGGTTCTGAAAATACAACTGTGACTGAGACAGTCATACTCCCACTTCCATGAACATAATGGTCCATTTGGCCATGCAGACAATGAAAGGATGACAGGGCAGTGTGATTATTACAACACTCATAGCAGGTTAAAAGTGCAAGAATTAGCTTACCGGGGGTGGTAATTAATCATTTAGTAGCAATCAGTTTGTTAATATCCACAAAATAACTTGTGAGAATTTTGATTAAGGTTGCATTGAATTTGTAGATCAAGTGAGAAAAAACTGATTTCTTGACAATATTGAGTCTTCTTATTCATGAACATGGAATATCTATTTATTTGGTTCTTTGACTTCATACATCAGAGTTTTATAGTTTTCCTCATATAAATCTCCTACATATTTTGTTAGCTTTATACCTAAGTGTTTCGCTTTTGAGGGTACTAATATCAATGGAATTGTGTTTTTAATTTCCTATTCCACTTGTTCCTTCCTGGAATATAGGAAAGTGATTGATTTTTGAATAGCAACCTTGCATACTGCAGCCTTGCTGTAATCATTTATTAGTTCCAGGAGGGGTTTTTTGTCAGTTCTTTCGGATTTTCTACATAGACAATCACATCTGTTGCAAACAAAGAAGATTTTATTTCTTCCTTCCCAATATATATACATTTATTTCCTTTTCCTGCCTTACTACATTAGCTAGAATGTCTATTCTGATTTGAAAAGGAGTGGTGAGAGGGTTCATTCTTGCCTTGTACCTAATCTTAGTAATAACATTACCAGTTTCTCACCATTAAGCATGATATTAACTGTAGATTCTGTATAGATATTTTTTACCAAGTTGAGGAAGTTCCTATCTATTTCTAATTTACTTAGAATTTTTATTATGAATGGGTACTGGGTTTTGTCAGATGCTTTATCTGCATCTGTTGGTATGACCATGTGATTTTTCTTTATTAGCTGGTTGATGTGATGAACTACATTAATTGATTTTCAAATGTTGAACCAGCCTGTTGCATACCTGAGACAAATCCCACTTGCCATGGTGTATAATCTTTTTATACATTGTTGGATTCAATTTGCTATATTTTTGAGGATTTTTGCATCTATGTTCATGAGAGATATCGTTTTCTTGTAACATCTTTGTCTGGGTTTGGTATTAGGATAATGTTGGCCCCAGAGAATGAGTTAGAAGTATTCCCTCTGCTTCCATTCTCTGAAAGAGATTGTGGAAAATTGGTATCATTTCTTCCTTAAATTCACCAATGAACCCATGTGGGCCTGGTGCTTTCTGTTTTGGAAGGTTACTTATTCATTATTGATTCTATTTCTTTAATAGGTAATGGCCTATTCAAATTGTCTATTTCTTCTTATGTGAGCTTTGGCAAATTGTTTCTTTCAGGGAATTGGTCCATTTTATCCAGGTTATCAAATTTGTGAACATAAGAGATGTTCATAGTACCCGTTTATTATCCTTTCAATTTCCACGAGATCTGCAGGAATGGGCCTCTTTGATTTCTGATATTAGTAATTTGTGTTCTTTCTCTCTCTCTCTTTTTTTCTTAGGCTGGCTCAAGGTTTATCAGTTTAATTGATCTTTTTCAGAATTAGCATTTTACTTCATTGATTTTTCTCTATTAATTTTCTGTTTTCAGTATCATTGATTTCTGCTCTAATTCTTACTTATTTTTTTCTGCTTACTTAGTATTTAATTTGCCCTTCTTTTTTTTTAATTTTCTAAAATGGAAATTTAGATTATTGAATTTAGATTTTTTAAACATGCACATGCTTTCACTACGTTCCACAAATTTTGATAAGTTATGTTTTCACTTTAATTTAGCTCAAAAACTTTTAGTGTTTCTTAAATTTTGCCCCATGTGTTATTTAAAAATGTTTTGTTTAATTGCCACGTATTTAGGGACTTTCAAAGTTATCTTTCTGTTGCTGATTTCTAGTTCAATTCCTTTGAGCTCTGAGAGTAGACATTGTATGATTTCTGTTCCTTTAAATTTGTTAAGGTATGTTTCATGGCCCAGAATGTATCTGTCTTGGTGAATGTTCCATGCAAACTTGAGAAGAAAGTGCATTCTGCTCTTGTGGGATGAAGTAGTCTATAGATGTCACTTCTATCCAGTCGATTGATGGTGTTGTTGAGTTCGATTATGCCCTGACTGGTTTTTGGCCTTCTGGATCTTTCCATTTCTGACAGAAGGCTATTGAAATCTCCAACTCTACCAGTGATTCATCTGTCTTCTCCTTGCAGTTCTATCAGCTTTTGCCTCCTGTAGCTTGACACTATGTTGTTAGCACATATACAGTAAGGATTGTTATGTCTTCTTGGAGAATTGACCCCTTTATCGTTCTGTAATGCCCTTCTTTAACCCTAATAACTTTCCTTGCTTTGAAGTCTATTTAGTAGCAATCAATTATTTTTTTAATCAATTAATTTTTAATTGAAATATAATTAATGTTATAATCGTTTCAGGTGTTTGATATAATGATTCAACAATTCTGTACATTTCTCAGTGCTCATTAAGATAAGTGTACTCTTGGGGTGCCTGGTGGCTCAGTCAGTTAAACCTCCAAATCTTGATTTTGGCTCAGGTCATGATCTCACAGTTTGTGAGATCAAGTCCCACAACCAGCTCTGCACTGACAGCACAGAGCCTGCTTGGGATTCTCTCTCTCCCTCTCTCTCTCTCAAAGTAAATAAACAAACTTTAAAAAGAAAAAAAGAAGGGATAAGTGTACTCTTAATTCTTCATCTATTTCACGGATCTCCCCCACCCACCTCCTCTCTGGAGGTTCTCTATATTTAAGAGTCTATTTTTTGTTTGTCTTTTTTTCTTTGTTTCTTAAATTCCACACATGAGTGAAAAGCTCTATAAGTGCCCCCACTCCCTGCCCCAGCTCTTTTCCCTGCACCTTCATTCCTCTGCCATGATACAGAAAAGAAGAGTTGACACCTGGCATGACAGGGACTCCAGGACCTGCTTAGCCACTGGCATGTCCACTTGGACTGGCCTGGTGCACTTGCCTACCAGTTGTTAAATATTTTGATTATCAGGCCTGGACAGGCCTTTTCTGGAGAGCAGGAGGGATGCTGTGGAGAGAACACAGCCTGAGACCCTCTCCTTGGGAGGGTCCAACCTCCTTGGGATCGTAAGGAAAGCTGACAGGCCATCTGGGAGGCACATGGAAGCGGGAGGAGGAGGGAAGGATGATATCAACAAGGAAGGCTTTCTGGGAGCTGAGCTTGTATAGGGTTTCAGCAAGCATGGATGGTGGGAAGGGCATTCCTGGCTCAGAGAGTCATTTCAGACAACCGGGGCCCACTGATCATACACCCTGGGCTATCAGCTGCTGGTGTCTCCTTTCCTCCATGACACATCGTTTCCACCAACTGCTAATTACCTCATTTCCTTCAGAGGCTCTGATTGTCATCTACACCCTCTGGCTGAATTCCTCTGAAACGTGCTGGGGGCCACCTGAGCTCCTCCCCTCCCATTTGCTCTGGTCACTTGCCCAGTGGGGTGGTTTCCCAGGCTTCCTTCTCTGCTCTCTGCTGCTCAGATGAAGAGGACAATGACTCCATAGAATCCCAACAGGGAAATATAAGCAACAAGTAGAGGGTATATAGGGAGGTTGAGACTCCACCAGTCAGTCACTCAGTGAACAGTGACTAAGAAGCTACTGTGTGCTGAGAATGTGGGCACCATGGGATAAATAAAGTACACTTTCATCCCCCCAAGAGTATATAGTCTAATGGCAGCTCGGACAGGCTAAGACAAGCAACTTTCTCAGGGCCACCCACTTAGCCCTTTGGGAAGCAGGATTCGAATTCAGGTCTCTCTGACTCCAAAGCCCACACTCTTTCCATGACACCATGTGGCTTTCATTGTCAAAATGCTTTCTTCTTTATGGTCTATGAATAGGAAACTTTTGTCTTCCTACCTGAAAATGTTTGCTGAATGGTCGTATAAATATGTGTACAGGACAAAGATGGGAAGGAAATATAACAGCATTGTAAACGTGGTTATTCCTGAATGAGACTATCTGTACTTTTCATCCTTATTGTAAAATATCACACGTACATGGAAAAGTGCACAGAACTTCAACAAGCAGTTTAATGAATCATGGCAGGCATGTGACCCCTCTGTGAGTCAAGAACTAAAAACAACTCTGAACAGAAGAATACAAGTTTCATGAGGGAGGTTATGAATAAATGCTACAAAGTTCAAGAGGGCAGGCCACAGCTAACTGCGGCCATCAGTATAAAGGCTCCTGGAGAAAGAGGAATTGAGAACGGCCTTGAAGGACAGGCAGGGTTTGGACGAGTGAAGCAGAAAGGAAGGGGCATCCCAGGTGGCAAAAGCAAATCGTGGGAGAGCACCAGGCATGCATCGGGAGCTGAGAGCAGCCCCTCTGTAAGGGATCAGTGAGCCTTGAAGCCGAGCAAGGGAGGAGAATCAGGTAATACAGGCTGGATGTAGGTAATAGAGAGTGTGGAATTCTCCAGTTAGGGTTCGGGAGCCATGGCGCATTGGAAGGGAGGAGGGCCACAGAGTTGTACTTCGTGAAGGAGGCTGTACAGATCATCTTGCCTGGTCGCTGGCTCGAACAGCATGAGTGTGCAAGGAACTCTCACTCCCAGCAAGGACCTCTCAGTATTTTAGGTTCTATCCAAGAGGGGCTCCAGCCTTGCTCAGGGTGACTCACAGGTACCCTCGCTTTTCTTCTGTGCTTCAAGGCCCTTGCTGAGATGCTCAAGGTGAACAAGGTGTTGAAGACGCTGAACGTGGAATCCAACTTCATTTCCGGAGCCGGGATCCTGCGCCTGGTGGAAGCTCTCCCATACAACACTTCTCTAGTGGAACTGAAAATCGATAACCAGGTAAGACAGACAAGCATCTCTTTGTGTCCTTCACTACAGGATGCTTACAGTTCCTCACTTGCTGGATGGTAGATGCTGCTGGACAGAGCAGATCCAGAGCCCAGCATTACGGCACCTCAAAGGTCATGGTCCACACCCGCCACTGTGCTCATCTTCCTTCTTCATCATGCCCATCAAGTGCTCTGTTGGCTTCTACTTGTATACCCCCTAGTTATGGGAGCTCACTCCTTCCCAACATCACCCCTTCAGCTCTTGGTGAGAATATCCCACCTTATATCCAATAGAAATCAGCTTCCTATAGGTCCTGTATATTGCACTTAATTCTGTTCTCTGCTGCACATGGGACCCATCTGGGGCACAGATCTGATAAACCATTGGAGTCTTCCTCATCAGACTAAATATCCCTATTTTCTTCAAACACCCCCCTGCCCCACTCAATGGGCTCTTGAGTCTCCCTACCACTGAGTTTATTCTCTGGGCAAACACTAATTTGACTTTATCCTTATAGGGTTACCATTTCTATGAAACTTCTGTGGGTCAGTCATTTATTATCTGGCAATCCTTTCAATTCTGACTTTCTAAGATGATGCCAATTACAATATCTTGTATATTGCATGTGTTGAGGGTCTGTTGTGGGCTGGGCTCTGTGCGGTGCATCTAACGCACATCATCTCTGACCTTCCCAACAACCCTGAAGGATGTGGGTGTTACCTGACTCGACCTGCAGAAGAGAAGCAGCTCGGACAGGCTAAGACAAGCGACTTTCTCAGGACCACCCACTTAGCCCTTTGGGAAGCAGGATTCGAATTCAGGTCTCTCTGACTCCAAAGCCCACACTCTTTCCATGACACCATGTGGCTTTCATTGTCAAAATGCTTTCTTCTTTATGGTCTATGAATAGGGAGCTTTTGTCTTCCTACCTGAAAATGTTTGCTGAATGGTCGTATAAATACGTGCACAGGACAAAGATGGGAAGGAAATAGAATTGTAAACAGCGGTTATTCCTGAATGAGACTATCTGTGCTTTTCATCCTTATTGTGAAATATCACACACACACGTGGTAAAGTGCACAGAACTTCAATGTGCAGCTTAATGAATCATGGCAGGCATGTGACCCCTCTGTGAGTCAAGAACTAAAGCGTTACGAGGCTCCAGAAGGCCTTGACGGCCCTTCCCAACCATAACCCCTTGATTCACCTTTGCTCACTACCTGTGCACCTCCATGTCTTTGCTGTTGTCGTCTCTCCTTCTGGAACATCCTCCCTTGCCCCTACCCCTTCTCTGCCTGGAGAATCCCTCCTCTTCCTTCTGGATGCAGTGGAAGCCTCTCTTCCCAGTGGTGTTCTAGAGCCAGCAAGCCAGAGCTGGTTGTAGGCTTCTGTCCTCAATTCCACTTCAGTGACGGCACGCTGGTACCCTGAAGTCACCTCTGGTGGAAGCATTTATACTATGGAAATTGGCAAACACCACAAATCCAACTTTTTTTTTTTTTTTTTTGAGAGCCTGCATATCACTACTTTCTCCCATTAGCCTGCCGTAGGGCCTCTAACCCTCTCCTCAGAGAGAGTTAGGTGTCCCCTCCCTGTGTTCTCCCAGCACCTCGGCTTCCCATGAGCTTCCCAGAAGCTGGTGCTGTATCTGAGCCATCTCTTTATTCCAGTACCCAGCTCAGAACTTGACTCCTCAGTGACACTTGGTAAGCAGGCCTGCCCTGGGTGGTTGTGTATGTTGTTCACTGCACAGGGGGCAGGGGGAAAAATCTAACCTATACCCTGCTCTCCAAGCCTTGGTATGGGACTTGTTCACCGAGAGAAGGCCCTTTTTTAAAATTCCTATAAAGAAGCCACACAAGCCTTCGGCAGCCCTGTCATGTGAATTTGCTGCATCGGACTCCTGCATCTCTCGAGTGCCAGGGGCCTGCTGCTGCGTCGCCCGTTCCCAGCCCCTCCCCACTCCCACTCTTCCTGCCATTGCTGATCCTGCTTTATTGCCGGCAGGAGGGGCAGATCAACTGGAACGAAGGCACGCAGCAGGCTTAGCAGCAGCCCTGGGCCAAGGCTTGGGATTGGCTGCTCATGTGACTCCAGGCCTGGCTGGGCAGGGAGTCAGGGTCTACCCAGTGTCAGCTGAAACCTGACTCCTAGGGCAGAATGTTGGCCGAAAGTGACCCAGAGCACTGGCCTCAGGTCATTGTGCTGACAGCTGACAGAGAGTGAGCTGCCTACCTTCCCTCTCACTGTTGTCCACCGCTGCTGAGCACAGAGACAGAGCCAGGACTATCACCCTCCCCTTCCCTGAACACTCCAGGGTGAGAACATTCACTTCCCTGAGCCTCAGTTTCCTCACATGTAAAATGGGGATAATAAGAATCTCTACTTCTAAGGCGATGGCAGATATCATCTATGAAGTTGTTCACTTTCATAATTACTCTGAAGGTGACCTAGAGAATTCACACACAATTCTAAGAGTTGATTTACTGAGTAGGTACCATGCATCCATTATCTCATTTAATGCTCCCAAAGACTTTTTGTGAGTGGGTATTATGACCCACCCCTGTCTTGTAGGTGAGGAAACTAAAGGCCCAGGCAGGTTCTGTAACCTGCCCACAGGCGCACAGGAAGTGACAGAGGCAAGATTAAGCCCAGGCTGATGTGACTCCACAGTCCGAGAAGTGTGCCTCTGGGGCTCCCGACTCCTCCTTGGTTTGTGTGGGCCTTACTTGGCTTTCCTCGGCAGTCCCTTTCCCTTGGTGTGAGGCTAGAGCGCTGGTCACCACCTCCCCCCGCCATCGTGGGAGCCTCTTTTCTGGTTCATCTCAGCGTTTGATGACTGCTGGCTGAACCCCAGGGCTGCACCGTGGGCTCTGTGGGTGAACGAGGCTCCGGCTGTGCCCTCCGGTGAGTCCACGCTGGACAGGAAGGCAGACAAGTACAGAAATGATCATCAAACCGGGTGCTTCAGCCAGCCACAGACGGCAGGCCTTTGGGGAAGCAGTCTCAGTCAGGAGCGGGCATCACGGAGGGCTTGCCGGGGGAGATGGAGTTTGAGACAAACTCATAGGGGGGATAGCATCTCAGAGTGTGAGGTGGAGGCCGTGACATCTCAGGTGCAGTGAACCTCATGAACAAAAAGAACGAGAGGGAAAAAGCCGTGGAGCCCATCCAAACAAGACTAATGGCGCCCCTGGAGGAAGCCAGAGAGGGAGTTGGACATCCAAAGGGCTCTGACTGGGGAGGTTGAGTGAAAGTGGGCTGTGGGCTCTGATCTGCACCAGTCCGTGCCATGTTCCGGAAGATGGTTCCTACCTGGGTAGGAGAGAATTGAGGGCAGGCATCAGCACCTGGGAGACCGGGGTGGGGGGGGGGGGGGGCGGGTGGGTGCTATGACTGCCCAGATGAGGGGAGTCTGTGGGGTGGTCTTCCCGCAGGCCTGCAGTCTAGGGAAGGCCACCCGTGCCTCTCACAGTGCAACTCTCCACGGTGCCCCAGCTCTGGGCCCTGCGGCATGTGCCAAAGAGGAGGTGACGAGTGGCATTTGATTTATTCCTCATTCTTGGTTAGTCACCGCGGTCCTCAGAGGCCACAGCTTTCCCTTCAGTTCTTGTGCCTGTAACCTGTGTTAGTGAGCCTCTGTCCTCCTTCTTCCTTATACGGCCAAAGAAAGGAGAAAGGGACTTGTGGAGTTCTACCCTGGTGACAAGAGCCTTGCTGGCTGGCTCAGGACCCAAATCTGGGAACTGGGATCCTGGGGCTGTTTGTTTACCTAGCCATCTCTCTTTATCTCCGAGCAATGTTGTGCTGCCATATGAAGTGGCCCTGAGCCGGCAGTGAGGGTGGGAGGGGGCAGAGAGGTCCTGACCCAGAGATGAGGGCATTGAGGAAACATCTAGCCCAGCCCTCCTTTTGCAGGTGGAGAAATTGAGGATCAAAGAAGGGATGGGACGTGTTGAGGTCACGGATCAAGTTAGTGTCAGACCTGGGCCAGAACTGAGGTATCCCGCCTTTCAGACGGGCTGCATTTATGGGGGGACGGGAGAGACCCTCAGCCCCCAGGAGCAGGGGCCACATATGGGGTGCCTGCCAGCCGTCTCCATCCCAAGTTGGCCAAATCCAAATGGTGATTCTCTGTCCCTCTTGTTTTGCCCTCCTTACTCCCATCAAAGCCGCCCCCAGTAGGCCCTTCCCTAGGACCCCAGGGCACGGGGTACTCCCTGCCCCTCAGAACAGACAAGGTCTCCCCTTGAAACATGACCCCTCACCAAATAAATGTATGTGCAATGTCTGGGGGGTATTGGCTGGATTTCTCACATTTCATTCCAATATTTGACAGTGAGGATATGCTTCATATTTTGAAATGAGGCTGAAGGAATAGATTGCATTTTCTTGTTTTACCCAGATTGGATTAGCTTCCTAGCGCCAATAAATTTAGAAAGAAAACAAGGGGCACCTGGGTGGCTCAGTCGGTTAAGTGTCATGCTCAGGTCATGGTCTCACGGTTCACGAGTTCAGCCCCGCATCGGGCCCTGTGCTGACAGCTCAGAGCCTGGAGCCTGCTTCAGATTCTGTGTTTCTGTCTCTCTCTGTCCCTCCCCTGCTCATGCTCTGTCTCTCTCTCAAAAATAAATTAAAAAAAAAAAAAAAAGGAAAGGAAGGAAGGAAGGAAGAAAACAAAAGCCACACTGGACTAAGATCCTGAAGGTTTTCACACATGGTGACACCCCCGTTAGATTACACACTCATGGCAGCTGGCTAAATTTTTCTTTTAAATGAGGATGAATAGGGGGCGCCTGGGTGGCTCAGTCGGTTAAGCGCCAGACTTCGGCTCAGGTCATGATCTCACGGTCTGTGGGTTCGAGCCCCACGTCGGGCTCTGTGCTGACAGCTCAGGGCCTGGAGCCTGCTTCGGATTCTGTGTCTCCCTCTCTCTCTTGCCCCTTCCCTGCTTGTGCTCTATCTCTCTCTCTCTCTCTCAAAAAATAAATACACATTAAAAATTAAAAAAAAATAAAAGAGGATAGGATGAATACGACTTTTGTCTGCAAAAAAAAAGGAAAACACACTCTTGAAACCATGTGAGCAAGACCTCTTGACCAGTCATGTTCTCTCTTTTGTTCCTTATACATTCAGCTTCTAGGCAGCAGCTCCTGGCTTGTGCACGATTTTTGTGTCTGTGTGTACTAAAGTAATTCAGCCTGGAAATATCCAGCCTCTGTGGGAGAACAGGCATGTGTCACCATCACTTCCTCGAAATGCCAATTATGGCCTTTTACTGACCTTGCTCCTCAGGGAGAAATGAGATAGAGTCAGTGGAAATGAGGGAAAAACAATATGATGTCGAGAAAATCACTTTCCTACGCAGATCAGCATGAGTCAGAATAAAGATTTGTGACCATAACCATATTGCACCATGTCCAGCCCCCAGTGGAGGCTACACTCTGTTCTGAAAAGCCAAGAGCTTTCCAGACAGGAGACAGACTGACCCAGGGGTTATCTGTCTTCAAGTCTCTGACACTTGAAGTCAAACAAGGATCAAATCCAAGCTAAGCCTCAGCTCTGTCACATTCTTGCTGTGTAATGGTGGGGAGGAGTCACTTAATGTACCAATGCCTCAGTTTCCTCACCTCTAAAATGGACTTGGAATATGTCTTCTCTCAATAAAGGAGAGGTGATATTTCTATTGTTAATTAGATCAGTTGGTGGTGGAAGAGTAGGCTGGGGGGCATTGAACTCTGAGAGATTCTAGCTGTATCCTGTGCAGGACACAACTTTTAAAAAAAATTTTGTTGATTTTTGAGAGAGAGAGAGAGAGTGAGAGAGAGAGCGAGCATAAGCAGGGGAGGGGCAGAGAAAGAGGGGGACACAGAAGAGAGGGAGACACAGAATCCAAAGCAGGCTCCAGGTTTATGAGCTGTCAGCACAGAGCCCGATGCGGGGCTCAAACCCACAAACCGTGAGACCATGACCTGAGCTGAAGTCGGACACTTAACCGACTGAGCCACCCAGGTGCTCCTGCAGGAAACAACTTTTTATCTCCTTCCTCTCCTCCCTTATTTTCTTTCCTACTTATGTTTACTTTTTATTAAAGTGTAACTTACATATAGTAACAAATATACCCTAAGTGGACAGCTCAATGGATATATATTTAGATTTTATATATATATATATATATATATATATGGATTTATATACCTGTATAATTATCATATTATTATATAATAATATATTGTATAATACACAGACCTGGGTAATCAGCACCAAGATCAAGGCACAGAACATTTCCAGCACCTCATATGCTCCCCCCTCAATTAATACTCTCCAAATGCAATCATGTCATGATTTCTATCACCATAGATAAGTTTTGCCTGCTCTTAAATGTCACGTAAATGGAATCCCATGTATGTGCTGTTTTGTGTCTGGCTTTTATTGCTCAGCATTGCCTGTGAGTGTATCAGTTATCTATAGCTGTGTAACAGATTACCCCTCAAAACTTAGCAGCTTAAAATAACAATGAACATGTTTGAGCTCACAGTTTCTGAGAGCCAGGAATCCAGGAGCAGTTTGGTCGCATGGTTCTAGCCCAAGATCTCTGACGAGATTGCAGTAGAGTGCAGTCTGAAGGCCTGACCAGGGCTGGAGAAATTGCTTCCAAGATGGCTTCCTCCATGGCTGTTGGCAGGAAGCCTTAGTTCCTTGCCTTGTGGACCTCTTCACCAAGCTTGAGTGTCTGCTTAAGTGTCCTCACTAGATGGCAGCCAACTTCTTCCAGAGCAAACGATCCAACGCGGAGAAAGAAGAAAGCCACAAATGCCTTTTATGAGCCAACCTTGGAAGTTACACAGTCACTTCTGCCATGGTCTATCTGTGAGAAGTGAGTTACTAAGCACAACCACCCTCAAGGGGTGGGGAATTAGGCTCCGCCTTTGGAAGGGAGGAGGATCAAAGAATTGGCAGATATACTTTAAAATCACCAAAGTGAGAATCCGCTGGGCTCTTTTCCTTTGCTGCAGTTTGGCCAGAAAGACCTTTCTAACCAGCAGAGGTACCCGGGGATGGAGCAGGGTGCCTCACAGGTGATGTGCTCCCATCCCCAGGAGCGGGTAGGGAGAACCGAACTTGGCAGCTGCGATTTTGAAGGAATTTTAATATCAGCCGGCATTTGTGACTCAACTCGGACTAGATAATTCCCAGGGCTCCTTTCTATTGTTTTCTCGAGTATTCCCAGTTGCCCACATCTTCTGTATCATAAAGAAAAGGCCATGATTGGCCCCATCAGATGTACAGAGTGAGCTTCTTGATGCCCGTGGTGCCTCTGGCCACAATGGGGGTCTCAGAGCCAGCCACGCTAGGCCACAGCTGAATTCCACCTCAGGCATTGGTTGGTGGTTCTTAAGCCAGCGAATCTGGTAATCTTCTCATCAGACTGATAATTCTCAGCCACAGGAAAGGTGTGAGGAAACAGGAGCCGTTGTCACTACCGAAGGGCCCGTCAGCATTTGTACCCTCTTGGCAGAGCAGTCACAGTTTTAACCCCAAATACGCCTGTCTTTGAACCCAGCCATTAGCCATGCCACAGCCCCACGTCCAGCCGAAAGACTGGCTCCCGCCCCTGCAAAGCCACTGCCGCCTGGCGTGTAAGGAGGAAAACGGAAGCGAACTAAATATCCGACTGTATCCGGGCATCCCCTGAAGCAGTTCAAAGGGATGAAGAAGCTCTGAATGTACCGACTTGGAAATAGCTCCAGAAAATGTTACATGAAGAACGCACATTGCACAACAATGCAGATGATACGACTCCATTTAAGAAAAACATTTAAAACTGTGTACTTTTATTATATACTTCATAGACACAATCCAAGGCAACACACCCCATTGGCCATGGTGCTTACTCTGTAGAAAGGGGGTAGGATTCGGATAAGGGAGGCGAGGGAAACTCTCTGACTTTACTCAATCTGTCTTAGTATCATCTGAATGTTTAATGATGAGATTGTATTTATTCCCAAGTGATTGGTTTAATTCTTAAGCACATCTGAAGGTGGGGGTGGCAAGAGTTCTTCCCCACCCTTCTCTCCCTGGCTGTGCTGCCAGAGTCTGCTGTGGCCAGTCCTGGCATGACCTGCCCTTGGGTTCTGCTGTCCAGGGGCTCCTAACTGCCCCTCACCCACTGTCCAGGTGGCCTAATTTTTTAATGCCCTCCAAGCAAGCCATTCATGGATGCACGGAATGCAGGTCCCAGGGGCCTTAAAGGTCACAGAACCTAGGCCTTCCCCATTCCTAATGACGTCTAGGAGACTCTCCCAAGGCACCACCCTGCCCTCTGTCCTTATACCTCCAGGGACGGGCAGTCTATGGCCTTACCAGACAGTTCCTTCCATGTGCAGACACTGTTACTGGTTAGATCACAATCCCACACTCTGAGCCAAACCCCATCTGCCTGTAGCCCCCGTCATCAGCCCTACACCCAAGTGAGGTGGGAACCAGCAAACTCTGGAGTGAAACTCCTGTGTTCAAATCCAGGTTCTGTAACCAACTGGCTCTGTGATTTGGGGGAAATTTATTAATACTCTGTTCTTCATGTACCTCACCTACAGGATGAAATTAATCGTACATGCTCCATGGATGTATGGGGAGGAGAAAATGAGCTAGCTTATCAAAAGTGCTTATGGCATGGCCTCACACACAACTATCATTCAGTAACAAATATTTGAAAAATAAGAGATCAGAGTTTTAGTCCTGGCAGTGTCCCCATGGCCTCTTCTCCCATCTGAAATGATTGAGGCCTTCTAGTCTCAGAGTCGCTGAAGAGGGACAGCCTGAGATAAAGCAAGTGTGACGCTTCTTAAGATGTGTGCACATTTTCTATTTTACTCTTTAATGTAAAAATAATAGTTTTGGTCAAAGATTGACACTCTGGGAAGGCTGGCCATGATTATCTAGTAGAATCCTCTATTTTCTTGAATATACCCAGAAACCTCTGCATGTATCCCAGGGATATTGGACCCTAGTTTGAGAATGTGGGCCTAGAGGATCCTCTGAAGTCCTTCCAGTGTCAGGTCAAGGTCAAGCCCTGGCTCTGGCATTAAACAGAGGGAGCACAGTCCAGCTTCCATCTACACATGGGTTCAGTTGACTCATCTCTAAGACAGGAGGGCCAGTCAGTCCCTGCCTGCCCTGCCTCCCCAGTGGTTAGGGAGGTTGAAAGGGGGCAGTTTGCACTGGGTGCTTGGTGCTTTGGACCGAGCAGCATGGAGTGTCAGCTCTGCGGAAGCAGCCCTTGAAGATGCTGGAAGCCCCTCCACTCGGGGGAGATCAGTGCTTCCTGAGACCAGCCCATCCTAAGTCCTAATAGAGCTTTCCTGGAAAGTGACCTCAAGGAGAGGCCAGGCTTCCTGCTAAGTGGGGTGGGCGGAGGACCTTCCAGTTCCTTCTCGGGCCCTTATATGGTCCCTGTACTACCGGCCAGGCCAAGCGGACCAGAGCCCAGGGCTGTGCTGAGTCCTCTGAGGACAGGCCTGAGCTCTTCTCAGCCCTTTCAGGAGCCGTGACAGATGGGTGATGGAACTTCGCCAGTGTCACTCTACCTGCCCAGCTTGGCGTTGCCGGCCCCGTGTGAACTCAGACAGGCTCTCGTGAAGTCAGAGTACCTGGGAGGAGTCCTCCAGCAAGAGTCTCAACTGTGGTACATGCTTGTCCCTTTGGATGGTGGGCTAATGTGTCCTCTCAACCCTCCTGTGTTGTTGTGCATCAACCGTGCTCCTATTTCCTCCATTCAGTTCAATTCCTTGACCTTGACCTGGAGATGCTGGGTATTATGTGCTATCCAAGGGCTCACAGTCTAGGGGAGCACCATTGAAAAGAATCTTCTGTGATGATGGAAATGTTCTGTATCTGCACTGACCTAATTGCCAGTGCAACTAAGGAACTGAATTTTAAATTTTATTTAATTATTCAGATTTCAAAATTCGATCAAAAAATGGACAGAAGATCTGAATAGACATTTTTCCAAAGAAAACATACAGATGGCCAACAGGTACATGAAAAGATGCTCAACACCACTGATCATCAGGGAAATGCAAATCAAAACCACAATAAGCTATCACCTCACACCTGTTAGAATACCTAAAATAAAAAGGACAAGAAATAACAAGTGTCGGTAAGGATATGGTGAAAAGGAAACCCTTGTGCTCTACTGGGGGGAATGTGAATCAGTGCAGCCATTGTGGAAAACAGTATGGAGGTTCCTCAAAATATTAATTAAACCAATCTGTCCATCTGCTATAAGATCCAGCAATCCCACTCTTGGGTGTTTATCTGAATAAAACAGAAACACTAATTCAGAAAGATATATGCACCCTCATGTCCACTGCAGCATTATTTACAGTATCCAAGATATGGAAATAACTTAAGTGCCCACCAGTGGGTGAATGGAAGATGTGGTGTATATATATGCAATGGAATATTACTCGGCCCTAAAAAAGAAGGAAATCTTGCCATGTGCAAGGCATGGATGAAGCTTGAGGGCATCATGCTGAGTGAAGTCAGTCAGACTGAGAAGGACAGATACCTAGGATCTCACTTATATGTGGAATCTAAGCAAAAACAAAACCAGAAAACAACCAAGGTCATAGATACAGAGAACAAATGGGTGTTGCCAGAGGTGAGGGGTGAGGTGGGGGGTGAGATGGGTGAAGGGGGCCTCATTGTCCCGGCTAGGACCCCCAGGACAGTATTAGTGAAAGTGAACATTCTTGTCTTGTTCCTGCCCTGAGGGGGAAAGTCTTTAACCTTGATGTGATGTTTAGTTTGCTCTCCATGTCTTTTCAGATCTCTTTAAGATTATGTTTATTTTGAGGGGTGCTTGGGTGGTTCAGTCGGTTAAGCATCTGACTCTTGATGTTGAACCAGGTCATGATCTGACCTCAGTCAGATCGTGGGATCGAGCTCTACACTGACAGTGCAGAGCCTGCTTGGGATTTGCTCTCTCCGCCCCTCCCCCACTTGGACACGAGTGCTCTCTCTCTCTCTCTCTCTCTCTCTCTCTCTCTCTCTCCCTCCCCCCTCTCTCCCCACCCCCTCTCTTTCTCTCAGAAATAAATAAAAACTTTTTAAAAGATTGTGTTTATTTTGAATGTTTTTTAATGTTTATTTTTGAGACACAGAGAGAGTGTGCACGAGCAGGGAAGGCGCAGAGAGAGAGGGACACAGAGACTTTGAAGCAGGCTCCTCACTGTCAGTGCAAGGGCTCGAACCCACAAATTGTGAGATCGTGACCTGAGCTGAAGTCAGATGCTCAACCGACTGAGCCATTCAGGTGCCCCAAGATTATGTTTATTTTGTATGTGTTATTATACATAGTAACAGAAAACTCAAACAATAAGATACAAAGAAGAAAATAAAATCTCTCCCAAATCCCACCACCACCAGTACACTGGCTGGCTCTTTCTAGGCATATATATGTGTATGGAAAATCCATGTAACTTTACTTAAATATGACCTGTTTTGCAACTGGGCTTTTTTTCTCCATATTGTTTCATGGTCATCTTCCCAGTCCTGTGACCAAAGATTTGCATTATCATCTGATATCTGTCATGTTCTCTTGTAAAACTCAATCATCATTTATTTGAACAACTCTCTCTCCATGAATGTCTAAGTTGCTTCCCTTTCCCCCCACTATTATAAGCAAGACTGAACATCCTCATTATATCCTTCCCAAGATTGTATGTTGTAAGGTTTTCCCTTTTCTTTTGTTTTCTTTCAATCTTTGTCACTAGAGATCTTGGGGCAGGGAACTAACATGATCAGAAGGAGGCTTCAGAAAAATGAACTCTGGGCATTCCCAACTTACTGTGTGACCTTAGGCAAATCCTTTCCCCTCTGGGTCTCTCCATTTCCTTCATTTGGAAATTGAAAGGATTCGTCTAAGTAACTGGTTACCAAACCTGGCTGTATATTGACATCACCTGGGAGTTTTAAAAGCCACAGACACCTGAGTCTCATTCCTGGAGACTTGGATTTAATTAATATGGGGTATAGCCAGGGCAGTGGAATTTTTAATCTCCTTGAGACTCGTTGAAGATCCTTCCTGCTCGAGTTTTGTAGAAAGGATGCTGTGGGGGCAACGAAAAGACCTGTTCTTGGCATCCAGCAGGCCTGGGTTTGAATCCCAGCTCATTCGCTCCTGGTGTGTGACCCTTCACCTTCTCCAAACTTCCAATTCCCTGTTCTTGGGGGTGGAGTCGGGGAGTGGTTAAAATCCCTGCCCACCACGCAGGGTTTCTGCTAGTAGAAAAGATTCCTGCACAAGTGGAATGAGTAGTGACTCCTGTTTTTTTCTTGACCAAAGAGCCAACCTCTGGGCAACAAAGTGGAAATGGAGATAGTAAACATGTTGGAAAAAAACGCAACGCTTCTCAAATTCGGCTACCACTTTACCCAGCAGGGGCCCCGGCTGCGGGCGTCCAACGCAATGATGAACAACAACGACCTTGGTAAGTGGAAATGTGCTACCCAAAAACCTGCCCGTGGCTTTCCCACCTGTCCTGGAGGTTGTGGGGGTGGTGTGCGGATATGGCAAGGAATGTTCCACTGATACCTTCTCCAAGGGAGCCCTCTTCTTGAGCCTCACTCCTGACTACCACCTTGGTTACATTTCCTAGTTTTCTGTATTGGCGCCCGGCCTGCTGCCTCCCCTAGACTGTGGGTGCCTCATCTGCAGGAGCTGAGTCTGAGCACTCCTCCCCTCCCCGGAGGGCTCAGCACAGCGCAGGGCTGGAGCCCAAGCGCACCCTGGGCGCCTTGTTTGGTTGAGTGAGAGGACATGTGGCAGGCCACAGGCTCACCGTAAGTCTTTTCCTCTTTGAATACCCTCCTCTGAGCTCAGAGTCCTCTCAGGACCATCGGGTCTGGCTCTAGTCCCTGCCCCCAAAGCCACCAACTAGCACCACTACCCAAACCCCATGCCTGGGAAACCTCATAGCACTTTTAAGGTAAAAGTTGAAAATGTAAGTTAAACAGGTTACATTCATTTCTTCTCAGTTAAAGGCATAGTTATTATTTTTTTTCCAAAAAGGAAACAAAAGAAAATGTCACATTTTTATGAGCATCTGCCCAATAGGTATACAAGCCAGTTAATGAAAAGTGAGATCAGTCATTGACTGACTTACAGGCGTCTGTTGTTCTCAACCTCTGTGCATAGTTATTTATGATGGGTATTCCTGCTGGCTGCTAAAAGGACTTGATACTGTGTCCAAAATGGACTATGTCTGCTAAGGCTGTAGGAAAATAAGAGGGAAAAACAGCAAGAAAAGGAGGAGGCCTAATATGTTAACATAATTGATCATTACATTTAGCTGTGAGTTTTCTAGAACCAAGGCAAGAAGACAAACCAAGTTACATTATTCTTATTACCAAAGAGAAGGAAGTATAACAAGTTCAGAAAGAAAGAAAAAGGATGAGAGCTTCTTTCTGGGATTGGATTATGAAATAACTATATGTTCTAAAGGAAAAGGTCTTCGGTGAGTTTTTGATCAGATTCAAGCCTGTTCTACACATGGGGGTTTTGGTTTTTGCCTCGAGCACTCAGCAAAATGCGAATAGCCTAATACTAAAGCACATCTCAAATCTGAGGCCCGTCATTTCTAGTGATGAATCTGAGGCTAGGTTAACACCCGGAAAAATAGAGGGGGGTGTGTAGGTGTGTGTGCACAGGCCCGATGCACAGAGAACCACGTACACTTTAGATTGAGTTACTCAATTCAACAAACGTTGGTGAAAGTCCTGTAGGGCGCTGGGTGTTGAAGTTACAGGTTCCTGCTCTAGAAGGACATGTTCCCTGCCATCCTTCTGACCACATCGTTCTTATGCCTCAGTTGATAGAGCGCTACCACAGTACCTATAAGAAGTTATTCATTCATTGCTCGCCACATAGATGCCACTTTTTTCTAGAGCTGCGGGTCTAGAAAAGTCCATACAACAAAGAGACAAAAATGCACCTAGTATCCTGGTTTATCTGAAGTGCCCTTATTTAAAATAAACACAAACAAATAATTATCAGTCATTATTATGGTATAACAGAGGTGATAGCTACCCTGAACTGTTGAGGAAGGCCAGCAATCTAGATGCTTGTGGCCAGCTGTGATCTGGCTTCAAAACCAGCACTAAAGGCCTTGAGTTCTGTTCCAACATGCCGTAGCCTGACATTTTCCCCTCCCAGTTTAGATTAAGCTGCTTTTGTGCCCAGGGCTGCCTATCCCAGGGCTAACCCAGCTTTTGTCTTCTAGTGGCAAAATGGTCTGGAGGCCTTTTCTAGGGACAGAAGTTCCAGATGACCGGAGGTCAGGGGTGCTGCGGTGGGGGAGGGGCACCAGGATCAGCTGTGGGTTGGATAACCTGGCCCTTGGGGACGCGCCCAGTCCTGAGAGTCTGTGACTCCAAATCCCAGGCCCGACTCCAATCTCCAGCAGCTTCTGAGGTTCTGGCCGGGCCCTAGGGTGCTGGAGCTGGAAGGCCTTCACCCCCCAGTTCCCTTACAGGAAAACAGAAGCCTGGGAGGGACTGTCCTTCTAGGCAGTGGCTCAGCCAAGTCACACCAGAGATTACAGCAGGCACTTTTGGAGCAACTTTTGTGTCCCAGGACTGTGCCAGGGGACATAAAGGGAGCAGAAAGGCTAGTTCCTTGACTCCAGAGCCTTTAAAACAACCTTACGGGAGAGAAAAGACTCAAGGGCGTGCCTAAAAATTCAAGAATGCCTACACCCTGTACCCAGACAACGTGAGGAAGTGACTTGCGAAGACAGAGTCCAGTTAAGCAAAACATCCCCATTGGAAGTGGGCCTTTAGCCAGCCTTGCAAGGAAGTGCTAGATGGTGGGGGAGGTCAGGAGGCATTCTTGGTGGGGGGACCTAGTATTTTAGATAGGAGAGACAAAGATCCAAAAGGTTTGGAGGGACTGTTAGAGGGAATTAGACCTAGAAGGAAAAGCAGGAACTCACAGAGAAGGGAAGGAAGGGCATTCCAAGCAGAAGGAACAGAGTGGGCAAAGGTAGGACCAGGAGTTTGGTGATGAAAGCCGGTGGGAAGTCAGACTGCGGCAGTTTCCTGGACAGGACTGACAGGTGATAAAAATAATGGGCCTCCGGGTCACCCCAAGGAACTGTGCAGCTCTTCCTTTGGGGTTTCCCGCCAAAGGAATTAGAGCAGAGTCATTTAAGTGATTACATGCAACATCGAGTGTTGTTTGGTGAAGTAGTATTTCTAGCTTTGAAGGCCAGTTTGTGCCCATCTGCTAATTTTTATAACAGAAACGCATCTGCTTCTGATAGCGTACCAGTCTCCTCCTGCAAAAGAGAAGTCCTTTCTTTGCAGCATGTTCTCATCCCGCTGTCAGTGCTCCGATGAAGCAAGCTTCCATGCTTTCCAGCTGAATGTTTCTTTATCCCCGAGAGCCTCCTGCAGGCCCTGCCCAGCCACTGTGGTGGTCAGCAGCGTTTGCCGTCAAGGAGAGCGGACCGGGCCCAGCCTCTCCAGTTTTCTGACTCAAGCCTGCCTCTGCTGGCTCCGGGCCCCCTACTTGGTAGTCTCCACTGGGTTTTGCCTGCCTGTAGGGTGGGTGGGCTCTTCCTTGGGGGATATTGATCCCCGAGGCCAGAGGTCAGCCAGTGCCTCTGTGGCTTTCCGGGACCCATTCTGACTGGCGTGTCTTGGGTCCTTCCCATCCTGTGCACCGAGCTGCTAACAGAGTGTTCTGTGGAGAGAGAGTAGGGCACCAGGCATACGGCGGTGTCAGGGAGGAGCCGCAGATCCCCATCTATGTTTTCCCACAGCGATACCTCAGATGACTCCTCCCTCTACGCTATTTATAGCTCAGAGGCTAAGCATGGCTCTCAGGTCCTGTAAATCTGCCCCCGAAGCTCTCTCCACTTAATGAAATCTGAATTGCCAACTCCAAGTGAAGACCGCTGTACGTGTGGAGGTGGGGAGGGGAGGAGGATTAACATGTTTAAAAGCAGCAAACACTCCTTCATGGGAAAGTCTCTCTTCTGTATTCTCAAGGAGGACTTTCCGAACAAATACCCCAGATCAATTCCATCATCTTCCCCCAAAACCATCTCAGGAAAAGGTGTTAACTTTCCTCACAGCCATTCAAGCCGGAAATCTGGGCCTCTCCCTGTATGCTGCCCCCTCCCCAGCCGGTCAGTCACCTCCTGGCCACCTCCCTTGCCTGCCTCATGTCAAGCCCTCAGCACATTCGCCTCACATCCTGTGACTTCTGTGGGCTCTCGAGCTTCTCTAGGGTGAGGATCTCTCACGGGGTGCCCATCCCAAGGTTTGTTCTGTCACTCTGCTTAGTACACTTGCTGGGCTCCCACTGCTGTCAGGAGCGAGTCCTGGGCACGGCCCACATGACCCTTAACGATCATAGCTGATGCTTACACAGCGCTTCCTGTGTGCCAGGCACTGCTGTGAACACTTCCTGTCTTATTCATGTGAGGCTCCCAACAACCAGGTGTATTAGATCCTACTGTCGTCCCCACTCTACAGTGAGGCAAGAGATAAGAATACCTGCAGTCATTGGATGCAAGAAGGGTTTGGGCCGCAGCCTGATCTCGGAGCCTGTGCCCCCCACCTCCCCTCTTGGTGAGAGGCCCTGCTGGACTTCTCTCTCGACACCCCTGACAGGCCATCCTCTTGCTCTGTATTAGCACCAACCAGGCCAGGTAGCTTGAGTGTGCCTCCCAGTGACCCAGGCCAAAGTATCCCTGTAGAGGGCCATTCCTCCTAACCTTTCCCTTCCCACAGTCTATCCTTTTACCCTTCAAGGTTCAGTGGACCCGTTCCCTGCCATCCTTCTGACCACACCATTCATTCTGCCTCCTAGTTGATAGAGAGCTACCTGAGTACTTGTAATATTTCATCAAACTTACTGTTGGTATAGCTTGGTGCCCTGTTAAGCTAGATCTTGATTTCTGATCCTTGTGCCTGGCATATAATAGCACCCAGTACATGCCATTGAATATATAAATGAATCTAAAATGCTTCTCAAAGACGTGATGGCGATGTTCAAGTTTGGCAGGAAGTGGTGCAAGGAGTTGGAGCAGCAGATAGAGGCTGGCCCAGAAGACTTGAGATTCCTTCTGGCTTGGACAGTACATGAGTCTGGCAGTTGCAATGATAAGGGTTTTGCTTTAATGGAAGTAAAAAGCAGACTGAATTGAGGGAAGATATGGGGAGACTTGGCTTCTACTTCCAGTTCCATCACATACTCACCGTGACTTAGGCCAAGTTACTTCCCTCTCTTGGCCTCAATTTCCTTCGTCCTCAAAATGGAGAAAAATAATACTTGAGTAAGTGGCTGCTTTGCCCTTCTCCCCATCCAGTCCTTGTAAGAGTGAGTGCCAGCTAGGGAAACTGCAGAGACCCAGCCCAGGGTACACGGCGAGGGCACGTGGGGGAAAAAGAAATCTGGGATCCCTATCTGTACCCCGAGCCATGGGCTGGAGACGCAAGTTCCTGTCCTGATTCTGCCACTCGCTCTTAGGGACCCTAAGACCTTTTCTTCTCGCTTCTCCAGGGAAAAGGAGCTAATGTCCTGGTGAGGATCAGATGTGTAAAATCTATGTAGACAGACCCAGGTTGTACTGAGGGAGGTGCTGGACTGAGCCTCCAGATGAGCCACACACCTTGTTTCTGTCTGGTACCAGCTTTATTACTTCGAGCAAGAAACATAGCCTCTCTGCCATACTTTCCTTATCTATAAGTGGGGACAGTAACAACGCCCACATTCCAGAATTGGTGGTGGAGCTCCAGCGAGGTACTGCATGTTAGCATGCTTGCTAACGTGATATTTAAAAGTCTAGTTCATGTAAACCCTCTGGTCACTTTGGACAAAATGTTTCCACTCTTTGGGTTTTGTTCCCTGACATTTCCAAGCTGTCAGATGTTCTGGTAGTCTCTAGGACCTGAGCCGGATGCTGTGTCTTCTCTGGGAGACTGCCCACCGACATACATTCATTACTCTTCTCACAGGGGTGGAGGGGTGGGTAGGAGGAGCTCAGGCACAGGGTGAACTCCAGGCCCTGGACTGGGTGACCCGTGTGCCCCTGCTCCCAGCCACAGCCTGAGTAACCACGCCTTCCTGGGCGGCTCTGCTTTATATGCTCCGTGTCACGCACAAGCCGATTCGGTTCTTGTTGCAGCTCGTATGCGTCGATCTGGTGGCCGCAGGTCTACCGGCTCAGCTCGGGAACTGGAAGACATCTAAGTATAGACAGCCTTTTTTCCTCTTCTGCAATAGCTACCTGTCTCTGCCACACCAGCAGCCCCCTTGACTGCCACCTACCAGTTCTCCAGACCTCTTTGACCTTTCTCTTGTGGCTGATCTAGCTTGCTGCTGCTTGTTCATCTGCCTACACTGTAATTCATTTCAAAACACTCCCCCTTGTTACAACAAAGGGCTTCCTTCCCCCTCCCCAGTCATCCTATAAGTTATGACTGGAGCCTGCAACCTCCCGGCTAGTGCTTTCCCCTTTATGGCATTTGACTACTTTGTATGTGAACAGTATTTGAGCTTCGATTGTCTTGCTCCTGGGAAAATGTCAAGGTTAACACTGAGGGGACACAGACGCTGCAAGGTAATCTTCAGGGTGGAAACTTTTTTACAAGGCAGGAAGCAGGCCAGGAGCTCTGAGAAAGAGCTGTGGGAACTGATTCCAGCAGGTTAAGACCCTACTCTCATTAAGATCAACTGCACTTTAGCTCTTATCTGAGCTGGAGGAAAGAGCTTCCACTGCAGGGCCTCTTGTGTACAAAGCAAAAACCGTGGCGGTGGAGAAAGTGGGTTTTATGCCTGTGTGGTCAGCGGCTTGGAAGTAATTTATGAATGAGTCAACGCTAACACAGACCCTCATCGGTGAACGCTGACCAGTGGGAGAGCCCTTACACAACTCACACATAACTGTCCTTTAGAAAGACTTCACACTTTACTAACCAAAAAGTTAGCAAGAAGCTTCACAGGGCTTTCTCAGAGCCACAGAAATGGTTCCCGACGCACACAGTCAACTGGCTTATATCTCCTCTCCATTCCTTTCCAGTGAGGAAGAGGAGGCTCGCAGACTTGACTGGGCCCATCATCCCCAAGGTCCGAAGTGGTGTCTAATGTGTGAAGGGGACGACCATGCCTTTGAACTGCACACGTTCTACTGATAATCTGTGCTCTGCAGTGGAAACCAGAAGGCAAAGTGCCGGCACAAAACCCTTTCGTGGTTCAGTTCTTTATGCACTAAGGTTTTTAGGTTAACTAGTGGTTGTAGTTGAAAATTTTATAAACTATGGTTAATGTGAAGTTTTCCTTTAGTCACAGAAGTTCAGTCTGGTTATTATTTAAAAACTAAGAAGACCCCAAACCAACAGATCTTCCTGAAGACGTTCTAGCATGGGACTTAAGCCCGGGAGCCCAATTTCAGGGGCCTCACTGCGTGGTGTTTCAGGTGTGTTTAGAATGTGTAACGCACAAACAGCACGCTCTTCCGCATGGTTGAAAAGCATTATAAAATACTTTATTATGAATTTGATCTTAGGCATTTAGTGAACAGATCATCGTTATTAATCCTCCTTTAAATTTTAAGAACCTCAAGATTAAAGTTGCCCAATTGATCAGTGGGTCAGGAAGCACAATGTTGCCCCCCATGAAAGAGCCATTGAAGGCCACAGAGCTCTGCCATGATTCAAAGAACGTGAGGTTCCTTTTGCTGGATATGAGGAAATGATTGAAAAGCCAGTGAAATTTCAAGTTGCAAAAGCCATCCTTTCTTCACCAATCCCAGGCAGCAAACATTTCCCTGAGTGTTCTTTAGGAACATCTGGGATTTATTTCCCATTTAATATTGGAATCAGAAATAATGTTTTCCTTACTCAGTGTCAACCTCAACGATGTGAAAACCTATGGCCAAATACTTGAAAACACCTTTCTGTATTGCACAGTGGGCCAATGGCTTCTGGGAGGTAAAACAATAGGGAAATTTCTAGTCCATTACGGCCATAGTTAAAGACTTCAACCATGTGTCACATCACCACTGATCTCGTCTGTCAATTAAGCCTCTGAAGGCCAATGGTGAAGAAAATCCAGATATTAAAGAATTAGGAAACCCTGGCCAAACCATCCCAAGACGATTATTCTGTAAATGTAATATTGGTGTTTCTGCCAGATCCCTTTTTCACATCATGTGCATCTCTTGGGACCCAGCAAAAATGTTAAGCCACAATGCCCTTGTGCCTTTTAATATACCACAGTGCCAGTTAAACTAGCATTTCTGTTGCTCGGGAGTTATTTTCATGAGTGATTCAGCAAATCTTATGACAAAGGACAGCCCAAATAGCTGACGAGCACAGACTAAGCTGCAGAGCACCGAGCGGAGGCTATTGACGAAAAAGGCAAAGTCTTGCACACTGAACTGTGATGATGTGGACGGTACAGGGTAACCAGAGGTGGAGCCAGGGCCTCACCGCTAAGGGAGAGTGTCTACTGAGGCGGCAGGTGGGCCCAGGAGTGGCACCATGCTGCAGGGATGGCCCTTCCCACTAGGCTTCTCCTTGAAACACAACTGCAGCTGTATTCTGCGTCACTGGAAACTGCGATATAAGATTAAATCTGTTGGTCTATGGATGGTTGCGTATGTATTTCTTGCGACTAGGGTGACAGGGACACGTGCCTGACATGTTGGCCAGAAGGCTGGGAAACTACCATGGCAACACAGGACGACCTCCCTCAAAATGTGTCTTCTGTCCCAAGGTGTTCATCTAAAAACTGCCCAAATGTCAGCGTCCTCGAACTAATTTGAATCTTCCAAAAAGAATACTTAAAGCTAAGCGTGTGGGTATTGGGGGGAGCACTCTCACAAAAACCAAATCAATAAAAAAATGAAGGTGGGCCACATCTTTAAGACCATCTGCTCCATCAGATGAGCTATTAGTTTAGACTAGGGAATGGCAATTTTTTTTCTATAAAGGGCCAGATGGCAAATATTGTCAGTCTTGCACACCACAAGGTCTCTGTTATAACTTAATTCTGCCATAGATCATGTGTAAATGGGTGTGGCTACTGCAATAAAACTTTATTTACAAAAAAGCAGGAAGCAAGTCAAATGCCATAGTCTGCAAATCCTGACTTAGCCTCTCAGGCTGCCAGAGAGGAGATGAGGTCAGAGGTGGTGGATGGTAGGTGACCTGAGTGGCCTGCTTCCAAGGAGTCCACCTCCAGGGCTATAGCTTTCACGCTTCTGCCACCAGGGTGGACAAGTCTGCTGACAAGCCCAATGACTACTACCAGCCTGCTGCATGGCAGAGAGGGCATGACCTGGTCACCAGGCTCAAGGCTCTCTCCCCCAGCGGCTTTGGGATCCCACAACAGCTCTTTTTTCTGTGCTCTGGCATCTTCTTTTTTTTTTTTTAATATGTATTTATTTTTGAGAGAGCATGAGCTGGGGAGGGGCAGAGAGGGAGACACAGAATCCGAAGCAGGCTCCAGGCTCTGAGCTGTCAGCACAGAGCCCAACACAGGGCTCAAACCCCAAAACTGCAAGATCATGGCCTAAGCCGAAGTCGGACACTCAACTGAGCCACCCAGGCGCCCCTCTGTCATCTTCTGAGTCAAATGTTTCAGGTAAGCGGGCAGAACCCAACTCCCTCTTTCCTCCCCCCACTGAAGTTTAGGTGGCCAACACGGTACCCAGTTTATGATGCTGGCGTTCCCTGTTTCTCTGTTGCCGCAGCTTTGATGTTCTCCAGCGTATGGTCACTGTGAACCTAGCTCGGCGAAGGCCTAGGGAAATGCTGATGGTGCCACTCGCGTAAGCACGGCCCATCCTCACCAGCGCCAGGCCTTGGCTCTGAGCTGGTGGGGAGTCACTCACACCTGCTGTGGCAGCTCACTGGGTATGCGTGGCCGTCGGGCTGTACACTCACATTCCTCTTTAAAGCTGCTCTGGGTGGGACTTGAAGCCAGCCCGCTCCCTTTGTCCTGACACGTGACACAACAGGCTGTGAATCCTTGTCGTTGGCAAGCAGGGCAGGTCAAGATGAGCTGGCGGCACTGGGGAGTCGAGCAGAGTTTATATTGGTCCCATGGGGCTCCACAATATGAACATTCTGGGGAAGAGAGAAAAGCCCTAGTTATAAACACACACATATACACGTGTATACATGTAGACAGGCGCTTCTCCAATTCCTAAATATAACTCTTAGCACATCAGCTAATATATCCTGTTGGGCCTGGGAAGGTTTTAGAAGTTTCCCGTCTTCTACCAAAAAATGCTTCTTCACCCCCACTTTTTTTTGGGGGTGGGAAGGGGTAGGTTCACCTGGGAATTGTCTTCCTGATTCCAACATTCGGTGACTCACTTTCTTCTTTTTCCCACTTAGAAAACAGGTAATATTGTTTCTCTCTTTATTCCAAAGCTGGCCAACTACCCCTTGGTTCAATGGTCTTTTTCCCTTTTTAGGTCATTCCCTTTATCGTGGGAAACAACACACGAGTACAGATGATCCCACATCTGTATTCAGCTTCCTCCCACCTCTATATCCACGGCCCTGCTCCCCAGGCCTGAGGTTCTGCTGCTGTTGCCAGTGGACACCTGACCACCTGATTCCTAAAACCCCCATTATCTATTTTCTCAGCCTGTTTTTCCCTGCTGACTTCCTGTTACCATGAACAACATCACCATTCTTCAAGTATCCTTAACTAGTTTATCTAAGCCACCTCCGGGCCTTCTCTCTTGCCTTCACACTCACATGCAAGTACTCATCATAACCTGCCAACGTTTCCTCAGTAACATTCCTAAATCCACTGTTTCTACTTATAATTTATACTCCATCTAGCTCCAAAACAGATCTCAAGTAGCTTTCAATAAGACACATAAATATAAAAGACTGTTAAAATTAATAAAAAGATCAAGAAGAAAGGGGAGAGGACAATCACACTCAAATCTTATTCATTATCTGAGTGGTAATTCAGTCCCCGATCACAGGAGTTCTAGCAAATTACGACAGTCACTAGGGTTGTCTGCCCATGACCTTTCCGGTTCAAAATAATGGCATCCGGGGGCACGAGCCATTTTTCTTAAGGATTATTTCCATCCTCCTTTTACTGACTGTCCTCATTGGGTACCACACATCGGTGCGGACTCAAAACTACAGCCAAACCACAGGCTTCCTGAGCTCACACCTTCCTGTGGCCACCCCTGCCTTGGCTGTGGGTTCAGCTCCTACCTCGGAATGCCCCACCCACCACCTACCACATGTGTCTATAGACCATCTAAAATGGAGGTTATTTAAATAAAATACATAGTATTACAAGGAAATGAATTATATAGAAATATAAAATATCAAAACATCTTCAAAAATCTGTATAGTAAGATATTAACACATGAAATAATACAGTGGGGGCCTAATACTTCCATTTTGAGACAATGACGAACATAAATGCTATTTGGGGATGTCTGCAGCCACTATAATATATGAAAATACTGTGGTTTCTGTTGATGACAGAGTCACTGGTGTTATCTAATATTACTGATTTGTTGCTTACATTACAGTCAAGGAAAGTGCTACGTGTAGTGCGGGGTTGCAAAAATAAAGATGTAATTATTTTCCCATCCAAATTCACAGAACCCCTAAATTTTATATCTCATCTCCTGGTGAAGACCCTTGATTCAGCCTATTAGTTCAACCCCCAGCATGCAGGCAAAGCAAGTGGCACCACCCCTAATGTAAAGGACTTGCCTAACCAGTAAACAGGAAGTCAAGATGGCAGTACAGGCCTCCTGATTCCTGGTCCAGGGTTCTGTCTGCTCCACTACTGCATCTCCAACTCTAATGGGAAATGGTCATACTACATTACTTCTTCTCCGTATTTTCTTCTTCACGTAACCAGTACTGGCCTGCCTTCCAGAATGCTTCATACAGAGTATGCCTGACCATAAATTTAGGTTCCAGGCAGTGCCAACCTACCTGACACTATATCACTGTTGTAGGATAAGGCATAACGCTCATCAAAAACAAACAACTTCCCTTTGTAGAAACCATCAGGAAACTCCTCCAGGTACTTGTGGATGCCACCCTTGAGCTGGAACACTTCCTTGCATACTCCCTATGTGAGGAAAAACAAGAAGAAATTTGAGGAGACAGAGATGAGTAAGAAGCTCCACAGGAGACTGGCAGGTGATGACAGCAGTCAGGGCCTTCCACTAGATCCTGGGAAGCCCGGCTATTTTTGCTGTCCCCTAAATATAGAAGGACACCTGTCGGGACATGTAATGTGAATTTGCTCTTCTCAGGATCAAGCATAAGGATTAGGAAAAGGGAGATGTTCACTAATCTTTCCCTTTTGTACCTGATGAGTGTCTAAGACTGTTAAGTGCTTTCCACATCTTGAGATTTAAGAACTTCAGATCTTGTACTTACTAACTCTATTCTGGAACCATACAAGGGAAAAATAAATCCCTGGCTGGCTGAGGGTGACAGAGGGAATGAAGGTGGGGAGTGGAAGGCTCACTACATGCTGTTGGTAGAACCTTCTTCATCTCCACACCTGCAGTGACTCCAAGGGTGTTAACTCACCTTGGCTTTGAGGTAGGCTGAACCCCGCTCACAACGGATACCCCCAGTGCAATACATCAGCACCTTCTTCTCTCTGAAAAGTTCTAGATTTTTGTCAATGTAGCTAGGGAAGTAACTGAATTTCCTGATGTCTGGGGCTAAACAGCCCTGGAATCGCCCCTACAACATAGGAGAAGCAGAAGGAAAATTATCAGAAAAACATACCTGGTAAGAACAAAGGTTCTTTCTGTGTCAGCCCCACTCAGAGCCCCCTTTGGAAGGCACCACTTACTAGCTGTTGTTTCTCATCCTACACTCTGACCTTTCAACTTCAAGATCTGGAACTCAGAAATAAGCCTGGTGGGCTATTGGTCACCTTACCAGAGTCCTCAGAAAACTGGAAAGGCTTCCCAAAGCAAACTATAGGATCCTTGACCTATATCAAGGGTAGGCACATGGGAGCCAAAAAGTACATTATGTGCCAAAATGTCTTTTAATTCCTACTTTCTTAGACTTTCTCACCAGATCCTGAGTTCAAAGACTAGGGTTTTCTCTGAAGCTGCTAGCAGTCAGGAGAGATCTATGTGACTTGGGCACAGGCAGGCATAAACAGCAGCACCTCGGGAAACATGCCATGATGTGGGTAGGGGAAGGCCTACCATTTCACTGAACTCAATTCTGGTTCTACTTACTATTTTGCTTTCATAGAAGTTTCTGCAGTCCAGGAGGATAGTATCACTTTGTTCTTCATTTGTCTGAGACAAAAACTTTTCTACTTCTTTATGAAATTCACCTGGAGATAAATGGACTCCTAAAACCAAACCAAAAATCTACTTAAAACAAGACAAAAACAAAACTCAAAACCCAATCACAATTGGCCCACCCTGATAACTCACATGTTATTCCGTTTCCTTCCACCCAAACCTTTATTCATAATTGCAATTATATCTCAAAATAACACTACTTGATGACCATAATGAAACAGTTTAGTAACTCCAGATCTCCTCCTTTTCCTTCCTCCAAAGATAAGTGGTATGGAGACCTGGAGGTTTAGAAATGATTAGTCAAAAAATTTTCAATTCTCTTGGTCTAACCCAGTGATAAAAGCCAGACAGTGGGGATCTAAATTGCTAAGTGGGTTTGCTGGTCCATTATACGGCCAATGTTCTATTTTCACTGTATGTGGAGGAGCCTGGGCATGTATGTGCTTGACTATAGGCTTTTGACTATAACAAAGGTGAGCCCAAGTTCAAGGCTAAGAACCTTGACAGGCAGCTACGAGTATACATTTGTGGAATAAAGTGGGCTATTCTTCAAAAATACAAAAGGGTAAGAAGAATGTGTGTAAGTCTGTGTGCATGCGGAAAAGAGAGGGTGGGAAGGGCTGACAGCAGCAGTGACACAAGAAAGCAGGGCAGGAGACAGAAAAGGAGGGAAGAGCTAAAGCATGCAGGAAAGAAAGGAGATGAAGAAAATAAGTAAAATCCAAGGAGACTAAAAAGAGAGAACCTCGGTCTGGTGGGGCCCTCTGCCTTCTTGACTCTGCAGAACAGAAATATTCCCGTATCTTAGGGGGTCCAGACATCCCCTGATTGTGAGGACTTTGGGGGAATTTGGCAGCATGGACTAACCACACCTTACAGACAGGGGCTCTGGGGATGGCAGTCACCACACCTGGTGGATCCTGATGGCACCAAGGGAGCCTCATTCTGTTTAAGGGTGAACCCCAACAACCACCCGAAACTGCTAAGTACTCAGGTGGGGCTAGAGGCCCCCGAGCATGGCCAAGGAATCTGGATTCCTACCTGCCGAACCTATGGCTATGAGAATGTAATGAAGCCAGAATTGATTTTTTATTATCAAGTGATTACAGGTCACCAAAACGGGGGTGAAAGGGAGCTTCACAACTGTGATGAGAAGCACGGAAATCTGCTACGACTTCTACTTCTACTTACTCCCTGCTGCTGCTCTACTGGCCGTGCGAAGGCCTGACTGGCCAGGGACTCCGATGGACATGTTTAAACGAGATGCCTCCAAACAGCATGGCCCAAAAGAAAGCAGCACAGCACTGCCTGGAGCCGGAGCCCACTCTCCCCTAACCACCCAACAGCGTCCTGTAGCACCAAGAAAGAGCTCCTTACTCATCCCACTAAGGTAGGGACATGGTGCACACATGGCCCTTTTGGGCCCTTCTCTCTTCATGCAAGAGTCTCTTTCCCTCATGCTGTATCCTACTCCTATTTCCCTCTGACTTAACCCTTAGCATTCTTTTAAATACCTCCATATTAGAAAGCGAATGCAGACAACCAGACCTTTGTGCTTCCTGATGAAACAGGACAATGCTACCTGACAGGCAGTCTTGGGGGAAAAAAAGGGAAGAAAGAAAAAAGGAAATCAAATCTGAATCTGACCAAGTCTCTAGATCTGAGGCATGTAACAGAGTAGCCACTAGCCACATGGGGATATCGGGGCCTTGAAAGGTAGCCTGAGATGTGCTATAATAAGAGTGACATAGATCTAGGATTTCAAGTACTTAGTAAGCAAAAAAAGGTAAAAGATCTATCTCATTAGTAATTTTTTACATTCATTACACATTGAAGTATTTTGGCTACACTGCATTAAAGCCTATTTATTAAAATGAATTTCACTTGTTTCCTTTTACTTTTAAAATGTGGTGACTAAAAAAAACACCATAAAATTACCTATGTGCTTCACATTAGTTCTATCAGACAGCACTGTTGTAACTATCAATCTATAGGAAAATAGAGGACAGAGGAGATACAGTCAGCTTTAGCCAGATGGTGGGAACTACAGACAAAATGACCTGGTTCCTTCAAAAAAACAAACTGCATGGGGAAAAGAAACAAAGATGGGGGCAAATGTGCAAGCTAAAAGAGACTTAAAGGGACATAGGGATCCACCACAATGAGTGGACCTTACTTGAATCTTAACAGAAACGAACTTGAAAAATTATGCGATCACCACAGGTACAATTTCTTCAAATACACCAACATGCAATTCTGGAAAACAGCAAGCCCCTTTTCTTTGCTGGTCTAGCCAATTTTAAGAACTAGCCAGATATTTGATAATATTAAGGAATTACTATAAAAAAGGTTTTATTTAGATGTAATAATGGTTTTACAGTTATTTATTTAAAAAAAAATTAATCTTTTAGAGGTCTCTACTGAAATATTTGTAAATGAAATGACATTGGGATTCCCTTCAAAATAATCCAGGATGGGACAAGGGGGCAGGGTATAGAAGAAAGTTGGCAATGAATCAGTAATTGCTGAAGCTGTATGACAGGTACATGGGAGTTCACTATACTATTTTCTCTACTTTTTTTTAATGTTCGATCATTTTCATAGTAAAAAGCAAAACAAAAACAAAAACCCACCAAATAAATGTCTTTCAACCATCTATGGTAACAATAGGGAGGAAGGGGAAGAGAACATTCTAGAGCACCTGCAAACCAACTGCTTTGGATTTGAAAGCCACTTGCTTCCTGAAGCAGAAAGCCTGTTATTCAGTTGATGAACTATTTACAAATAATAATTACACTCTTCCCAGACTGCTATCTTTGGAAAGAGAAAATAAGTTCTTGCCAAACCGTCATCAAGAAGAATAAGACGGGGCATTCTAATGGGTGTGTCTTCAACTACCATAGCACCAAAGAGAAGACCAGTTTAAGCACTGGATGACCCACACGCTAGCTACCCTACAGCTGTTTTGTTTTTTTTTTTTAAGCATAATTAATATACAGTGTCATATTAACTTCAGGTATACAATATAGTGATTCAACAATTCAATACATTTCTCAGTGCTCATCAAGATAAGTGTACTCTTAATCCCCTTTATCTATTTCATCCATCTCCTGCCCACCTTCCCTCTGGCAAGCACCAATTTGCTATCTAAGACTCTGTTTTTTGTCTCTTTTTTCTTTTGTTTCTTACATTCCATACCCCCAAAGCCATTTTAAAGAGTGGATTGCTGATCAGAGTGTCTAATTTCCACATGTGTTTCTATATTAAGTTTTGTCCCTGTGAAGAAGAACAAAATTTTTCTTCTAAAAGCAAGCATACCAGGCTTCTTGTAGGAGATCTTATTGGGACTGATCCCCATGGGCACAATTTCTTCAAACACACCAACACGCAATTCTGGAAAACAGCAAGCCCCTCCTTTGCTGGTCTAGCCAATAAGAAACAAAACAGAATACAGTCTTACTCTCCCATCTCCAGATATAAGCCAAGTGCCAAATACAAGAATTATATCTGTTTTGTAATGATAGCTGAAGTCTTAAGAAACTTCAAAGTAAGAATTAATGTTTTAATGGGAAGGGAGTTTAGGGCCTAAAATGTTTCAGATAATTCACCTCTAATAAATATTTATTGCATACCTTCCATGAACTGAAATGTTAAATTGCAAAGGTGTTTCTATGGCTATAAGCATTTAACTATAAAACCAAAATAACTTCAGCATGTAAGATTACATCCTAGCTTTTGCTCTGGAGGAGCGACCTCTCTCCTACCATCACCAGCACTAACACTAGTAAGGTAGTCCCCACCACCTTTATCACCTACTGTGACAAAGCATAAGGTCACTCAAAGGAGCTCAGGTCGCTCAAACAAAGGAGCTCAGCCATGAGAGCAACAGCTTTGTCCCCCATGTGGTATGAAGTACTGACCTTGTAATTCCAGGTTGACTAAAAAGTAGTGATGCCCTGAAACAGCCAGGTGGTCCCTCAAGCGAGCAAACACATCTACGTTTTAGAGTTAGACTGTGCAAACTGTAATGTCCTTATTCGATAAGAAAGGAGATTAAGGGCATTCACTTGCCCCAGATCACATGGCGACTACACAAAGAAGTGGAATGAGCATGCTCCTTTGACTGCACCGCCTCGCAACCTAATGGGGAAAAAGGCTGCTGACTTCTCCACACTGATCTCCGCTTCAGAGCCTAGAGAGGGAAGAGGCACTGAGGCAGAAGCAAATGGCTCAAAATCCATTTTATTTTCAATTTCTCTTACCTTAAAATCATCCTTACACATATAATCCTTAAACAATGGGCAGGAAAGCATGGCTTCCACATAGAGTCTGGTGGCCAGTTTGCTTCCACCAACTGTCCCATTGATTCCTTCTGTAGCAATTCGAACCTGGGACACAAGACGGTGAGAGAAAGGGAATGCAGCCTGTTCTTAGCTTAGTTTAAATCTTCCCGGGGCAGAATAGGCTTATGTGTGTCAGTGAGTTTAAGGGGAAAAGCGGAGACACAACAAAAGTGTTACCACACAAAGATACTTGTAGTTTTCTAAAATGGCACTGCCCACAGTTTAGATGAGGTACTCAATAGATGTACGCTGAAGAAGAGAATGCAATGAGTGAAACTTCTGGAAAGCTCCATTTGCTACAAAGCTCCAGTTGTCCAATGCCCAAAGAAATAAATTTTGAGCTTAACCTAAATCCAGGTCAGAAGATCTAAGATCAAGACTCATCTTTGCCACTTACTTGCTTTGTGGCCCTGAGAAAATTAACTTACTTCTCTGGACCTCAATTTCTTCATCTTCATAAAAAGGAGGTAAGAGAGAAGCAACAATGAAGACAACTGCTGAGGAGATATTTCCCAAGTCCAAAAACACAGAGCACGGCTGAGAGCTAGGAGGGCATGTGAGTACACCCCTGCACACCGCTGCAAACCCACCCACTGGAACACAAGGGCCACAAGGGGTGTGTGTGTTTTGTCCACTGCTGCATCACCGGTGCTTAGGACAGTGCCTGCCGAGTAGGTACTCAATTCACATTTGGTGAACAAATGGATGCGTATCCATATCTGAAGCTTTTTGGCTTCTCAACCACTGTATTCTCTTTAAAATGCTTCGCTGGTTAGGGGACATTCGAACCTGGATTCAGGCCCCTGCCTTAAGAGGCAATGCTCTGGGGACACTGCCAAGTTAATTGTCTTGGAACTACAAAACCCTTCGGATGAGTTTAAGGATGCATCATTTTTAGAAGGAGCTGAGCTCTCTGGAGAAAAGCGCTAGAGAGAACGTAGACCACTCTGGTATCATGGTCCTCTACGGAGAGAGAGGTCATTTAATTCAAGGTCCTAGATTGTTACTACCATTTAGAGAACAATGATACCTACCAATGCATGAGAATTTGAAAAATTTACAAGGCTGCCCTTTTTCAGGCCCCAGAGGAAATACCGTCACCTCCCTCGATCCAGTTCTTTAGGGCATGTATATAAATGGGATTCATTTCATCAGCCAATGCCAACTCAGTAGTAGTGGCTAGCCAGAGTTCCATGATGAGCATTCTGGATCCTTGACAAAGAGAATTACAATCCGCTAAAACCTGCTCTGGGCATGGGAGAGGAAAGCAGGAAGAATATGCCATCTCTGCTGTATAGACCCCTATCCCCACAATCAACTTATACTTTTTCAAGGGTCTACATAGAAAATAGAGCTGAACCAGTGGAAGTGTCACGAAATTTACTCTAAAACTATTTCTGACCATGGCAGATAAAGTACATACTTCTACATAACTGTCTTTAGGGTAGACTAGTAGATTCTTTCCTATGTTCTTTTAATCTCAAAACCCAAATAAAAGACAAGGACACCTAATCCCTGTAAAGCTGGGGCAGAGCAGTCTGTTGAGCAATCCAAACTCACGCACTAGACTTTCAATCCCTAAGGCTCCAGAAAAACCTGTGAAGTAGCTCCTTGGTGAGGAAAGCCTTATATCTCAGGAATGGAGAGCAACAGTTAGTATTTATTGAGCACCTACTATGATATAGGAGCTTTATAAGCCTGAAAGGTACATACCATAATCCCCATTTGACAGAAAAGGAGACAGCAGCTCAGAGAAATCAAGTAACTTGCCCAAAGACACAGAGTCAGCAGGTGGTAGATTTGAGATTCAAACCAGATATTTGTTCCAAATCATGTAATTTTTCCCTTCCAAAGCCTCCATTGTGTCCCTTCAAATTTCTTGAGGCAGTAAGGAGTTTATAGCAATAGGAATCAGAAGCTTCTTTCTCGAATTTTCAATTTGTCTTCTTTCCCTACCTAAATGGTAATACTCTGCCAAATCTCCCAAAATCAGAAAACTACCTCAGTAAGCTGGGCACGTATCATTGAAGCCTAAAAATTTTAGACTCAGAGCCAGGCAGGTGCTGCCACCTTGTGGATAGGGACCCTCACTGCTAGTTCACTTCAGGCTGGGCCAAGAGTAAAAATCTGCCCCCCAAATAAGGAAAGAGATTGACTTCATATTTTGTACATTCAGGTTCACTGTGAGAACATCCATCTCCCAAGGTGTTCTCAAACAGAGGTGATAATAAATGTATTCATTCCACAAATATTTACTAAAGATTTTACTACGCGCCAGGAACTGTGCTAGGAATTAGGGATCTAGCAGTTAAAAGAGTTCTTGCCCTCTTTGAGTTTACAGACTAAGGGCAATCACAGATATTAAGATAAAAATTTCAAGCTGACAAATGCTATGAAAAATAACTTCAAGATGCTATGTGAGGGTGTACTGGGAAAAATGAATTTAGATTGAAGGTCGAGAAAAGTCTCTTTGAGGAACTATCATTGAAACTGAGAACTGAAGATTGAGTAAAAATTTTGCAAGAGAAACTGGGTGTGGGAGAGTCCCTTGAAGACAGTTTGCCTGGAAAAAGGCCCAAAGACGCAAAAAACCTTTGTGGGCTCCAGAAAAACCTGAAAGACCATGTCACTGGAGTATAAGGAGTGAAGAATGACATCAGATAGGCAGAAAAGTTAGGAAGGGGCTAAATCATGCAGGAACCTAAGGGTATATCAAGGATTTGGGTTTTACTCGAAAAGCACTAGACGGCCACTGAGAGATTTTGAGGAGAGCACAGCCGTGTTTTATTTACTTTTTAAGACGATGCAGGCTGCAGTGTGGAGAATGGATTAAATGGCAGGCAAGGACAGAAGAACAAGAGTAGATTAAAGGCTACCTCGGGGTGCTTGGGTGGCTCAGCCGGTTAAGGGTCAGACTCTTGATTTAGGCTCAGGTCATAATCTCATGGTTTGTGAGATGAAGCCCCAAGGCGGGCTCTGTGTTGACAATGCAGAGCCTGCTTGAGATTCTCTCTCTCCCTGTCTCTCTGCCCCTCCCTTGCTGATGCTTTCTTTCTCTTTCTCTCTCCCCTCCCCCCCCCCGCTCAAAATAAATTAAATAAACATTTTTTTTTTAATTAAAATTAAAAAAAGCTCCTGAAATGGATAAGAGAGGGTGGGGCATGGTCTAAGGTGGTCGAAGGGAGGACAGAAACGAATGGACACAAGGGATATTTTAGAGGTAGAGATGGCAGGATGTGACAATGAACTGAATGAGGTAAAGGAAGCTTTTGGCACCATCTGTTAGAAAACATCAGTGTGGAAAATATCAATGATCAAACAACTGCCTGGGGACTTAAAACATGTGTGGGAAAGATTAGGCTTACGATTGTACAATGTCATAACCTGAGGGGATCTCAGAGGGAATTTTAGTTCATTTCCTTTTGAGTTTTAAAAACACATTATCTGTTGGGGAACCTGGGTGGCTCAGTCAGTTGAGCCTCTGACTCAGCTCAGGTCATGACCTCACGATTCGTGAGTTCAAGCCCCACATTGGGCTCATTCCTGTTGGCATAGAGCCTGCTTCAGATCTTCTGTCCCCCTCTCTCTCTGCTCCTTCCCTGCTTGCACTTTCCCTCTCAAAAATAAATACATCTTCAAAAAATATGTAAAATAATATATTATCTGTCTCTGTCTCTAGTTTTATCTATATACGTGTGTATGTGCATGCACGTATATGTATATGCATATATAAATCTATGTCTATATACGTGTGTATACATGTAATCATAAAGAACGTTTCAGAAAATAACAAAAACCATCCACAATCTTATCATGCAGACAGAATCATGATTAACATCTGGGTATCTATTACCTTCCATCTTTATATACAAACACTTGTGGTTCTATTACAAACATATATTCATTTCTTTATTCAACGCTCCCCAAATATTTACTGTAATGCTATGCACCAAGCCCCGTTCTAGCACTAAGAATACATCAATTAAGACAAAGTTCCTATCCTCATGAAGCTTTTATTAGGGAGATAGATTGTAACAAATTAAACAAGGATTATACTTTCAGACAATAACAAATTCTTTGAAATTCTCTGAGCAGAAGGAGACAGAAAGTGACAAGGTTTAGAGAGAGGACTACTTTGGATCAGAGTTCTGAGAAGGTTAAGATGTGTGCAGAGATCTGCAGTGGGGAATGAGCCAAGTGACGATCTAGCGGGAAAGCATCCTAGAGGGAAGGGAGCAGCAAATGTCAATACCACAAAATGGTAAAAGACCCTGGCATGTTCTAGAAAAATCAAGAAGCAACTTGGAATCATACCTATATGTATAGGTCTATGAAATTTTTTTCCAGCTAACATATCAAGAACATTTCCTAATGCCAGGGGTCAGCAAATTGTATCTGCTTCTGCATACGGTTTTATCGGAACACAGCCATTTCACATCTTGTCCCTATTGTTTAAGGTTGTTTTCATGTTACAGTAGCATGCTTGAGTAGGTGTTGTTTGTTCATTGGTTTGTTTAGAAAACACATATAGACTTAAAGATCAACAAATTCAATTTTAGGCACTTCTTGAGTACAGACTATAGGAATTTTCTGGCAAGGAATGGCCTATCTAGCAGGAAAGATCATAAAGATTTAAACTTTAGTTCTTAAACAATATACAATGGCTAGACAACTGAAAAGAAATATTGCATAATTAATCCAACTGTATCCTGTTATAATTTTGTCACAATTCCACACACAGTTTTAGGGTTTAATAGAAGCAAGAGTGAGTAGGTTTTGGGCAAAGCCTAAAATACTTACTATCTTGCTTTGTAAGGAAAAGTCTGCTGATTCTTAGTCTACACCATCAAACAGTCATAAAATGCCACGTTAATAACTGTTTAGCGGTCTACTTAAAAGCCTAGCAGGATTTCGCAGAACCTAACAGGGAATCCTTTTTGTCGTGAGCATAACCTCTGTAGTGCAAACTGGAGACAAGAGGAGTCCCGTGAAGGGTGCGGTGTTACCTTGCCTGTGAGGCGCAGGTGCTGGCACAGAGCCGTCTGCCAGGCACAGACCCAGGGGGGATCCCGCAGGTCACAGTAGCAGTAATAAAGTAGAACCTCTCCTTCATCACTGCCCTGGCCCCTAGAAGAAGAAAACCACAGGGAGAAGATTTGAGTCACTGGCATAAGGCAGCCACAATTCACAAAGCAGGCCCAGGCAGTATCAGAGGGCAGGCCGCGATGGACCAACTTGTGCCGAACTTTCTCCTACTGTTGTTGGCCTGAGAGAAACAGCAACTCCGGTCAGTATTTGCTCTGAAGAAAACGTTATCTGCACCCAACTTACTTTACAAAAAGTAAGTTTACTTTGATTTCCTCATTTAGTCATCATACTCATGAGACAGGAATCAATAACCCATTTTACAGAAATTTCTGGCTTATCCTGTAAGACAGGGTCATATCTGTTTTTGAATCTCTCATTGTACAAAAAGGTTTCACTTCCATTTTTTCATGTAATCTTCTTAACCATGAGAAGAACTATTATTATCCCCACTTTACAGCTGAGTAAACCAAGGCCGATTCCTTCCAGGTGGGAAAGTGACAGAGTGACAGTCAAGACTTGAACAGTCTTCTGACACTAGAACCCATATTCTTTCTACTGCATTGTGCTGTCTCCTACTAACTAGGCATGGGAGCTGGGTGGGTCTCCTATCATCTCTGAGACTGACTTCCTCATCTCTAAAACTGGAGAAGTGAAGTAAACTGCATTTCCCAAAGTGTGCTTGAAGTTGTTCTATGAAATCACATTTTGGAGAAACCTTGCAGACAACATCTCTCTGAGAATCTCAGGAAAGCCCCTTATCTACTGAAGGCTCTGAAACGTCCTGCAATGAAAAACATTTTAACCTAGTGCTTCCCAAACCTGTCTGTCTTTAGCACCTCTTTTCAACACCTGTTAGCATCCTTCAGAGCTGGTGTTGCATAGAACAGATTCCAGAGAATGCTATAGTAGATGGTAATTGAGGTCCCATCCAGCTCTGGAATCTGACACCCTCATCAATACCCTCATCATACTGCAGGGCCTACTCTCTTCTGAAACCTTGTCTATTTTAGAGCCTGTTTTCCTTCCTCTAAACTACTGTAACAAATTATCTGCACCACATAATTTAACTGATAATTAAGTAGCCTGTCTCATATCCTCTGCTAAATGTTTCATGTATCCTTTTTTTTTGTTTCTCCCCCTAGAGAGCAAATTCCTTGAGGCACAGGGCCATACAGAAGCAAAGAGGCATTATTTGTATGCTTGTATGCCATTTTATAGTTCAGCTATTACCATCATTTTGTATAATTCATATAGCAACACTGTGAGGTAAACAGGGCAGGCACCGATATTACTATTTTAGAGGTGACGACATATAAAGAATTTTAGTGACTAGCTCAACTCTGAGCCCAAGTTCAATTCTCTTTCTCCTTTTCTTGATAAACAAGAGGTATTTGGCACTGAATAGTAATGACAAAAGTATATTAAATTTGGACATTTTCTATTCACCAAATAGTTCAGGAATTGCTTAAAATCAGAAATTTGTCCTCCAGAATTCTGTAATATAATTTTGTGAGTTTTGCAATGGTAGGATCTAAACTTCTAATCCTGTGCCCCAGTTCTAAAAGTTAACATTCTTTCTGGGGCGCGCGTGGGGAGCTCAGTTGGTTAAGCGTCTGACTTCGGTTCAGGTCATGATCTCACAGTCTGTGAGTTCAAGCCCCGTGTCGGGCTCTGTGCTAACAGCTCAAACCTGGACCCTGTTTCGCATTCTGTGTCTTCCTCTCTCTCTGCCCCACCCCACTCGCACTCTGTCTCTTTCTGTCTCTCTCTCAAAAATAAATAAACATTAAAAAAAATTTTTTTTTAAGTTAACATCCTTTCTAAAACATGATCAACTGAGATAACCATATTTGGTAACAAAATATGCTTTGTAAGCTCTGATACTCAAGGTAGAGGAATCATTAACATTTCTGAGCCTTCCAACTTATCTCTGAAAATACTAATACAATTTTCTGTTCATCACCTCTCCTTCGAAAAGGTAAGATGTATCCTTCCATGAAACCTAGTGAATGCTGCCAGCTACATGGGTATATATCACTGCTTCCATAATACAGAGTATGTGGCTATCAGCCTGGCTTAGACCCATAGAGAAATCCTGTGCCTTAAAGATCTTGCCATTTTAGTAGATAGGCAGTGGTATCTCATTGTGGCTGGAAAAACTGGTAAAATTAAACCAAAAGTACAGAATGGAATTCTTACCTTATCAGCTCATCAGGGCTAAAGCAGCTTACATCAGGGAGCCAAGCGGACACTTCCCTGTTACAGGTCAAGTACCCTTTTAGAGGGTTCCTATCATCTGCAGGCTTAAGGCTCTTTGAGGTGTTCAGTGTCACAGCCAGCTGCTTTAACACGGAAGCGGTCTGGCGGCAGATCTCATCAGCATGTTGTGTTGCCACATGTCTATGGATGCCGATCCGGTCTTTGAACAGCTGTTGACAACATTTCCACCATTTTTCTTTACATTCAAAAGGATGTGCAGGAACTTCTTTGGTTTTGACAAAAAGGGCAAATGCCTGCAATTACATTGCAAATATTCCACGATTAACCTTAGGTGTAAGGCTGGCAGAAGTCTCAGTGAATCCCTGACGTCATCCGTCCACATGGGTTTCTAGGTGTATGTCCCAGTTTTTTTTAGAAGAACTTCTTGAGAGAGTTAGTTTTACTTTAAATTTACGCCTCTATCTAAAATTTGCTAGGGACTGTTCTTAAAGGAAGAACCTGAATTTCAGATGAATATTAGTACAACATTACAAACAACATTATCAGTCATATCTAAAAAGAAAACGGTCAAGGAGATTATGGAATGTATTTATAGAATATCGAGCAGGTAGTTTTAAGTTATATGAGAAAATATTTATAATATAATGTTAAGTGAAAAACAATGGAAAAAATTTGCTTATACAATGTAACCTCAACATTTAAAAATTACACTGAAAAAGATTGGAAAGAAATGTTCCAAAATGTTTTGATTTTTTGGAAAATAATTTTGTTGTTTTTATAAAAAAATTATTTATATTTATTAAGACTATTAGAAAACTATGGGTATGCCATAATTCTCTTAACCAATTCCTAACTAATGGACATTTGTTTCCAAACTTTGCAATTAGGGCAAGTGGGTGATGCAAATAAGCAATGCTGAGTAAGCATTCCATGCATACATTTTTACACCTCTTTAAACATCTAATTTAAATAAATATCTAAAATAAAACAGAGCCCGACACGAGGCTCAAATCCATGGATGGTGAGATCATGACCTGAGCTGAAGTTGGATGCTTAACCGACTAAGCCACCCAGGCACCCCACGTATTTACATCTATTGCCTATTTTTCTACTGTGGCATGGATTTTCTGTTTTGTAAGCAGTTTTAGTGACCTTTTATTGATCATAGTTATCACAAATCTGTTTCCTAGCTTGTCATTTGTTCTTTAGTTCTGTGGTATTTTTGATGTACAAATAGAGGCTAAATGGGATCTATGATTATCAGCCTCTCAACAACTGTTCCCTCCTAGTCTAATGGGAAGGGAGATACTTACGTGTGTGTGTATGTGTGTGTGTGTGTGCAATGCATTTGGAGACTACTGTAAAGCATCCAAAAACAAGCACTCTGAACATCGATAACAGACACGAAGCGCCACTGTGGGGCCATCCTCTAGCTGTACACAACTGTATCTGGACTGTCTCAGACCGAAGTACCAGGAAGGGTAGCCTGAAATTACACCGCAGGGCATTTTTAGCCTCTTTTGCAGTGAATCCTTCCAGACAGGCAAACAAAAAAAAAAAACAAAAGAGATAGCACGTATATCAACATATGTGCTTCTTTGTATTAAACTTTGATTTTCAAATCCTATCTGGTCTTTTAAGGCCTTGTGAACAAGGCATTGAGGACCCATCTGCAGTTAGAGCCCCTGTGGGATCTGTTCAAGAGGGAGAGTCAGGCCAGAGCCAGGATGGCAGCTCAGAGGTGGGTGAAGCCTACAGAAAGGCAGGCCCTGGGAGGCCCAGCTTGGCAGGGTGGGTATACTGATTCCATACAGAAGAATATGCAACTAAGGAAATACATTGGGACTAATCAGAGCCAAGTTTCTCACCAAACCTCCTCAAATAGGGAAGTTATAAATATGGGAAAGGGAGAGTTAAGAAAAACTCTTGTGATGCTTGAATGAAAGTGAAGTGCTGGTATGAGCTCATGGCGTAATGTTGGGATGGTAGTAAATACAGAAGTATAGGTATAGGTATAGCACACAAACATATAGACGTTTATGCACTCATCTACATATTTTCCTAGCTTCATACACCAGAGGTCCTGGGAGAAGTAACATTTAGTAGCAATGAGTTTGCTGAGCCTCCAGGTTGTGATTTTTCATTAGAAGCAACCAGAGCTCCTTGAAGAAATGTCTGGTTCCAGGGATGGGGCAGGGAAAATACAAGATGAGTCTGGAACATCTTGTTGAGTCAGAAAGTAAAGAAATGCTCAAAGAATGATGGGAGCAAGTCAAAAGGACATAGATACTAGCTTAAAAGGGCCCCCAGCCAGATCTGAGATGATCTGGGCATCGCAATAAATCATGACACAGTGGACTATCACCCAACAAATAAAATGTAAACCTACAGTCCACATGGATACAAACAAATTGGGAGAAAAGAAGGCTCTTCCTTACAGCAAAATGCCAAGTAGTAAATCTAGAAGGAATGAAGCAATTAGAAAATCACCCTTTAGCACCCATCACAGTAACAATTCATTAAGCAAAGAAACACCAATGAATCTAAAATTAGTAGATGACAGTTGGATAAGCAATAGCATAGGTACACAGTCTCAAAGTATTCCCCCTCCCCCCTCAAATACTGACTTCTTAAAAGGGAAAAAAGAATAATTATATAACAGAGAAATCTGACAGTCACTCCCTTAATCAAGTAACCAAAGTTAACACCACCAGTAATGGGACAAATTGCCATTGTGAACCACCTGATAGACTGTCACCAGATAAACACAGCATTTCTTGTGGGATGGTTTTGTTAATAAAAGCACTAACCTGAATCTAATCATAAGGTAACATGAGTGAAGATCAAATAAAGAGATATTCTACAAAATAACTCATGTAATCTTTAAAAATGTCATGGTCACGATTTCAGGGGAAAAATGAGAAAGTGTTCCAGAATGAAGAATATATAAGATGTGACAGCTCAATGCAACACCCTGGAATGGATCTATAAAGCCATTTGGGACAACTGATGAAACATGAATGGAGCTTGTGTGCAAAGGGGATATGAGGGTCCTCTGTACAATTCTTTCCTCTAAGTCTGAAATTTTTGTAAGATAATATTTGAAAAAACCTTTCTGTACCCTTTGGGTTTCATTTTCAAGGACATCCGTGTGAGATAAGAACAGAGGGGTGACGGATGAGAAGTTATAAGTAGGGACATCTATTCTTCATTGACATGAAGCCAACAAAAGCTAACTGTGGAAGGAAGAAGGACAGCAGACTGGAGGTAAGAAAACTAAGTCTCAGTTGCATGTCCTCTGGTCGTTTTCCTTCCTCTGACCTTCAGCAGGAGGTTTGAGTCAACGATGTCTGAAAAAAGGATAAATGGCATAGAAGAGCAGCATATCAATATCGCCTCCCATTATAATCCAATCCCAACTGTCCTTAGTAAGCCTGCATCCATCCTGGGCTGCTGTGTCCCTTCTCCTAACCAAAAGAACTCAGCCAGCTAGATCAGATCAGGAGTCTTAGATGGCAGCTGCCATCTGCCTGTCTGTTCTCCGTTTGACAAGGTCTCCTGGGATCCTGGGATCCTTCCCCTAACTCTAGGTGGGAAAAGGAATTCAGCCCATCTTTCTAAAATCTGTCCTCAAGTACTCAACCATAAGTGTTCCACAACCACACCTTACCTATGATTCTTCTTCGCCTGGCACTGACTTAAGATCACTAATTAATGACCCTAACTATACCTTGCCTTGAGCATGGCAGCAGCTTTGAGTCTCACTAGCCCTCTGTTCCCTGGAGGACAGCCTTGATGAGCTACTAATAGATGCATCTGAACTAACTATACGTATGTGATCCTGAAGCATAAACGGCAATGCGGCAATCTTACCTTTTTCTTGGCAAATGAGTATTTCTTCTTTGTACTGACATCCAACTCGGCTTTAAGAGTGCTACTGGGATTGATAAGCCTTGTGTCTTTTAAATCTAACTCTGAAAATCTTAAAACACAGGCCTCCAGGTCCTCTTCTTGGTCGGGTGAAGTAAAAGAAGGCATCTGGTTTGGTTGCAGTAGTGGGACAGATTCCTTTCAGTTAACTATCTCCTAGGAAGCAAGGGAAAAACGACAATTTTGGTTGTTGGTTACTACTTGGAGTAAATTTGAAGCTACTCAATCAATCAGGCAAATGAGCATGGGCCCAGCAACCCAAGCCATCCATCCATTCACTCACTTATTCAATAAATATTTATTTAGCACCTACTCTATGCCAGGCACTGTTCTAGACAATAGGAATAGAGCAGTGAAAGAAATGGAAAAAGTCTCTGCTTTCTTGGAGTTTACATTCCAGTAGGGAGAGACAGAAAGTAAACAAATGATTAAATTTAAAAAGTCAGATAGGAGGGGCCTCTAGGTGGCTCAGTCAGTTAAGCATCTGACTCTTGATTCTGGCTCAAGTCATGATCTCAGGGTTATGAGATGGACCCCCACGTCTGGCTCTGTGCTGAGCATGGAGCCTGCTTAAGAGTCTCTCTCTCCCTCTTCTTCTGCCTCTCCCCACTACCCCCCTTAAAAAAACAGATAGGAAAACGGTCACGAAAACAAAAACCAGGGTAAGGAGTTAGGAATGATGGAGGGGCTCTTTAAAACAAAGACTAGGTAAAGTCTGAGGCAGTAGCATTTGAGCAGAAACCTAAATTAGGGGGCAAGCCCCGCAAACATTTAAGGTACATTATACCCGAAAAGCACCAGCTACAACCAAAATCAACCAAACTGTGTACTAGACTTCAATTACAAACATTTTGTCCTTTTATATCCTTTAATTTTAGAGCTGTCCAAATTCCATTCCTTAGAAGAAATAACAACCAAGAAAGCCCCATTTTAATAAACAGAAGAAATATAAAATATAAAAATCACTCCTGTGGCCAAATCTTGTCAAAATGGACATACTACCAACCAGCAGTCAAGCCACCATAATTTCTTCCTTTCTTCTTAAATTTTTTTAAAGTTTACTTTTTGAGAGAGAGAGAGAGAGAGAGAGAGCACAAGCAGTGAGGGAGACACAGAATCCGAAGCAGGCTCCAGGCTCTGAGCTGTCAGCATAGAGCCCCACACAGGGCTTGAACTCACGAACTGTGAGATCATGACTTGAGCTGAAGTCCAACGCTTAATCTACTGAGCCACCCAGGCGCCCCAAGCCACCGTCATTTCTTGACCGAATTATTGCAGTAGCCTAACTGCCCACCTCCCCAGTAAGGTAACTAAACAGCAGTCCAAAGGCTTCTCAACATACTCTAATAAAGTCCAAAATCCATCCAAAGCCCCTCTCACCGCCTCTCATCTCATCTACTACAAGCCCTTTGATCACTCCTCCGATTGCACTGTTTGTTCATTACGAAACAGATCCCCAGCACCAAGAAAACAAGGGTTTTCCTTTGTTCACCTCTGCATCATTGGCATGTAGAACACTGCCTGGCATATAGGAGATGCTAAATGTCAACAAACACAATTTATTTGTTGAACGAAATAAAACAGTGATTGGGTAGCCAGGGAAGGCTTCACTCAGGACTTGATGTTTGAGCTAAGACATAAATCACAAGGATCATCCATGCAGATTTAGGAGCAGAGTCTTCAGGCAAAGGAAATAGTATAAATTCCTAAAGTGGAAACAAACTTACCTTATTAGAGAAACAGGAAGAAAGAATGGATGGAGTGTAGTGATGAGAGAGCACAACCCTTTGGGTCTGAGTATAGAGTTTGCAATGCAAAGTAACTGGAGAATTGTAAACAAAGGAGTAACCGTGGTCTGATTCAGGATTTGTCTTCAAAGTAGAGGTGGCAAGGTTTACAGATAGATTGTTATGCAGGAAATGAAGGAAAAGAAGGACCCAAGAATGACTCTTACCTACATTTTTGAATTAAGTAGATGGATGGTGCCATTCACTGAAATGGTTAAGCCTGACAGAGGAATGGGTTAGGACAGAAGAGTCAAACAAGGCAATCAGATGAGTAGGTGCGGTGCTCATCGGAGACGTCAGGGCAGGGGACGCTCACATACACGTATATGGGTACCCAATAACCAATGAAAAAATTACTAGAGCAATCACCCGTTCCTTCCTAAACAACAACCGAGAAGGGCGAGGGGTAAGATGACCGCCCGAGGGTAACCCGGCGGCACTAGGTTCCAGCTCTGGCGGGTCTTCCAGTCCCACGGACCGCAAGCGCGGCGCCGCCCCCCGCCCGGCCCCACCCCGCGCGCCGGGCCAGGCCGATCGCTCCGCCCAGCTTTCCCCGACGAGGCAAAGGCCCGGAAGTGGGGGGTAAAAAGAGCACTCACCCGCCAGTCCTGGTTCTTTCTTATATCTTTCTTCATCGAATCTGCTCCGCCTAGGAGTCGTCACTGAGCACCGTCCCAAGAACCTCCACCAGCCCCCTCCTGGAGTTTACGAAGGAAGGCACACTGGAGACCTGCCCTCGCCCCGGAAGTCTTCGAGGCTGTTAGCGAAAGGGCCGCCGGGAAGACTCTGCGAGGCCCCAGGGAGGGTCTGAAGTTAAGGCGGGGATTCCAGGGTGTTTTGTGGACCGGCCGCCGCTAGGCTTGGCTTGCGGCCGGCGGCCTCAGGCTGGCTAAAAAGGCGGTGCTTTCCGCGTGGCCCCGGAAGGACTTAAAGCGAAAGGCGGGAGAAGGAAGCCGCCGAGAGGCGGAGGAAGCCCGAGGGGGCGGTTGCGTGTAGACCGGACGCCCTCGGCCTAGTGAGCTCCCAGACACCGGCTCTCTCGCACCTGAGCCCGTCAGGCCCACTCCGCAGCCTCTCCTGCCTGCGCTTCCGGGACCCGTCTCGAGCGAGTGCGCCTGCGCGCCGGACACTGCGCGCGCCTCCTTGCTGTCCTCGCACCGGCCGGCGGTCGGACAGTTCCTGCCGCTCTTCCCTCCCGGCTTCTCGGTTAGGCAGCGCTCCGGCGTGCGGCATGTCCCGGCGGCGGCACAGCGACGAGAACGACGGTGAGTGCCATCGGCCCTGCCGCCGAGGCCGCGCCCAGGCGGGAGCCGAGGTCCCGGGGGCTCGAGGGAAGGAATGGGAAGCCCTCCCCCACCCCACCCCGGGAGCGTTCGGGGAGCCACGGAGTGAAGGAGGGTGGCACAGCGGGAGTGTGGCCGGGCGACTTCTGGAAAGCCCTCGCTTCCCCCCACCCCAGCTCCTTTAGTCGTCGGCCTGGTGGACCTCTCTAGTCTCTAAGGACTCTTCAGGATTTGGTCCTTAGAACCGTCCAGTAGGGAAGTATACCTGGGTCTGTGCGGCCGTCTCTTACGCACAGCGACAGGGACCACTAGTCTCAGTGGCTCGTTTTGACCCTCAAACTGCACCTGTAAAGGGCCCTCAGAAGGGAAGGAACAAAGCGGTGAGTGGAAGACCTGACGAATTGCAGTCTGAGCTCTGCTGTACCGGTCATGCGTTGGTCTGCCTTCTTTCAAACTGCAGGAAAAGAAATCTGTGTCTTTTCCATACTCACGAGGTCACTAATAAGCAGATGCACGTTGTTACGTTGGATTTTGAACTGACTGCAAGCGCAGCGCATTTCCCTCGTGAAGGAGGAGTACTGGAAAACACACTGGAGAGCTCTTCGAGGTGTAGATCAGGGGTTCTCTATTCCATTTGGATCGTTGCGCTCCTAGGGATCATGATATTGCCACCGTAGAAACCAAGGATAATTTTGCTAGTTAAAAACAGGAAGAAGGTGCTTACCTTACAGAAATCAGGGGAGAACACGCATCCACCAGGAAAGAAACTAAGTAATTCTATTATATTATAGTGTAGCGCTATTTAAAAAGAGTGTGGTGTATTGGTTAAGAGGCCAAATCAGAGGATTTAAGTTCAAAGCTAGACCCTACCATTACTTCATGATCTTGCCCAGGTTTTATCGCCTCTGTAAACCTTCGTCTGTAATATAGAAGTATATTACATACCTCTTCTCAGTTTGTGAGGGTTAAATGAGGTAATACATGTGACATATCTCATGATGATATTTACTTATTTATCATCGGTTAATGCTTAAGAGGTGACAACCTTTGGCAGGTGTCAACGATGTAAGAAAAAATATGCAAGAAAAATTTTAATTTAATTAATTTTCTTCACTAACATTTTCCTCACCTTGAATCTTGGGGCCTTTAGGGATATGAGCAGAATCACATGTGTTTAGTTTCATTTGAAAAAAAGTTTTTTAATGTGTTTTTTTTTTTTTTTTTTTTTTTGAAAGAGAGCGAGCACGAGCGGGGGAGGGGCAGAGAGAGAATGAGACGCAGAATCAGAAGCAGGCTCCAGGCTCCGAGCCATCAGTACAGAGCCTGACTTGGGGCTCAAACTCAGGAGCCTTGAGATCATGACCCGAGCCGAAGTCGGACGATTATTTGAGCCATCCAGACGCGCCTCATGTTTTGAGTTTTAACAAGGAAACATCAGATTTCTGCTAGAGAATAGCTTGAGAGGATATTCTAATCCGGCCTTATCTGACACCTAAGGGTCCAGAGCTTTAGTATAATAAACACGGAGACACAGCCTGCAGTGGCTTGACACCAGTGAAAGCAAGTCCGGGGCTGTCATCAGGACACAGGTATTACTCCGCTGCGTGCCTAGACGTTTTTGTCGTTGTTTAATACATGAGGCTTTTTGCATAACATACATACTGGGCACAGAAAATACAGCTTCCCTATGCTTGGAATTCGATTAATCGAAAACTAATGCTTGAAGTGATCGCTTGGGATTCAGGGAACTTTCAAGTCTTTTAAAGTTCTTCCCTCTTTCTTTGCTTTTCTCATACTTTCTTTTCTCCACTCTTCTCACTTCTAGGGCACCTTAAAGGGAGAGAAAATGTTTCCAGAGGGCAACCTGGAGAATTGAATGTGAATATGTACAAAAACAACTTTTGCTTTTGTTATTGTGATGGTAGCATACTTTTCTTGGGAGTTAGTTTCTTTTAATACCAGATGGCCAGTAAATCATGGTCCGTTCGGGTCTTGATGCAGGAACCTTAGAATAAATAATAGAAAGAAGTAACATGAGTTAATTAAACTTTATTCTGGTGAATAATTTAATAGTAGGGGCAGTTCATAGTTCCTCTTGGATACTATACCAAATCTGAAACTTTTATGAATTGCCACAACTTGGGTAATGATCAGCTAGGGTTTACCCTAAACAGTGATCTGAATTTTTTAGTTAAGCTTCTACTGATTTTTTTAAAGATCTGAAATAGTAGATGCTTAAATGTTTGAGAAGACTATTTTAAAATAGGCTGAATTGTAATAGTCCTGATTAAGTAGATATATCAGCATTTCTGGATTGTTGTCAGCTCTTATCAGTCACTGGCTGCCATGACTTTCCATGTGCTTGACGAGATACGATCGTTTATTCAACAGAAATTACCAGTGCCAAGCACTGTCCTAACTGCTGGCATGCAGTAGTGGACAACATAAATTTCCAGGCAGAATACAGTCAAATAAAATAGAATGTGTCAAATGGTGTCAAGTGCTACAGAGAAAAGTAAAAGCAGGAAAAGGGGGTAGAGACTGTTGTTGAGGTGGAGTTGCTGTCTTATGTAGGTTGATCAGGTAAGGCCTCACTGAGAACGGCATCTGATCTGAAGACTTGCAGGAAGTAAGGGAGCAAACCAGATGGCTGTATGGGGAACCGTGAGTGCAGAGGACTTAAGGCTGGACCATTCCTGTCATGTTCACAGAAAGCAGGGAGGCCAGTGGTGCTGGAGCAGAGTTGGAGGAGTGAGGAGGGGCTGAGGGGGAGTTGTAGGAGCTAAGATAAGAGGTAGCAGAGGATCAGCTCATAAAGGGCAGTTTTAAAATTGTATCTCTTTGTTGAGGCTGGAGTGTCCAGGATCCAGGGAAACAAGTTAGGAGACTGTACCAGTGAAGTTCAGCTGGAGTTCAGTTTATAAAGAAGGAAAGGGAAGTCCTAAATGGGAAATCAGTGTGTGTGGATACTGGTCCACTGCTAAATCTAACTCATTTCTTAGAATCTCTAAGAATGTCTCTGGAGCTTTGCAGTTATTACAGGATATGCATACAATAGCTGTTCAGTACATTGTTTATTTTGTTCTTCTAAGAAAATATTTATATTATCCATAATCTTTGCCAAAAAACCATATTAACTCCCTTTTCAGCTACTTAGAATTAGGTCCTTGTCTTTTAGACCGTGACTGCTTTTTTAACTTCACTACAGAAAAAAAATATAATTAAAAGTGAAGGGATTTGTTACTCCAAGGAAGAGTGTAGTTTGTATACAGGCTGGTGATCACCTCTGCTTTAAAGCTGCAAGATCAAGGTACTTTTTTCCCTTTTACCTTGTTGGTTTTGCTACTTTACTTTCTCTTTTACAGGTAGGTCTTTGTTTTCCTGCTTGTGGTTTTTATAGTAAGTAAAGATACAAGATGTAGTACAGTGTATCCTTATAAAGTTAGGATCACCTTACAGGGAAAAAAGTTACTGGTGTATGAAGATCCTGTCAAATGGGTTTTGGTTTTTTTTTAATTTTATTATTTTTTTTAATGTGTGTTTATTTTTTCTGAAGGAGAGAGACAGAGCGTGAGCCTGGGAGGGGCAGAGAGAAAGGGAGACGCAGAATCTGAAATGGGCTCTAGGCTCTGAGCTGTCAGCACAGAGCCCAATGCAGGGCTCGAACTCAGGATCCCTGAGATCATAACCTGAGCTGAAGTCGGATGCTTTACTGACTGAGCCACCACCCAGGCGCCCCTCAAATGGGTTTTAATAAAGACCTGCGTTTTTCCTCTATACTAGCCAAGACTGTCAGAGTGAAGTGGCAATATGTAACTTGAATCTATATTGTAAAACTTCTACATAGTTACACTTAATATAAAATCTATTCTTGCTTTGGGAGCTACCATGGATATGTTTTCTTGGGGGTATATGAGAACATTCAGCTAATTCCTCAAGTTTTATCCTTAATGAGGGTGCTTTATTCTGTGTACCCAGGTTATCCTCTGAGTTCAATATCCTGGTACTGTCCATGAGTTCAGATGTGTCTATAGTTTTACCACCCCCTACCTTCATATCCTCACATATCTCAGGTGAGAGTGGGGCATATCTTCTTAATATGTTCTGCCTCTTCCCATTCTCTAAACAAAACTTGTCCTTTGATATAGTCAAAATGGGAAGAGAGAAAATAGGAGTTGCAGTTCAGGGAGGACTATGTATTTGTATTTTCTAGTTTTTCTTCAGAAATCCTGCCTTCTCTCCCTACAGCATTATTTTCTCTTTTTCTAGGTTACCAGAGGGTTTGGGAATGTTGCTTTAAAGACGGGGGTATGATTCCAAATTAATTTGGGAACGAGCTAGCTGGATAGTTAATTTAGGGAGGATGTGGAAGGTGGGATGTGAGATAAAGGGTTGGCAGAGTAGATGGGCTAGAAGGAAGGGAATGGTAGTTAAAAGTTTTACAAAACAATCATAAAAACCCAAAAAACTGCTCTTATTTGGCTAGTTTTTTAGCATCTGCATTTTCCCAACCTTACCAGAAATCTGGTTCTGAAGAACGCCATTAGTATATTCTGCTTTCTAGAACAGAGTTGCTCAGCATCAGCACTATTGACGTTTCAGGCTGGATTATTCTTTGTTGTTGGGAGTTGTCCTGTGCAATGTAATATGTTTAGCAGAATCCCTGGCTTCTACCCACTGGATGCCAGTAGCACTCCCCCAGTTGTGACAACTAAAAATGTCTCCAGAGATTTCCACGTGGCCCCTAGCGGGGACAAAATCTCACCCAGTTAAGAACCACTGCTCTAGAAGAAGGCTATTTTAGCATCCTGGCTGACAGCTTATATAAACATTGCATTGAAAATGCAGTTCTTTCAGTGAATAAATCCTGGAAACAGAAGACCTTTTTGTGAAAGTTGGTGGTGGAAGCCTTATAGATCCTATGCATACTTGAGAATCGAGGTCACTGATGCCACTGTATCACACATGTCCACTTTACATGAGCAGATATCTCTGGATATCTCAGCTGTCACATTGCATGCGTGTTACTTTTTTTTTATGGCATTATCCTCTCAAAATTATGTTCATTTGTTATTTAAGCCAGATCATAATGATAACTAAGAAGTCGGGGGGTCAAAGCACATAGTACTTTACCCTGTGGCCTTTTATAATATTTTCATCAGGTCCTATCTGGATAGTAATAGATTGGTTTTGTGCACCTTGAGTTCAGGTGGTGCCTGAAGATCATTTCAGTCATTGGAGAGACTTTTAACACCAAGCTTAGAGTAGTCAGGTACTGTGTTTTATGACAATCACTATATATTTCAAGCCAGATGTTACAATGGCAAGTAAATGATTATGAGTTCTGTAAAAATGGCTCAGTTTTGGCTCTACAAGTCTGGAGAAGATTGAAGTTATATTTAACTTACTCCTGGTAACCCTATATCCAGATTTCCATTATTAATGCAGATCCCCAGCACTGTTACAGACCATTGCTTCCTTGTCCACATGCTGCCCTGATAATCTAATTGGTGGAAGTCAAAATTAAATTACGTTGGGAGACTGGCCAGCGTTGTGTTTACCAACAGCAACATGTTCTGTACTTAACACTATTCACTTCAAATTTTTAAGCCGTAGGTTATTCCACAAAAGGATACAAGGTATGCGTATTAAGGTTTTAAGCAAAATGGTAAGAGATGTTTAACAGTAACAGTCTGAAAAATAGTCCAATGCCTAAGATTGATTTGTAGTTTGTTCAGCCTGAATTCTTCAGCAACCAAAAGGACACCTAGATGATTGGTAACGATTTCAATGTGGTAGATCTTTTTTTTTTTTTTTAAAGATTCTGTGAATGATAACCAGTTTTTGAACATAATAGGACAGTAGTTAAAAGTAGGAAATCATAAAACATATACTTTCCCCCACCAGTTATTTGATACAGTGCTCAGGACTTTTCTTTGAGTATGTGTCTGCTGATTGTAATTCCCATTATTTGGGACTATACCCTAATGCTACATGTTCTACAGAACCAAAGCTGTTATTAATTACAGAGTTGAAAGCTCAAACACTTGTAAAACTAGTGAGGAATCCTAATGTCTTATGCTCCCTTTCCTATGTTTTGACATTTTCCTTTTTTTCCCTGGTCTTTCCAAACCATTCAACCTGGTTTTCATTATTAGAATAATGAGTACTACTGGCACTAAGAGGCTTTAGCAGCTGAAAATCAGTGAACAGTTCAGTTTAAAGAATGGGAGTAGCAGTACCTGAGTGGTCCAGAGAGTATTCTGACTACTGGTGGTTAGGATGTTGTAGGCACTGCTCCTGCCTATCACAGAAGTGGTCAGGGCTGCTGCATTGCATAGCTCCATGGGGCACTGTTCACACAAAAGTGAACATAACTAATGCCTCTTGCAGTTATTATAGTGTCCCTGGGTATGGAGGTCTTTGGTGATTCTAGCCCAGTCTGAAAAGTGGTGGGTCAGTTAAGATCTTGTCCTGTGTGTAAAAAGTAGGGTTTCTGGTAGGAGAAAGATTAGAGCGTTAAAAAAGTTAAATTAAATTTGTGATACCGGACTCATCACGTCATGTTAATTTTTTTACATTGTTGAAACAGGGGGACAGCCTCACAAAAGGAGAAAGACCTCTGATGCAAATGAAACTGAAGATCATTTGGAATCTTTAATATGCAAAGTAGGAGAAAAGGTATGTGCAACATAGGCACAGACTGTGAGGGGCTTATGGTTGTAGTTGACTTTGTTCGACTGATTTCTGCAGCTGAAACTTGGGGATCTTAGTTTTAGGCAATCTATATCCCAAAATAAATGTATGTTAAAACCCTTGGGGTACAGATAATTGATAGTTCAATGTAATTTTCATAGAATATGAATCTTGGAAGAGACCTTAAGGAAAAATCCTTTCAATTTATAAATGAAGAACCAAACAAGTCCTGGTTACTTGAGGTAATTTGCTGAGAGTCATATGTTAAGTGAATCAGTTACAGAGATAAAAGAGAACCGATAACGTCCTCACATTTCTAATTCTGCTACCTTAGACTGCTTGCTTTTAAATTTTCATTCATTCTCTTTTTATGGATTTCTAAGAACAGTAACTACCCCAACTGATTTATAGTAAACCTGTCATAGTGCCTTTTACAGATAAGACTTTAACTTTTATTATGATCACTCAGAGAATTTTAACTAATTGCCGAGTATTTAACAGATATTTAATATGCTGTCCTCTACAGAGTGCCTGCTCTCTGGAGAGCAACCTAGAAGGCTTGGCAGGTGTTTTAGAAGCTGATCTTCCTAACTACAAGAGCAAGATCTTAAGGCTTCTTTGTACAGTGTATGTATGCAAAAGATTTGTGAGTCCAGGTGATAATGTATTATCTACTCTTAAATGCTTTGGGAGTGTTCGAAAGATGTGTTTATATTCCATGTATTTCATTAGCTTTCCTTCTAATGGGAAACTTATACAAATGGAATGACCTTTGGTGAACCTTAGCGATAAAAAGGACAAAATTGAGCATTTTCCTTAACATTTTGTTTCTTGGAACCTTATTATCATTTGAGTTGACTGTTTTCACATTCAGAGATATTCTTTTAAGCATGTACACTTAAATATATACAATATATAGAGTTTGATTTATATATTTAAGTGGTAGTACTAAACAAATTTGGGAACTGGTCACTTGAGTGATAGTCCTTTTCAGAAGACTGAAGAAGTTTTGAAGCTATTAATGGACATACTCTTTCTTCGACTTAGGTTTGCCAGAACAAATATTATTTAATCTGTGAGTAAATTAAAATGGGAAAAGCGTTATATAGAATCATGAAACAGTCTCTCCCAGTGATGGAATTAATCCAGACTTTCTCATCTCTCAGATGGACCTTGGTCACTATGAATTATATGCTCTGCAAAGAAGTAGTTATGACTTTTGGATAAAAGGGGTCTTTGTACTGTACATGAAGTTATAAATCATGAGGTATTTTAAAATTTCAAATATGAAGGTGACTTGTAAGTTACTATTTCAAATATTCTAATTAAATAATGCTACAGCTCATTTTTGAAATTTAAAAATGTACACGCAAATCAAAGTTACCAGTGGATTTCATTTTAACCTCATAAAGTACAAATAATTTGGGTTATAGTTTTTAAAAGAAATCCAGTTTATATTCAGGAAGACCTGTCCTTAGACTAAGAAATGACTAAGACAAATTAAAGTGCCTTCTGTTTTGGAAGCATTTTTTAGAATAGAGTAGATTTATGTTTAAACTGTGATGGAAACCATGGTTTTGGGGGTGGCGAGGAAGGTTACTATCAGTGCAAGTGTTTTTTGTTTTTTGTTTTTTTAATCTAAATTGTCCCTTACACTCTGCTAGGTGCCTTGGGAAAACACAAACTGTGTATGAGAATTTGATCATGAGCTCCTTCCTGTTTGCTTTTCTTTTTTGAGATAATTTTAAAGGCTACCTAAATTAGGAAGCAACATTTGCTTTCTCCAAAGGTTTTTTTTTTTTTTTTTTAATTTTTTTTTTCAACTTTTATTTATTTTTGGGACAGAGAGAGACATAGCATGAACGGGGGAGGGTCAGAGAGAGAGGGAGACACAGAATCGGAAACAGGCTCCAGGCTCTGAGCCATCAGCCCAGAGCCCGACGCGGGGCTCGAACTCACGGACCGCGAGATCGTGACCTGGCTGAAGTCGGGCGCTTACTGACTGCGCCACCCAGGCGCCCCTCTCCAAAGGTTTTTGACTGTAATCCTCTTCCTTGCTTTTCAAATAACTATAATGAAAATTAGCACACTTGGAGTAAGCAATCTGGGTTGTAAAGAAATTTTACTGTGTCCAAGTACCATGTTGACATTCGGCAATTTAACTGACAGGAACTTAGCTGAAAGTGGTGTTAGTTCTGAATATTTTCTAAGCAACTAGAATAGTGTTTCCGGAAGTAGAATTTTGGTCCTGTGACATTTGGTTAGCTAAGTTTAGAAATAGTGAGTGTTTCATCTCCCCCTTAATGATTCTGTGTTAAAGAAACTTGCTTCACCCAGCATTCACCAGATGTTTTACCATGGAAACATTTTCTGTAGGATTGCTTTTAGAGTCCACTAAAAATACATTGGAAGATAAACTGGTCTAGCATTAGTTACATTTATATTAGTTTGGTAAGTTTATAATTAAAATGTTTTACCTTCTTAAATCTTAGATTAACAAACCAGAGTTGAAATGAAAAATTGCAGGCATCATGTCTGCAACTCCTCTCAATATGCCTTTTCTGAAGTAGTTTTAAAAACACAGCTCAAAGTTAATAAAATGATAAAAAATTTGCATAATGTGGAATTGAGCACCATAACATAATGCTGTCGTTTTGGGGTTTTCTTGTTGTACTGGGTTCTCAAATCAGTGCACGTCTGTTACCTGAGAAGCTGACAATTTATACAACATTAGTTGGACTGCTGAATGCCAGGAATTACAACTTTGGTGGAGAGTTTGTAGAAGCTATGATTCGTCAACTTAAAGAATCATTGAAAGCAAACAATTACAATGAAGCTGTATATCTGGTAAGTTACTTTTTTAGTATATTACGACTTAGTGTTGGGATGGAGGGAGGAGGTGAGCTACAAGCAAGGAATTTATCCTTTCTCCCGAAATACAGTTCCTGCTCACCACAGTAGCTGCTCTTGTGAAACCATTCCCACTAAAGGTACCATAGAGCTCGTTACCAAGTCGGGTGACTTCTTTTCACTCTGAATCCTGGTTGACATTCCTGTAAGCTCGTGCTGCTTTACGCTCCTTTCTTGTCTGGGTTTCTGCACCACCTCCTGCCGCCACCTACTGTCTATACCTCTGTCTCCTTCTACTGGGTCATCTTCCTTTATGCTTTACATTTTGTGTTTCTCGGGATTCTGTCCTCATTTCACTTTTTTTTTTTTTTTAACGTTTATTTATTTTTGAGACAGAGACAGAGTATGAACAGGGGAGGGTCAGAGAGAGAGGGAGACACAGAATCTGAAACAGGCTCCAGGCTCTGAGCTGTCAGCACAGAGCCCGACGCGGGGCTCGAACTCACGGACCGTAAGATCATGACCTGAGCCAAAGTTGGATGCTTAACCGACTGAGCCACCCAGGCACCCCTTCACTTTTTTTTAAACACACCTCTTGAAGCATTCTCATTCTCTTTTATAGCTTTGTAAACCATCTTTATTTTGGTGACACCACCCTCTTCCTGACAAGTTGGTGATCTGTATGTCCTGCTTCAGCCTTTCTTTTGAGCTCTGGCCTCGTGTTCCAAATACTACCTGGATAGCCCTGAGGTATCTTGCCTGGAAGTGCCTAAATTAATGCATCATTCTGTCTTCAGCCCACGCACAGTGTCTGCTGTCTACTGCATAATGCATCTCGGGATGAGCATTAATGTTGGTCTTCCCTTTGCCCCCTCATCCTGTAAGCAGCCCCCAAGTCCTATCATTTCTGCCTCCTCAATTTTTGTCTCATCTGTCCCTTTTCCTTTATCTGTAGGGCATCTGGCATAGTTCACGCCTTCCTTCTCATACCATTTTTTTTCTTTTTTTTTTTTTTTTAAGTCAGCTCTATGCCCAGTGCAGGGCTTGAACTCATGACTCTAAGATCCAAAGTCTCATGCCTTACCAACTGAGCCAGCCAGGCACCCTCTTCCTCTTCATGTCTTAAAACAGCCTCTTAACTGATCCTTTTGAAGTTAGATTCTCTACCTTTTTCACTGTATCTTCAGGGTCACCAGAGTGGTCTTTCTGTAACTCTCCCTGCTTATGCTGGTATTGGATTACAAACCTCAGTTCCTTCCCATTCTCCACAGTGGAAGGTCCTAAACACCTGTGCACAAGATGGTTCATTGGGTTAGGAAAAGTAAATATTTATCTTAAATGGAAATGGAATTAATAAGCTTTAATAATATGTAATACATAGATTGACAGTGGGCCAGTATATATTATATATATCATGTGTAATATTTACATTACATATAGTTATGTTGGAAGCATGTGATCAAGTTCTTTAACTGAGTGTACACTACCAAAAAAGGTAGACACCAATCAGGCTGTGAGATTAAGTCCAGACTCCATAGCCTGACCTTTTCTGGTTGCCCCAATCTGTTTCTCTATCCTTGTCTCCCATACACCCTCCAGCTATATCACAATTACTTGCAGATCACTGAATACATCTTTTTGAACCCTTCTGCCTGGAATACTCTTGTTGCTCTCCACTTGAGGTATACTTCAATCATCCATTACGGCCGAGCCTAAATGTTACCCCTTCTATGATGCTTTCCCCTCCCCCCCCCCATCACTGTTCCTAGAGCACTTTTTATTTACCTTTTAGTATAGGAGTTGTGCCTTCGGATTGACATTATGCTCGTCCCACTAGACTGAGCTCCCACACGACAGGGACTTTAAGAGTGCTTAGCAGTGGCACACAAAGGACACCCAACAAATACGTGTTTAGAAATTTTCATTTCTATAGTCCAGTGAAAATTTTTTCACAAAGAACAGAAACGATTATAAGTTGAGGTAGCTATATTACAGTCTAGGTTCTTAGTGTAGCATGGAGTGGAAACCTATAAATGCACATTCCTGTCCATAATGTTTTTGCCACAAAAGCAGCCATAGACATCATATATGAGAGTACGGTGTTCCATTCAAGTTTATTTGTGGACACTGAAATTTAATTTCATATAAGTTGCATGAATCATAAAATATTCTTTTAGATTTTTTTTCAAGCCTTTAAATAATGAAAAACTATTCTTAGTTCCAGGCTGTGCACACGAAAAAAGGACAGCAGGCTATATTTGACCTTGAGGTTTAGCTTTTCAGACATGTGGTTTCAATCATCACAAGATTGCTTATTTTGTGATTATATTACATTTAGATTTAATAGAAATTGTTTTCCCTAACAGGTCCGTTTTTTATCTGATCTTGTGAATTGTCACGTCATTGCTGCCCCATCCATGGTTGCTATGTTTGAAAATTTTGTAAGTGTAACTCAGGAAGAAGATGTACCTCAGGTAAGAAAACCTGAATCTTGTCTGTATAGTACCAGGAATTTTTCACTGGTAACCCTTTAGTAAAAAAACTAAAAGATACCGGTAGGTTATCACACATTCTTAATATCTAGAAGTTAAGTCAACTGCCATAGTGATTGGTTCTCATGACATCTGTATGTTAATTTAAATGACTGTGTCTAATAAAACTAACACAGAAATGCTCTGATTGAGCCAGGTGTCTTACCTAAGCCCTATTAAATGGCCTCTATAGGATTTCATTCAAAATGAGTACAATAAGAATGAATATTAACCAGCACATATTTTAAGTTTGCCTTTTTAAAAATTCTTCAGGTGCGGCGGGATTGGTATGTGTATGCATTTCTGTCCTCTTTGCCCTGGGTTGGAAAGGAGTTGTATGAAAAGAAAGACGCAGAGATGGACCGCATCTTTGCCAACACTGAAAGCTATCTTAAGTAAGAGCACCTCTTAAAGTTCTTACTGATGTGATGTGTTATATTTTATCTGTTAGTAATAACCATGTCAGTTCCATTTCTCAAAAAATAACCTGTAGAGTTCCCTATGGCTTTCTCTAAGTAATCTCATTCCCTTACTGTTGTAATTTACTGAGACCTCAGAATAAACAAATACGTTTGCTTACTTTTCTGGTGCAAGGGGTTTGGTAACATAGCTCCTTTTAAGCTGCCTTTGTGTATGTTGGCAAAGGCATAAAATATCTTAACATTAGTGGTTCTCAAAACTTAGTGTGCATTAGAATCACCCATGATACTTAAATGTGCTCCAACCTAACGTTCAGACCTGCTGAATCACAATATCTGAGAGGTTTATTAGCACATACAATGTATTTATTTCATGTAAGTTAATCCTATACCAAATCCTTAAAACAGTGGCTCTTAACTTTCACCCAGCCCACATTTCTTGAGAAATAGGATACATTTCAGTTAAAAGTCTCATTCTTGGGCCCCTGCGTGGTTCAGTCAGTTAGGCATCCAACTCACAGTTCATGAGTTCAAGCCCTTCATTGGGCTGCACTCTGACAGCATGGAGCCAACTTGGGATTCATTCTCTTTCTCTCTCTCCCTCTCCGCCCCCCCCCCTTACCCCTCCCCTACTCCCTCTCTCAAAATAAACTTAAAAAAAAAAAAGGCCTCATATCCTCCTATTACCCACTTATTCCAAGTGGATGTAAAAACTTGATTTGTCTTAATTAGGTATAATACTAACAATAGGCGTTGTTCATAAATTTAGGCTTAATTACCCAGCAGCGTGATAACAGTTTTGTGTCCCCTTAAGTTTTCTCAGAATAATTTTGTCTTTTGGCTTTTGGTTTTTTAATTTTTTGTCACGTTCATTTACTTTTGAGACAGAGGAAGAGACAGAGGCGTGAGCAGGAGAGGGGCAGAGAGAGGGAGACACAGAATCCGAAGCAAGCTCCGGGCTCTGAGCTGTCAGCACAGAGCGTGACACGGTTCTCGAACTCACCATGAGGTCATGACCTGAGCCGAGTCGGACACTAACCGACTGAGCTACCCAGGCGCCCCAGAATAATTTTAAGTTTCATTTTCTATCTATTAATAGGTAATTGATAGTTACAAAAAAAACTGAAATAAACGTAAAGATAAAAATATGTTTTGTTGTTATAGTAACCTACTTTTTTTTTTTTTTTTTTTAATTTCTGAGACAGAGCATGAGCAGGGGAGGGACAGAGAGAGAGGGAGACACAGAATCAGAAGCAGGCTCCAGGCTCTGAGCTGTCAGCACAGAGCCCAATGCGGGGCTCGAACTCACAAACCGTGAGATCATGACCTGAGCCGAAGTCAGTCGCTCAACCAACTGAGCCACCCAGGCGCCCCTATATTAACCTACTTTTAAGTGATAAATTTTTTAAATGTTTTTATATTTTTGAAAGTTGTAGTGGCTTTCTTTTTAATGTAGATGTTTGCTGGGGCACCTGGCTGGCTCAGTCAGTAGAGCCTGCAACTCTTGATCTTGAGGTTGTAAGTTCAAGCCCCACATTGGGTATAGAGATTACTTTTCAAAACAATAAAATTTTTAAAATAAATAAATAAAATATAGGTGTTTGCAAAAGAATAAAAATGAAAGAATATGAATATCCTAGCGTTTGAGTGCATGTCCTTCCCCTTTTTTTATACAAATAGTAGTCCAGTCTACACACACTGTTTTCAACTTGCTTTTTTTTTTATTCCACCTAATATAACTTGGATTTGTTGCATAAAAGTGTATAGCTCTATGTCCTTCTTTTTAACAGCTGTATAATATTCCACTCTTTCAATGTACCATAATTTTTTTGATCCCTTATTGGTAGACATTTAGGTTATTTTCAGTCTTTTGCTATTATAAATGTTTCAGTGAATATCCTTATATATGTCTGTGTGTACATGTACAAATATATTTGTGGGAGGGGATGAATTCTTAGAACTGGCTTTGCTGGGTTACAGTGCCTTAACAATTTTAATTTTGGTAGATTTAGTCAAATTGCCTTCCTAAGAGATTATACTCTTTTGTATCTCCTCTAAAAAGATTGTATCAGTTAGTCCCTCTACCAGCAAGGTCTGAAAGTTCAATCTGCCCACATTTTGACAATTTAATTACATTATCAGAATTTTTCATATCTGCTAATGTGATAGGTAAAAGTGTTATTTTACTGCTTTAATTTGCATTTTATTAATTATAAAGCAGGTGAAATCTTTTCGTGTTGCTAAAAACCTAAGTGTACATTTTCATTTTTGTCTTTAGAAGACGCCAGAAGACTCATGTGCCCATGTTACAAGTGTGGACTGCTGAGAAACCGCATCCGCAAGAAGAGGTAAATTGATTTGCGCTCTCATGACGCAAGCACGGTCAGCTCTGGAGTGACCTATTCCGGATCATTCCACTTACATACCTTAGCTACTTTTCCCCACTTCCTATCCAGGTCCAGCTCCTCATAGCACTAGGCATATAGTGGATTTTTAAAAAGTGTTAGAATATAATTGAAGCATTTCCTCTTCTGTGGGATTCCAGATATCATAGAGTTGAGATCTTTTTTATTTAAATGATGTTTTTATTGAAAGTGTAAGTGGTAACAACCTCAGGCAGGTAGGCTTTATAAAGTAATTAAAGACAAAAAGCACTGTTCTTTGTACTATATTTAACTGCAAGCTAGCTTACTTTTGTATCCTGTAGTTTAGAAGGTACTGACTTTTGGTTTATTCTAGTCAAAATGTTTTTTCCTATGACCTCCAAATATATATATTAATTATTAAAAATTAATCTGTCTTTAGTATTTAGATTGCCTGTGGGCCCAGATTCAGAAATTGAAAAAGGATCGTTGGCAGGAGCGGCACATCCTAAGACCTTATCTTGCCTTTGACAGCATCCTGTGTGAAGCCCTGCAGCACAACCTGCCTCCTTTCACACCACCGCCTCACACGGAAGATTCGGTGTACCCGATGCCAAGGGTCATCTTCAGAATGTTTGATTACACGGATGACCCTGAGGTGCGTTACCACCCGAGAGTTCCTGTCAGAGGGCCCGTGTTGCATTGTACTTGTGGTTTAATCCTGTTTGAATCATGCCTGTGATACATGTTAATCTCAAGTGGTTCGTTATCTGAGAGGACCAACAGGAGTGAAGTTAATGGCTTAACTTAGTGAATGGTTTCTCTGCGTGTGCAAGCACTTCTCCTTAGCACGTGTAAATAGTGTGAGAGTGCAGTGCGCATGTGAGTGTGGGTTCACCCGCCAGACTCGTTTGAGTTTTAGTCCTGTTGTAGTCAGATCCCAGCTATGTGGTCATGGGTGAGTCAGTTTCCTCTCTTAGTTTCCTAATAGAATAATAATGGTATGCTCTAATAAAGTTTTAATGAGGAGTAAATTACTAACAAGTAAAATGCATAGGACAGATTGTGACACATGAGTGCTCAGTAATATTAGCTATTATTCTTAATAAGGCTGTTTTTCAAGAAAAATCCCCAGTTTTTGAGATTATCCATCTCACTCTAACCCTCACAGCTTGTCTTACTATTCATATTATGTAATTGTTTTTCAAAAATATTATAAAATATTTTTAATTTAAAAACCCTAAAGTTTAGTATAAGCTGACTATAGTTTTTAAATATACATATTCTTTATTATGAAGTCAAATTAGCAGCCATTACACTTTAACAGTTAAGAAAATATATAATTTTGATATGGACCTTTGGTATCAAAATTTACATTTTAACTATCCTTTATTTTATATATTTGGGTGACTGCTTTAATAGCTAAACAGCAAGCATGGTGATCACTGGGTTGGTTTTGGCTAAAGTACCATACTGTTGCTTAGAACATTCTAGTCAACAGAGAGCAGGATTTCTCAGCCTTGGCACAATTGACATTTGGGACTGGAGAATTTTTTCTGGTGCGGGGCTGTCCTGTGATCTGGAGGATGATTAGCAGCACCCCTGACCTCCACCAGCAGCATCTAGAGGGCAAATGTCAGGTGTGACAACCACAACAATCTCCACAGATTGCCAGGTGACCCCTGAAGGCAAAATTGCCCCCATTTGAGGGCCACAGGCATAAAAACCAGTATTACCACCTGAGGTCAAACTTCAGCTTTCTTTCTCCTGTCCTCTCTTTTCTGTCTGATAAATTGCTTCTGACCAGTGAAAATTTAGTATACGTGTAATCTATCTCAGAGTAGAAAATCGTCAGATAATCAGTTTCATATACAAAATTATCAGCTTGCTACCCACTTTGGTATATTTCATATATAGTGAAATGCTTTTAGTCAACATTATGTGATTGGAAATCTAATTTACCTTTAAGATGGCTAGAATGTTTGCGATTAGGCATTTGTTCATGCAAGGAGAACTACAACAGGACCTCAAAATTTGTTTTTCTTTTTTCCTTTTTTTTGTTTTTGTAATTTTCGTTTAAGAGAGAGTGTGGTGTGCCAGTGGGGGCAGAGGGGCAGTGGGGGAGGGAGAGGGAGAGAGAGAATCTTCAGCAGGCTCCATGCTCAGTGGGGATGGAGCCTGATGCAGGGCTCAATCCCACGACCCTGGGATCATGACCTGAGCCAAAATCAAGAGTCAAGAGCTCAACTGACTGAGCCACCCAGGTGCCCCAAAATTTGTTTTTTTTTAATTGATTGTGCCTCTGTATTTATATTTAATTTATAAGTACACTTCCTTAACAATTATACTTAATTGGTATTGCCTCCCTTGTATGCCCATTTTCCTTTGCCAGAAGAGCATATACCTATAAAATATTTTTTCCCCTCAAGATGAGGATTTTGTTTTGTCCTGGCCTTTGAAAAAAATGTTTATTTTATTTTTGGGACAGAGAGAGACAGAGCATGAACGGGGGAGGGGCAGAGAGAGAGGGAGACACAGAATCGGAAGCAGGCTCCAGGCTCTGAGCCATCAGCCCAGAGCCCGACGCGGGGCTCGAACTCACGGATCACGAGATCGTGACCTGAGCCGAAGTCGGACGCTTAACCGACTGAGCCACCCAGGCGCCCCAAAAATGTTTATTTTAAAAAATTAAAAATTAATAGAGATTAAAGGTCATTAAGAGTCTACAATAGTAAATAGTAAGTAAATAAATTCTTTGAACCTGTTTGCTATGCATATACTTTAAACAAATATCATGCAGGTAGTTTCCTAACCATTTTTTTGAACAATGTAGTATGTTTGTCTTTCTATGCATATATACCTTTTATGTCTATACGGTTTGAAATAGAATATTTCCTCTCCATATTTATTATGGAAGTTAATCCACTCATGGTTTAAAAAGTCAAACTATAGAGGCACCTGGGTGGCTCAGTTGGTTAAGTGTCTGACTTCAGTTCAGGTCATGGGTTCGAGCCCCACATCGGGCTCTGTGCTGACAGCTCAGAGCCTGGAGCCTGCTTTGGATTCTGTGTCTCCCTCTCTCTCTGCCCCTCTCCCACTTCTCTCTCTCTCTCTCTCTCTCTCTCTCTCTCTCTCAAAAATAAACATTGAAACGTTTTTTTAAAAAATCAAACTGTATGGAGCTAATAATACAGATTCTTTGGCTTGAGATGGGTGATGGTAGCCTGGTGTCGGGTGCTAGAAGAAACGCTGCAGCTGGCACTCATTGTATTGTAGTGAGCATGACAGTGAGATTTGCTGAAATAGTTTTCACACTTCTGAACTTTTAAAATCCTCAGCACCCAGTATAGCGTGTGGAACAGAATAACCTCTGGAATATTTGTTGGATAAATGAAAGTCAGTATCTTTTTCTAGGCTTGCAGTATATATACATTTGCTTTTCTTCTCAGGGTCCTGTAATGCCAGGGAGCCATTCAGTTGAAAGATTTGTAATAGAAGAGAATCTTCACTGCATCATTAAGTCCCACTGGAAGGAAAGGAAGACTTGGTAAGATTGTTTTCATGGTAACTTTTAGAGTGGAGAAAAAGTAGCAAGTTTGATTTGGCAAGAGCAAAATGTATATAAAGAGTGTAAGAAAATCTTCCTCTTTCTGATGCTCTGTCCTTTTAAAAAATAAAACCAATCTCTGAGAAGACTTCTTTGCTTTCTCAAGGCCCTTCACACTCAAATAGTCGTTGTCCAGATGCTTTCAGGTTCTATAGTGCTTTGTAGTGATGTGCACATGATGTTGGCTTTTTTGTGTGGGTGTTTGCCAAAGGCTATGGACAAATTAACATGAATGACCAACTGGTTTTGGTGTGAATGTTATGGGAATAAATGAATGTTAATAGTTTTCTAGCACTTAGATATCAGGCTTTGGAAAAGTTTTGTTTTAGTATTTCCTTAAGCCTTGGAAAGTTTTGGTTTAGATTGTAAGATGGAAAGGAAGATAGTGTTTTGGGAGTCATCTGCTCAGAAATCTTGTAGTAGATGCTAATATGATTTCTTAGTATTATTGCTTATACTTCTTTTTTCTTTGAAGGAGTTAAAGTAATTTGTGCTATATTTAAGTGAAGTACCTGAAATGTGGAGCATTTCAGAAAAGATTTCTTTCCCTTGTATCCGAACACTGCTTTTGCAACTGCTTATTTGATTTTTTATGTATCTTTGTGTACTTACTAAACTTCAGTTACATTGTTTATAGTGCTGCACAGCTGGTGAGCTATCCAGGGAAGAACAAGATCCCCTTGAACTACCACATAGTTGAGGTATGCATTCCACGTGGAGCATGTGTCTAAGTTTCTGAATCTTTCTGCTGATTTTAGAGTGTAATTGAGTCTTGGCTTTTTTTTTTTTTTCTTGCAACTTGTCAGACCCTGAAAATTAACATAGGGTGAGGAAAATGCTTTTGGTTTTGGTGTTCTGTTAGCCATGTTAGTAAAGAGAAAAGAGGAGGTTGAGACCAGTAGCCAAATGGAATTTTGAGTTGCCCATAAATTATTTATATAGTATGTCTTTATTCATGGATAGTTATCATAGATAATGTTATTACCTCCAGTCCTGTCAGTACATTGTCCACTTACCAGATGTATAATTGGCTTGAATAATTTAAAATATTGTATTACTTTACGCAGATGACCTATCCTTAACTGATGTCTATCTGGCCTCTTATTACTAGCAGACCTCTAACAAGTATATTATTCCCTGTATGACAAGGTACAGATAAGTATGAATCTTTGTGTATTCCTAGAAAACAAAAGAGCCAATTGTTTTTGGAAGTAGGAAGAATAAATAATGCTTTTGACCCCATATTAAGTCATACAGAAGGGCGATAGTAGTAAAGTTGAACACCTCGTAGACTCATGTTCTGAAAAAGAGTGTTTTCACTTGACACATGAGTCAGACTGTCCGTTGCATTATTCCTTCATGTAAAATACTCATGTGATGTATTATTTAAGATACAACTTTTTATTCATACTGCACTTATGTGCTTTCTTGAAAATACTGCATCTGTCCTATCTTTACAAAACTTGAGAGTATGTTTAGGCTATGAACTTGACTCATTGACCTGTCAGTTGAAATTTCAAATCTAAAAAATGTGTGAAAAATAATCAGAATGAAGTATAGAAGTATGGGAGATGGGGGTGAGAAGAAAGACGCAGACCAAGCTGCAGAATTCTAGGTAGGTGCTCCACAAATTATACAGGGAGGGCAGAAACAAGTTTCTGAGCAACAGTCATGGCAAAGAAATCTTGGGCTACCAAAGAGATTTCTGGGCACCGATTTTATTTTATTTTATTCATTTTAATGTTTATTTTTGAGAGAGAGAGAGAGAGAGAGAGAAACAGTGTGAGTGGGGGAGGGGCAGAGAGAGAGGGAGACACAGAATCTGAAGCAGGCTCCAGGCTCCGAGCTGTCAGCACAGAGCCCGACGCAGGGCTCGAACCCACGGGCCGTGAGATCATGACCTGAGCCGAAGTCGGACGCCCAACCGACTGAGCCACCCAGGCGCCCCTGAGCACCAATTTTACAATGTAGCAGCCTGGAATGACTTGACTGTTTTCTGTTCCTATCCTCAAGAGTCTACTAAGGGTTTTTACTAGTTACAAGAATGAGACCCTGGTGGATCTGTGAGTGCTGCACAAATCAACTCCAATACTTCCAGAGTTGGAGTTAATTGCATGGATATTCTTATTTAATTGAGATGCAATTTTTATTACAGTATTCAATTATAGTTCTTCATGTTTTAAAGAACATTATTTTAAATATTAAAAAGTAATTCTTCTTTCATTAGAAAGGCCATGGAGTTAGAGTTTACATTTAGAATGTTGAGGTCTTTCTGATAGAAGTGCGTAGATACCTGTGGAATTGAATTCTGACTCATGATTCTTTTATAGGTGATCTTTGCAGAGCTGTTTCAGCTCCCGGCACCCCCTCACATTGATGTGATGTATACCACACTGCTCATCGAGCTGTGCAAGCTTCAGCCTGGTTCGCTACCCCAAGTTGTATCCTTTCTGTGGTTTGTAAACTTACTCTCTTTGGCCTGGCTTTAAAAGATTATTAAATATTTCTTACTGTGGGTTTAAATCACTTCATGAAAAATTTGGCATTTCTTCAAAAATTAAGCATACGTGTATCACTCAATCCAGCCATTCCACTCTTAGGTATTTACCTAAGGGAAATGGAAGCACGTTTCTCTACAAAGACTTGGGCGTTAATATTCATTGAAACTTTATTTGCCATAACCTAAAATGAGACAATTCAAATATCAGCACATGAATGTATATACAAATATGTCATATTTATACAATGGAATACGACTCAGTAATAAAAAGGAACAAATTTTTGGTGCAGGCAACAATTTGAATAAATTAGAAAATATTTATGCTGAATAAGAGATACCAAACAAAAATTTATACTACATGATTCCATTCCATTCCATTCCAAAATTACTAGAAAAGTAATCCAGTGATAGCTGACCAATATTTGCTTGCAACATGGGGGAAGAGGGGAAGAAGAGGCTATAGGGGAGTGTGGGGAAATTTTGGAGGTGATGTCAGTATTCTCTGTCTTTATTTCCTGGGTGTATATAGGTCAGATTTATTGTACGTCATTGATAACTCTAGAGCAGTTTTTTAAAAATCAATTACATTAAAAAGATACTCAATATTATCAGTCATTATACAGACTTCTAAGAAATGTTATTTTTTATCACAACTTATTTTGAAGGAGGATGAGGAATAGTTTTCCTTATCCTCGAATTCACAGCTTGCACAGGCTACTGAAATGTTATACATGCGTTTGGACACGATGAATACTACGTGTGTAGACAGGTATAGTAATTGCCTTAGTTCTATACTGATTGTTAGCAGCTCTGCTCCCTGTACTTTAGACAAGAATTTGATCAGCAAAACATTTGCCTTCTTAAGAGTTTCTAAGTTGATTTTTCTTTCTCGCCTTCTCAAGATAATCCTTTGTATAATAATAAAACTCATAGTTGTGACATTACATTTTCTAGTCCAACTTTCAATATGAAATAATGACCGTGCTGAGGTTTTCTTTAATTTCATTCATTGTTCATTTGTTTGGTGCTTTGGTATAGCTCTACTTTTTCTTCTGTAACTGGGTATGTAACTTTTAAAATCGGCTTTATGCTAACTAATTCCTATGCAGGAGCAGAATCTAATACGGTGTATCATGTATCAATATATGTTATATATGTATTTTTGTTAATACTCTCTGCTTTTAAAATAATTAGCTTCTAGATAACTACAGCTTGAAGACTCAGTTTATACAAAAGATCATATTGGATTTTTAGAGGTGTGGTAATTACATGCCCACTGTCTCCTTTTTGGGGAGGCTTGTGTGCTACCTTTATCAGCTGGTACTCTTTCTTACCTCTTTTGGTCCCCCAAATGAGATGGGGACAGGTACTGAACATTTCTCCAATTTCCACAATCTTTTTTTTTATTTTTCTTTTTCAAAGGAGTGATTTTTTTAAAATACTTTTTGAGAGCGCAAGTGAGCAAGGGGCAGAGAGAGAGGGAGAGAGAGTGCGGAGCCCAAAGCAGGGCTTGAGCTCACCTGATGCAGGGCTCAGACTCAAGAACCATGCGATCATGACCTGAGCTGAAGTCAGATGCTTAACCAGCTGTGCCATCCAGGAGCCCCTCCATGATCTCTCATGTCATTGTTCAGATTCCATTTCTGAAAATTATTAGTAAGGACTATTCTGTGTCAGACCTATTATCTTGAGTAATTTCAGTGATTGAAGTTACAGATTTCATCTGTAATTTCATGGATTACAGATCCATGAAGGACATGCTTTAAGAAAGTGTCTTCTGATTTTTCTCCCAGTCTGATAAAGCTAGGAGTTGTGTTTTGTCATTTATTCAGCAAATATATGTTGGGCACTTACAAATTTCACAGCATTATACTAAAGTGATTTCTGTTTGGTTAGATCACTTGTATTTTTAGGGGGAAAGGATGGTATATTTTGTGGTGAAAAGGGCATAGTGTGGTGATGAGAGACTATACTTTGGCTCTGCCATTTATAAAATGTTTTATCTGCAATTCCTTTGATCTTTTTGCGGGGGGGGGGGTGCTCTGTTTCATTGTTAATGAAATGGGGAAAATAATGCATTACTTGAGAGTTAGAACTCAGCCGTGTGTGTGTGTGTACACAAAACAGGCATTCAGATTGTATCTGTTACTAAAAAAGGATAGTACTTTTAGAAAGACTGAGATATGGGACTTATTTTTTGGAGAGGATGAATGGTAGGATTTACAGAGAAAAAGGTAAGTGGCAGGAGAATTTACAGCTTTGGTTGAGTATGTGCTTCTAACTCGATAAAACAGGGTTTTAGTCTGAATTCATTATATAAGTTTCTGCTACAGATTGCAACCATTCATCCTTTCTATCTCCCCACTGCTGCCCACTCCTCTCTATAGGTTTATTAATTGGTTTTCCCATCATCTGAGTAACTTCCAGTTCCGTTGGAGCTGGGAAGATTGGTAAGTGGTGGCATGTTTTATCTTTCCTTTCTCTGCAGTCTTCCATAATAAAACTTAGTATCTAAAGCTGTAACACAAAAGCAGTCTTCTTCGAAGTCTGAAATATCTAGTTCATTGTTGGTATTTACATATATATAAATAACTTATGTACAAGGAAACTTGTAGCTAAGTACACGTTAGGTATAAGTGCAGATTATGTGTAAGAAGTTATAAAACTAGCTTTTTTCTCTTTAGGTCAGATTGTCTTACTCAAGATCCTGAAAGTCCCAAACCAAAGTTTGTACGAGAAGTTCTAGAAAAATGTATGAGGTAAGTTCTTTGTGTTTTCTGCTTAGCTTAGTTCTCCTAAGTTCTTTGGGGGTTTTTTCTCTTCTTTGTATGTGTGATGTATGTCCAGAATATCATTTTTTAAATCCAAGTACTTCCTCTCTTTCCTTTCAGTTTTTAGTCAAGATTTAGGCTAAAAAAATTTAAGACTTGTCATCTGGATTCCACGTGAATTAGGCCAATAAATTTTTTGTTTTTTGGTTTTTTTGTCAAATGTACTTTGAAATAATTTCACATTTCAGGAAAGTTGCCAAAATAGTGCAAAGAACTCTGTACCCTAGACTCCTTGGTTGTTAACACTTTACCACATTTGTTCTAATGTTCACTTCCTTTTCCCTGCTGTATACACACACCCACTACACTGGACTCTCTGAAAACAAGCTGCAGATGTGATGTCGCATCGTTCTTTAACAGTCCGTTGTATCTTCCCCCAAAACAAAGATGCGCTCCCAGGTGGCCGGCACACAACCCTCCAAGTCAGGAAACTGGCTCTAGTGCAGGAATCTGACATCCAGCCCCAAGACGCTGCTGAGATTTTGCCAGCCATCCTGATATGTCTGTTCTCTTTCTGGTCCACAGTCCTATCCAGGACCACACAGGTAGCGTTTAGTTGTCATTCTCTTCACATTCTCCCCTTGACCAGTTGTTCGTTCTTGTCTTCCATGCCCTTGTCAGTTGTAAAGAAGTTAGGCCTTTCTTTCTTGAGTTCCCTGCCCTGCCCCCCCGCCTCCTGTGTCTCCTGCCCACACTCGACCTGTGCTGTCGGTGCTTTTCGCCACGTGTCCCATCAGGAGGCACATGAATCTCGCCGCTGACATGTTAACCTTGACCACCTGGTCGTGTCAGTGTCTCCCAGGCTTCTCCACCTGAAATTCACCGTTTTTCTCTTTGTAACTAATTAATAATCTGTGGGTGATAATCTGAGATTATACTCATATCCTCTTCTTCATCAAACCTCTCCTGACAACTGTTACTTTTGTCTGCCACCACTGTGATGATTGCCAAGTAATGATTCTCTTTTTCCAGGTTTTTGCCCACATTTGTTAGTTGGCATTCTCCTGTAAGAAAGAGCTTGTCCTTTTTCGCCCATTTATTTATTCCTGTGTTTATATATCAGTAGAGACTAATAGATTTCTATTTCATTCAGTGAGTTCCAGTCTATTACTGTCATTATTTTGATGCCCAAATTGTCCCTGATTTGTTTATTGGGGGAGCCCCTTGTGGCTCCGGTGTCCTTTTTTTTCCTCTCATAATATCTCCCTCCATTCATTAAGCATTTCCTTATTTTTTTCATAAGATGTTCCAAGCTCATCTTGTGTTTCCTTGCCCCTCCCCTGGAATCATCTATTTATTCACAGAGCCCAAGTTTTTAATAATGGAGTATGGTATTTAGGAACCAAGACTTGGACTCTTGCTGTGCTAGTTGCTATTGGGATGTCATTGATTCTGGATGGACAAAGGTAGTACATGCATTTATGCACACACACACACATACATACCTTTTTATATCCACTTAGGTGTGTGTATCTCTCCAATTCCAACTCAGCTCCTCACTTTTCTCTAGCCTTCCCTTTTGCCAGGGAAAAATTTTGTTTCAAGTGTGTTTATTTTAGGGAGAGTGGGAGTGGGGCAGAGAGAGAGAATCCCAAGCACGGTCTGCCCTGTCAGCACCGAGCCTGTTGTGGGGCTCTAATCCATGAGCCATGAGATCATGACCTGAGCCGAAATCAAGAGTCAGTCACTTAACCGACTGAGCCACACAGGCACCCCTGCCATGATTCTAAATACCTTTTCAGGCAGTAGGAAACTTGGCTCCCATTAGCCTTGATATATATTTACTTGCTACAGTGTAACCACTCTCCTCATCATGGAGACTAGGTCCTCTGCCCCACTTTACCCCAGTACCACTCCACAAACTTGGCCACCAGGCTTGTGGACCCACTGGCCCACCCCTCATTGCAAACCAGTAAATTTTGAAGAAAGCCGGAGGTTATGCTGTCATGACAAAAGCTTTAAGGACTTGTTTTCCCCTTTGGCTTCTTGGTTGTCAGCTGAGTCCAGGGTGTTGGAGATGGGACTTTCCCGGTAAGTTGGATGTTACCGTAAATAATGGAACTAACAAACAGCATTTTCTGAGGCTCTCATTTGCATTGTAGGTTGTCTTACCACCAGCGTATATTAGATATTGTTCCTCCTACCTTCTCAGCTCTATGCCCTGCAAACCCAACCTGCATTTACAAGTATGGAGATGAAAGTAGCAGTAAGTAATAAAGTCAATCCTGTTGTCTTTGAAAAGTACTAATGCCAGTATTTCTGAAATCCATTATTTAAGGTGGAGAAAGTAAACTTGTTCTTTTCTTGGGTTTTTTGTTTTTTGTCTGTCTGAAAGGTGATCTGCAGTAGTCACTATTTTGTGTGCCCTGTCATCCTTTGGAAGATTCATGACCTACTTAGTTATTACTTGTGAACTTTTTTCTTAATATTGCTTATAATGTTATATCCATGACCTTATTTTAAATATGCTGCTAAGTACAGCAAGTTGAATTTAAAGCCCAAACTTGATAAATGTCCTGGCGGTGGAGATTATTTGACTTGGTTGTCCTGTGGTACCAGTTCAGGTGTGGGAACATAGGTGCACACGGGATACATTCCGACCAGCAAGAGGCCTGTAGAAGGAAATTCTTAAATACGGTTTTCTTACTTTTTGGTCACCTCGTGTCTGAGATTATGCTATGAATCAGAGGCCTAGAATTTGCTGTGCTGTGTTGTGCTTAACACGTAACAAAGGTAAGGCGTCGTACCTTGGTGGTCCCTGCAGAGTTAGGTGTGTAGTTGCTCCACGGGACTCTTTCCAGACGGAGCTGCACGCGGCTCCTCCACACACCTGCCACCTCAGGTTGGGCAGCAGTTCTTTGCGTCTTGGAACTCCCTTCCCTCCCCTCCCTCGCCTTCTGTGCGTGCCCTGCTTCTCCACTACACCTCACGCTACACCTGTTTTCCTTGAAGTAAACTCCGTTGGTCCCAATGCTAAGTACATTTCCTACGTTATTATGTCCCTTTGTCCTCGAGACATCTCTGAGAATCAAGTGTGTTTAGTAGACCAGTTTTACGGCAAGGAAATCTCTTCAGAGAGGTGAGGCCAGAGTGAGGTTGCATCCGAGGGGCAGAGCCCAGACTCACATCCAGGCTTACTGAGCAGCCTTGCTCTTACCACTGTGCTTCCCTGAAAGAGCGAAGCGTGAGGCGGTGTGGCACTCCTGTGAGTGCTGAGTTTTGAGCTCTGCCTCAGTCTGGCTCAGAGAAGCAGAAGGCACAGTCTTTGATCTCAAGAGCTCAGACTTTTGTTGAATATGGACTTTGCTTTTTTCCTATAGAAACAACTGAACCTAACAGTTAAGGCCCGCCTAACAGTTGTTCCTGCTTTTTTATCTGTCACTTCTCACATGGACCCCTGCTCCAGCCAGGCCACTTCTTTTTTATCTTTCCTGTGCTCATGGTTTTTGGTTTTGCCTTTCTATCTGGAAAGCCCTTTCTGTCTTTAATTCCTATACTCTCTCTAGGGTCCGGCAAGGCTCTTTTCCAATAAATACTGCCCTTTAGCAAGCCAGTTTTGTGTTGCTCTGGCTACTTCCTGTGTGACTATCTTGGTTCCCATGCTACAATGTAGACCCTTCAGTGACACGAGATTCTTTTTTTTTTTTTTTTTGTCTCCCACTTTTAAGGAAAAGCAAACAGCACCTGTGACCTGTTGTGATTGACTTCATTCATTCCAAGTGCTTAGTAACTCCTATGTCAGGATTGTCTTTTGATTTATTACCTCTTTGTCCACCTTACGTTAAAAGATTTCCAGTTGCTGTAGTGATGCCATACAGTATATATTAGCACAAATAAGGACTCGACAGATAATAACCAATAGTAAACACATAGAGTCACAACATATGAGCATCTGGCTTCTGTAGACTCAAGTGTATGGCCTCAGCAGAAGAGAAAAGCAAAAAAAACCTATCACAAGTTGGCAACCTTCACCTGTTCAAACACAAACTTAGTCGTTACTGTCTCAGAGAAAATGAGGAGGAAGGGACATTGACCAAAATGAAATAAATACATTGAATCTCGGCTTTTCAGCTTACAAAAGCCTAGGGATTTGAGGACAAAAGATAGTTACGTAAATTTCTCAGCTATTTATTTATAAGAACAGTCTTAAAACTTGATCCTACCCTTTTCCCCATTCTGTGCTTAGATTCTCTTCCTGGACATTCAGTTGCCCTCTGTTTAGCTGTTGCATTTAAAAGTAAAGCAACCAATGATGAAATCTTCAGCATTCTGAAAGATGTACCAAATCCTAACCAGGATGATGATGACGGTAAGGGACCACTTCTTCAGTGGAACTATCTATAGGCCAGGTTAAAGCATAAATATAAAGCATTACTGGCAGTTTGAGTTCCTCCTAAGTCTCAACGGATGCTTCTAAGCAGTAGCCTGTTCAGTGTGTCAGTTCAGTGTGCCAGCAACTTTCTTCCTTCTATAAAAGAGATCCTCATCTGCCTGTGACCTAGCTTACATTCAGTATAAAAACTAAACACAAAGTTAAATATGCTGTTACGTTCATTTTTAAACATTCCCTGTTTTAACTTTAGAGAGGTTCCTGAGTGGAAGATTTGGTGAATTGTAATTGGATTTTTCACCTATTTAAGCTATTGTAATAATGATGTGTAACACCTACTGAGTATGTACTATGTAACTCCAACCAAAACCCCTAGGGTTTTTTCTGAGCAACAGTGGGAAAATAGGCAAGTAATTTATAAGTTCACCTGAATCAGTAAATGAACAAGGTAAAAAAAAAGATGAGAGGGGCTTAGAACATATTAAAAGATATCTGAAACATACAGTAACTGAAACAATGTGATATTGGCACCAAAAGAGACGAATCAGGAAAACATGAAAAGTCTACTGGGACAGACAACTGGGTAACGTTTTGGAAGAAAATTTGTTAGATCTGTACATAAGGACATGTGCATAGTAATCAAAATAAAAACATGAATGGTCCTTGGGTTATTTATTACTAGGATTTTGTTTGGATTTTTCTGAGAAATTTGTATTATGATAGAAATTGTGTTTAGATAGTATATGTCAAAATGATGGTCCTAAATTTAGACGCTGTCAGATATCTTAAGACTTAGACTTACTAGTTAAGGGTTTGCTGAATCTTTTTATTAATATGTTATCTTGCCACCATTCAGAGCGATATGAACATGGAAGTCCACTTGTTATGTGTAAAAGAAATGGATCATATAGAAGAATTAGGGAAATAATCCCCAGAAAGTAAGAATTAAGATCATGCTTAGTTTTATATTTTGAGTATTTAAAATCAGCAGTGGTCTTTTATTGTCTATTTGTCCTCAGCGACATGACACGAATGTCTGGCTTAATGTTTGGATGTGAGTATGCCGCCCATTTAGCATTCCAGGTGAGGGACCAAAGAATTGCTATACTCAGCATTTTTCTAGCTGTCTTACTGTGGAATATTTTTCAGATGAAGGATTCAGCTTTAACCCATTGAAAATAGAGGTCTTTGTACAGACTCTGCTACACTTGGCAGCCAAATCATTCAGCCACTCCTTCAGTGCTCTTGCAAAGTAAGTTCAACAAGAAGACACGCTCTGTTTTAAGGGTTTGGAACTTTGGTGAATACCAGGGGTATAGAAATTTGTAGCTAAAATTGTTGGACATGAAGATCTTAATAGTATTGGCATATAATTTAATAGAGCTCTGATTTGTAGTGGCTATAACCCTATTTGGCTCCTGTCAGTCTATGTGTACATTTTTTCATATGGCCCCTCAGAGAACCTAGTGAAAAACCTGGGTCCATGGGACAGTCATATATACAGTCAAGAAGCTCCCACCGTATCTAAGCATCTTCCTAAAGGAAGGGAAGTAGAAATGAGGGCCGACTACATTTTGGGGAGCCACCCAAAGGTTAGCATCTAAAGACAGAGCTTTCTAATTCATCAGACAATCCAAAAGAAGGAAGAGCATATGTAGATACTCCTCCAGCAGAGCAAACTGGGCTCCTCTCCCCACCTTGGCTTCCAAGTGTCTATGATTTGCAGGACCCCCACAGGAAGTGCAGTCAGGGTACTTCACCTGTTTGTGGAGACCATTCCTTAGCCCTCACCTATTCTTAGATGCCCCGTAAATTGTAGTCCTCAGCTGACAGTGAATGGTATATTTGTAAATCTCTCAAGGTTGTGTGACAAATTTCATACAAACCACGAATTCCTAATCATACCTTTTGTATCCTTAATGGTTAACATTGGGTTGTTTTGCATTTATGTGTTGCACTGTAAATTCAGTAACATTGAAAGGCTTTGAAAAACTTAAAATGCTTAATGAGTAAGTTTATCTGTGGTATTTTTTCCCCACCGCGAAAAGGTTTCATGAAGTCTTCAAAACCCTAGCTGAGAGTGATGAAGGAAAGCTACATGTCCTACGAGTTATGTTTGAGGTCTGGAGGAACCATCCACAGGTAAAGACTGTTTAATCAGACAAAGTTTTAAGTGTTGCCACTCAGGTTTTTTTGCTCAATCTTTATTGGTGTTCTAGTTTTCTTACAGTAAGTACCAGAGCCAGGGTGCAGAATGAATCTTAATTAAGACCTCCTGATGGTCAAATGGATCAGTTCCACAACCACTGAAAATGAATGTCACAGACCTCCTATTTTACTTTTGTAGCAGCGGTTTTGGTGTGGCTTATATACAAGTGTGATTTACCCTGATGATTCTTTTCTCATTGTAGATGATTGCTGTGCTAGTAGACAAGATGATCCGTACACAAATTGTTGACTGTGCCGCAGTGGCAAATTGGATCTTCTCTTCAGAACTCTCTCGAGACTTTACTAGGTAAATGTGGATTATTGTACACAGTTTGTATTCTCTAAGAATCAGTTTATATTCAGTCTCATACATGAGCTCCAAGTTCTGATTGAAACATTGTTAATATGCTGATGCCACCAGATTAGATAGAATTGGGACATGGCAGAGATTCCTGGACAATGTAAATCCACACAGCCAGGCCGTCTGCAGTGTCTCTGAAGGATGCTGATAAAGGATACAGACTATCGGGAGAGAAGATCAGGCCATGTGCCAGGATCTGAGCTGGACGGTGGGATGTGGGGAAGAGTTCCAGCTCAGCTGGGGACCTGGAATGCACACCAGGAACTGGAAGAAACCAGTCACAGTAGATGAAGTACATGGCAGTGAGGGGTTGAGGAGAGTCTGGTGGGTACCTGAGTGCCTGTGGGGAAGGGCGGTATCTCACTTCAGTCAGAAAAAAACCTAGATTTAATGCACAAGATTTATTCTAGACCCATTTCCTATACAGGAAAGAGACTTCTCATTAAGTTTCGTTCTTACTCATGAAGTTGAGTCCACAGGCTTCCTAACTGATCAGGAATAGCAGGAGTTGACACAACAGGCAACAAAGGAATCTTACAAGGATCTAAAAATCCATCACAGCACTTACCCTGTTCATCGTATCTGTTATTGCAGAGGACACAGGTCTAAAATGAACTGAATCCGTAGAGTGGAAGGGTATGATCTAAAGTTACCATATCAGCCAGATTGGCACTCGCAAATTAAGGCAAGAGACATCCTCGGATCTGTAAACTCTGCAGAAAATTGACCACCCAAATATTTGTTAACCATTATCCTGAGCGATTTACACTGCAACTCATTTAATCCTCACCCCCCACTACGGAGGGGGTTACGTTATCATTCTTATGTACAAAATAGGAAAATGTTGCAGAGTGCTTAAGTATCTTGTCCACAGTCACCCAGCTAAGTGCAGAGTCAGAATTCAGACACAGGCATTCTTGAACCGATAAAGGGCTCAAAAGCACCCTCTGTTCTTGAACTCCAAGCTCAAGTATTTGTAACTCTGCAAAGCCTTCCGGACCACCCCTTCCAGAGTTGAAATACTTTGCTCTTGTACCTTGTCTGCTAACATAAGACTTTGGAGTTTTATGAATCAGCTGTTTTATTATCTTCCACTGAAACTGTCATCATTCAAGGCAAGATTTATAGAGGCTGTATCTTGGCATTAGGAAGAACTAATTTATAGACAGATGTAGTTAAGAAGCTACTTCAAAAAATAAACCTTTTATGCAATAAACATTTCAAAGCGCTTACAAGGTGATCCTAGTTGAGTAATTTACTGAGAAAGTAGCTGACCTATATTTATTTTATTCTTAAAAAGGCCCAGCAGTTGATAGCTAGTATGAACTAGTAAATTTCTTAAATATTCCAAAGAATTGGCCGAATGTCTGCTAGTTAAGTAGTATAAGGCATGTGAAATGAGCCTTAGATTGGGCTTCTGTTTTGAGAAAATTCCAGTACCTGATGTTTAAATTTAGAAGAGAGAAAATAGATTTTTGTTCCTAATATACATTTTTTCCTGGTGTGCCATTTCATTTCAGTGTATGTACACATACCTTCTAGCAAGTCTAGTAAAGGATGGAAATAAAAGTGATAAGGACCCACTACTGCCTCAGGAAGCTCACCTGAGTCTAATGGGTAGAGATAGGTGTTTGCACAATTTATAATACAAAAAAATTGGGGTACCTGGGTGTCTTAGCTGGTTGAGTGTCCAACTCCTGATTTTGGTTCAGGTTGTGATCTCATGGTTGTGAGATTGAGCCCTGTGTCAGGCTCTGCCAGGCTCTGAGCTGGGCATGGAGCCTGCTTGGGATTCTCCCTCTCTCCCCCTCTGCCCCTCCCCCACTCACAGGCTCACTCAGTCTCTTAAAAAAAAAGTATGTGTTACTGGAGAAATAGGACTAATTCTGCCTAAAGCGTGGAATCACCTTCAAAATGAGTAGGTTATAAAAGCTGAGAGGTCTTTCTAGAAGCATGCTTTAACATACAGTAACCAAACTCTGTTACTTTTAAGATTGTTTGTTTGGGAAATCTTGCACTCCACAATTCGTAAGATGAACAAACATGTTCTGAAAATCCAGAAAGAGCTGGAAGAAGCAAAAGAAAAACTCGCAAGGCAACACAAACGGGTAAGTCTTATGTCAATTCATAGTGCTCCAAGAAAGTATACCAGAGTCTCTTGAAAATCTTCAGTTCATTACCTTGATGGGAACTTATTTTTTCTGAGGCCAAATTATGCAGAACTGATATGGGAAGTGGGGGGAGAGGAAGGATCTGGGGGAGGTGTTGCTCTCCGCTCTTCTCCTGTTGGTGAGCCTGGAAGGAAGCACAAACCTTGCTTTTCTGTAGTTAGCCATCTGGATCTGCTTCATGATTGCCCTTCCCAAAAGGAAGGCAGAGAAGGAAAGAGGGCACTTGTGTTTCCCTAAGACTTTCTGGTGCAAGAGGGGAGAGGGAGAAGCTGGTCTGTGTCTCACTTCCCCAGTCCTGTGGGGAGGGATGGGGCATTCCTTCCCAGGTTCACAGGATACTTCTCATATTAATAATAAGTACAGCATTTTAGCCATTTTGGGGGGAAGCAGTGAAGTGGCTGCATTCCGTGATTTTGCATAGTAGTACTAGTATTCTTTGTGACAGTATTCTCCAATGTTGTTGTGTATTTACCAGGGTGGGTGGGAATAAATTTAATGACATCTATGAACCTGTAGCAGGTTCAAATGCTCGTCTCCTTGTAGATCTGCATATATACGTGTCTGTTTGGTATGTAAACACATACTCACAAACTTAAAATACTGCAAGGTAAATGGTGTCATCCCCATTTTATACATGTCTAAATTGAGGCTCAGAGAACTTAAAATAACTTGCTCAAAGTGACATGGTTAGTGACAGAGCCTGTCAAACTCCAAGGACTTTCCCTTATGCCATACTGATCCCTAGATGTGTGGTGTCCAATAAAGTAACTGCTAGCCATATGTAACTGTTAATTAAAATTAAATACGTTTAAAATTCAGTTCTTTAGTCACACCAACGCCATTTCAAGTGCTCAGTGTGGCTAGTGGCTACTGTGATGGGCAGCAGAGATTTAACATCTCCCTCATCATAGAAAGGTCTACCAGGCAATAAACAGTACTCTAGAACCTAGCCTTAGTGTGGTATTAGGAGAAAACTAACTTGTGCCCAGTTGCCTAGAACATAAGGCAGACCCCTTAATAGATGCTGTTACAGAGAAAAGCAGAAGTCTATAAAAACGGGGTTCTGGTAATTTCGCTTTAAGGGTGGAAGAGGCTGTCATAGATGAGGCCTTACTGACAGGGAGGTATCTAGAAGGAAATGGGCTTTCTAGATCTGGTGATGCCTACCTTCTTGCTAAAAGGACCACGAGGACATTGGTGTGTAATACACCTGGAGTCACTTTCTGGCTTAACCACTTACTAGCTACGGGACACTGGGAAAGTCGTCTAACCACGAAGTTGGGGTGGGGGGGCGGTGCAGAGGGACACCTCAGTGAATGCTCGATTCTGGCTGAGCTGGGAGGGAGTCGTTAAAGCTTAACAGAGGTATGTTGAGCCCATCATTGCCAGCAGAATCTTGAACAGTCTGCTTTGAATTATTACATGTAGTCAGAGCCGTTTTTGAATTATTGCCAGGGTGAGCAGGTTCTTGAGCTGCGTGCAGGCCTGCCCAGCTTTTCCGTAGGGCCGTTAGAGGAAAGCTGCCTCTCCGCTGTCACTGCTGAAGTGTCATAGAGCCTTATATTAGTGACTGGAAAGTACTGTCGGGTCTTTCCCTGGTCATCTACTTTGCTACTTAAATGAGCAGTAGCAGAGTTCTAAGAATATATTATCTATCCTCATTATTTGCAGGTTCTATTTTTGCAAGCTCACTTAAGATTTATTTGTAACCTCAAAGTCAATACTCCTGGTGCTTTCCCCATCATTCAGACATAGGCAGAGCAGTGAAAAATTTGAGTTGCCCAGTGGGCTTGTTCCCAGATAAAGTCAAACAAGGCAATACTCTGCCTTGTTTCATTTCTTATACTGTAAAAAAGCATCCTTTTCGTAATGTATTTACTGCCATGTTTGGGCTTTTGTTGGTGGCTTTTATGGTGTAAAGTGGCCCTAAAGCATAAGGCTGAAATGCTGTCTAGTGTTCCTAAGTGCAAGAAGGCTGTGACATGTCTGACGGTAAAAACACATAAGTCAGTTGAGCTTCTTTTGGGCATGAACGACCATGCTCTTGGCCGTGAATTCAGTGTTCATAAATCAACAATATCATAATCCAGATAAAGGAAAAGGAAATTCACCAGTATGTACTTGAGGCTGCTCCATCAAGGACCGAAGTAACCTCTGTAAGTGCTGTGGAAAAGCAGCTCAATTTGTGGATTCCTAAGACAAGGATAGATTTAAAAAACGTAGTAGACAGCATCCTTGCAGGGCTGAAAGCCAAAGAAATTTAGTCATGTTACTCAGGGTCAAGAAGATGTTAAATCTTTCTCAGGCAGTGTTTGAATATAAAGAACTACTGTATATGATTATTTGTAAAACACATATATTAAATAAGCTATCTTTAGACAGAAACACACATAAGGTTACTTGTTGATCAGTTGACAAAAATAAACCAAAGACTCCCTAAGAACCTAACCCTGTATTTCCCTGAGCAGTGGTTCAGTACTAATTCAGGATTCACAACAAATGTATCCATATAACTATGGTAAATAACAAGAATCTACTGTACATTTTCCATGGAGCTCAAAGCTGTTTTCTTTTTGCATCGAGGAAAAATGTAACCCACACTTCCTCCCTGAATGGTCTGTCTTGTAAAAGGTATAACTCACTTCTGCTCTATAGCAAATACTCTTACTGCTGTTATCATGACAGGTGCCACCAAGTTTCCCTGGCCTAGGTAAGTACCCACAGGACTTTTGGGTGTATGCAGGTGCATCTGGGTGGTGGAGTACTTTCATTAGAGAATACAAGTCTTCAAGTGGCACTGGACCAGACACAGTAACATCCTTTCTCTTACTTAATGGGATCTAACATACTAGAATTCTAAGAGGCATTTTCCTTTTGTTCCTGTGCATCCTGTAGCGAAGTGACGATGACGACAGAAGCAGTGACAGGAAAGATGGGGCTCTAGAGGAGCAAATAGAAAGACTGCAGGAAAAAGTGGAATCTGCTCAGAGTGAACAGAAGAATCTCTTCCTCGTTATATTTCAGGTATCTTGGCTTGGGACACTGATAGGTAAAAATGCAGTACTATTATTTTTAATCATAGTACACGTTTATTTATAAAAATTTAAATCACAAAAATTTGCAAAGGAAATAACCATGTGTACCTCCACATTCTGTTTCGTTTACAGCATTCTTACATGACCATTGCTCCAGGCTTTAAAAACATTTTTTGAGGATCCTTTTGTGGAGTACCTCACTCCTATTTATTCCCAGTTGTTCATCATTTAGATTATTTTCCTTCCTGATGAACATTATTTATGTCCTTAGAAATGGGTGTGGAGAAAAGTTACTAGCATAAATAATCTAGATTTAAAAGTGTTCACGTACTGAAAAAAGGATATACTAACATTATCACTTACCTGCCTATTTCTAGAATTTATTGACTTAACAAAAGTTAGCGATACCACAAAAACCGAGTGGAACAAGCAATGCCTTTTGAGGTCTCTTGGTCAAAAATGTGATTGTTTTGAGGTATAAGAATTCTCCCTCTAACACTGCTTTAACTTTATACCCCCTTTCCAGCGTTTTATCATGATCTTGACCGAGCACTTAGTACGATGTGAAACCGATGGGACCAGCGTATTAACACCATGGTATAAGAACTGTATAGAGAGGCTCCAGCAGATCTTCTTACAGGTTTGTGGGAAACCCTGATTAGATAATGAACATCACTGTTCTCAGCCACAAGGACTTTCCATGTTAAAAAATGGTCAGATTTGTTGGGAAGTTTCGTAATAGTCTGTAAGGCCCTTTAATGTCTGTTTGCTCCTGTTGCTCATCAGAATATTCAGAGTGAAATTGGTTCTATATGCAGTTCAGACTCCTAACTGCCGTTCTTTAGTCCGGTAGGGATCTCCGTGTATACAAGTCAGACGGGCACACATAGAAGAGATTATTTCATGACACTTTCTTCCCACATAGCCTCAAGCCACTGATTTTCAGTGAGACAGATGAGCTATTTAAGACCTATATTGAGGTTTGGGTTTATTTTGTGGAATAGTTAAAAATTAACAGGTCTTTGGCTAATTCTCTATTCTTTTACAATCTTAAATGTTCTAACCAATAAGAGCAAAAAAACTTTTATTGCAAAATATTTGTTTCAGCAACCTTCATTCTAATCCTCCTTCCTGGGTTGTTAATCTTGCCGGGTCAGTCCCTGTCTGGGCTCCGTTTACAAAGTCCTGTCTTTGGTCCTAATTAGGAGAGACCCAGCTGAACCTAGTCTGTAGCACCAGGCGCTCTTGCCAAGCCTTGAAGCATGAACTACATTTACGTAAAGGACTCAGTTCTCACCAGTTTCTAAGTTATCAAACATCCCTTTTTCTTCATTTCTCTCTACATGTTCTTAATGTTGGGGCTTTTCAGGAGCCCATTCTTCCTATCAAGCATAACCACTTTTTTCCCCAAACCCTTCCCATCATTCCACAACGTGGGCAGGCTGCTGAGGGAAACGTCCTGCGAGATTGCTGATGCGGTCCTTCTCCTGATCTAAACACCCCCTTTTTTACGTCCACAGCATCACCAAATAATCCAGCAGTACATGGTGACCCTGGAGAACCTGCTCTTCACCGCCGAATTAGACCCTCATATCCTGGCTGTGTTCCAGCAGTTCTGTGCCCTACAGGCCTAAGGGTCGTTTTACTCCCCTGTCAAGATTTTTTTTTAAATATCTCAAAATAATTTGTCTTATTTTTGATGGTTTGAATGCTTGCTTTCTTGTAGCACCCTTTCACTTACTAAAGGGGGGAGGAGGACAGTGAAGAATAGAGAATTGATTACCTTTAATTGGCCCTACAAGGCAAATACTCCCTACTGACAATGTGACGATGACCATAGGATGTATTATATCTGTGACAGATACAACTGTTCTGGTATTTTTTTCTCCTTAAGGCACAAAAGATAAGCGATTTGAGGTATGTGAACACTAGAGGTCCAGCTTACAAAGTAGTATATAGAACTGGTGGGTTTACTATCAAGTAGCATAGCTTTTCACAGCTCATGGATAACCTAACATGGCTGAAATAAAACTAAAAATGTTTTTTAAACTTTGGTATTTCATGATTTATCATCTCAATCTACTTTAAGATTGGTGATTTCCTCATTCACAATTCTTCCCTCATTCAGAATTCTCTCTTCAGTGTTTTAAAATGTTACACATATTAAGTGTTATTTATTTAGCACTACCCAAATCTGTTTGAATATAAGTCACCTGAGAGTCTTTAAAGTTATTTTCTAAATTAAACCACAGGGAGGCGGGGGACACAGCCGTAGTTCTTAAGGCTCCCCAGGTGATCCCGGGTGATTGCCAGTGTGTGGACAAGTTTGGGAACCATTACCTTAGAGCTGTCCGGTCATTTCCTCTGTTCTCTGAGACAGATTTGTCCAAGGTCCAATTATCAAGTACATGCTAAAGTGGAAATAGAAGTAGCTAGTTTGGATTGGCTAAAACTGTACTGTAGGTATGGACTTTGTTTCTATAGAATTTAAGTCCAAGGAGTTACTAATTCTTGAGCCAGTTTCTTACATGGTATTAAAGCTTAACTAAGATAATAAATGAGTACACATGTAAAATATGCAAAATAGGGAATTATCTGACATTGCAAATTTCTAGCATTTTAATAAGCCTTCATTAAACCTGAGGAAAAATTTATCAACAACCCCACAACTGATAAGTAGTATTTCTCTGTTTGTACAACATAGGTATCTTTCACTTATTTATGTCATAAATTTATGCTGTATTAGTATTTTTCATATTGTTACATGGTCTCTTTGGAGTACCCTTCATTTGGTGACTACAGAATATAGTCAAGAGATGGGAACTCCTAGGATTTTTAAATAACCATACCATGCAAAACAAGAATTGTTCACAGAATTAAGGGTGCATGGCAGGTTACCAGCCAAAAGGAGTCTAAAACCCAGGCTCTTGGCTAAATATTCTTTTGGTCATACTGTTCCTCCTTCCCACAAACAGTATTCAGTTAGACATGGCTCTTGTCCTCAAGAAGCCAAAAGGATGACCCTTTAAGGCTTTGGGAACTTTGACCCTAAACTGACTTATAAATCTTTCACAATGTATTGCAGAGTTTGACTAATTATACTTGCTTGATCCGAATTCTAGAGGAATTTCTTGGATCCTCTCTTCATGTCAAGAATGCACTGATGTGACCCCGCTCACAGTCTGGCAGCTAAGTTTAGGGAAAACTACAGACCGAATTTCAAAGATGTAAGAAACTAGACAAATTGGGAACTATACACTATATATATATATTAATGTGCTCATTAACAAGTGGCCGTTAGATGCCACGTGCTACAGATCTGCCATATGTAATCCTCAAACAGTCCTGAGAGGATCATGCCCATCCGACAGATAGAAACAGGCCCACAGAGTAACTTACCCAAGGCCCACAGCTAAAAAATGGAATTGGAACCTAGGTCCATGTGGCTCAAGGGCTCTATATCTCCCATGCAGTAATGCTGTTGTCAGCTGCCTGGATCCCTCAGTACTCTTGTCCTCAAGCTGGAAGCTTTCTCATGGTCCCAGGAAGGTCTTGCTGCCCACTGGCCAGTTTTTACTGAATGAATAATTGGCACATTTAAAAAAAAAAAAAAAAAACTTGACTAATACATTAAACTTTTAAATATTTATATAAAACATTTCTATATTGGGTACTTGTATAGAGAACAATTAGTAATTACAGTCTTAAGCCTATTTGGGTTGGACTTGTTCAGACTTGCCTTTCTTCAAGTATAATCTGCAAGATCTGATCTAGAAAGGAAATAGGATGTTCCTTACCCAAGGCCCACAGCTAAAAAATGGAATTGGAACCTAGGTCCATGTGGCTCAAGGGCTCTATATCTCCCATGCAGTAATGCTGTTGTCAGCTGCCTGGATCCCTCAGTACTCTTGTCCTCAAGCTGTACTTGAACATCCTATTTCTCTGTTTGTAGCAACAGGACTAAAAAAGCCAGGTCAAAGAACAATTTGAAAACATGCGGTGTATCTTAACCTGAATGTTTTTGTAAGAAAAAAGCACAAACCCTGTAATCAGGCACATTTGGATCAAATCCTCTTATTAGTATAACTACCTTGTAAGCCTTTTTATAAGACAGAGGCAGCACTAAATGGGTAAATTTGATCCATATGTCTGGGGTGATGGTGGGTTGTAGGTGATCACTTCCTTTAGAAGTGCTAAATAAACAGAGAAGTTCTCTTCCATCCCAGGATTATAGGAGAATACCCGTAAGCCACTTGGCATCATCCCTGCCTGGCCCATGGTAAATGGTCAGTAAAATGTTAGCAAGTTATGATAAACTTACTAACAGTACCGTCTTTGATCAGTAAAACAATATGGCTGTTTTTCCATTTGAATCTGGATTTGAAAAGGGCTACCTAGACAAGGACGTTAAGGCCTATGGTGGTAAACCCCAAGGATACAGGAAACATGATCAGACTCCCACAACTCACTTCCTGCTGGGAATCAGGGCTTATCCAACAACAGCTCCCCAGTTCCCTTATGTGGAGACAGGGTATAGAAGACCCGGCCAGCCTTGGGTTCAGGATCTACCACCGTCCGTTATTTCTGGGAGAAGGATCCTGTTCAGCCAGCTTCTGCCATTATTAAAAGCTCTTCCTCCTGTTCCAATATAGGGTTTGGCTTGGTTTCTTATTTCTCAGTTTTGGCTTTAACCTAACTTCTGAACCTACTCCACCCCTTGGCTCCCATCCCTGTTGTAGAAAAAAGCAATCCCAGACCCAGTATTATGCCTACAACCAGACCTGCTGGACCCTTACTGAAACTTGCTTTTAAGCCACAACATACAAATTTCTTCCTGAAGCATGATTTATAGGAGTGTCCCGTTCATCTGTGGCAACGTTACACTTTACGAGTCACATTTTCTCATAGGTCAGCTCGTGGCCACACATGGTACAAGTCTTCCGGTACGTATCCTCCTCTAGGCTTTCTTCTGGTCCATACTCATGCTGATGAGCAACTGTTTCCCTTTTCCACACGCTGCTTCTCACTGCTCGCCGTAATTCTAAGAAAATAAAAGCCATTTTTCAATGATGCTGTTCAGCTGAATCCCCAAATCCACCAGGGGTGTATGTATAAACCAAATAACGGTTTACGTTACTTTTATAACAAAATTGATTCTAGAACCATGGCAAGCTTGGCCTGTGAAATTACTCCTCACTGTTGGGAGCCATGTGAAGTGGTTGATAGAGAAATGGGGTAAATGGGTTAGAGGGACAGCAAAACACAAAACTTCAGAAGATGAATAGAAACAAGATCATAAAAGAACGGGGTTTATTCAAGCAGCTAAGGAAAATGACGCCACAGCAGGTAAGGGGTGTCAGCTGGGACGACTCAGTACAAGGAGAACTTCAAAGTTCCATATGTTAGGAGCTACTTCTGCAAGAGGCAGGTCAAGTTACGTCTGATAACTAGAAAGCCAAGAACTCTGTTGCTATGCTGGTGTCTCATCTCAGAAAAACTGCTTTTGCACCTGACCTGAAGGTCATTCAGTTCTTTATCCTATAAAATGAGAGCAATATTTTAGAAGAGGGACTGCCAATTATTGCATTCTTGTATTACCTAAATGTAAGAATCAGAGACAATTAAGAGCTGGAAAGAACCACAGTTTTTATTTTATTTCACTTTATTTTTTTGCAGGTAGGGAAGGAGAACAAAGATAGCATATGAATCCAAGTCCTCTATTCCAGTGTTTAGAATGTTTCCCACTGCATCGTGTGAAAACGTCATTTAAAAAAAACTGCTGGATGCTTTGAAAGCAACTAAGCCAAATTACATTTTAAAAGTTCACACCGCATTACCTGAAGACACCAAATGCTTACTATTAACTGAAAATTAAGCTAGTAACTTCTCGGTTTCCAAATTAATAATAAGCAACACAGTTTACATTACTCTGTTCTGACCAGTGATCCATCAAGCCCAGCACTGTTGTTGACAGGGGCACTACCTACGAAAGAGTAGGTTACACAATCTCAACCATAAAAAATCACTGGACACCAAGTAATCACACATTTTCTTTAATCTCTTTCAGATTTATGATAAGCAGTATCTAAATACTTGCATCTTTGTAATTTGCCCCTCACGCGTCAGAAGGATAAGCAAACACAGGACTATGTATCAGGCACTGTTCTAAGCACTGAATCTATAAACACGGTGAATCCTCCCAACCCTCTGAGATAAGTAAACTATCATCCCAGTTTCAACAGCTGAGAAAACTGAGGCCCAAAGAAGTTACGTATGTTGTGCCTAAGGTCAAACCACTAGTCAATGGCAAAGGTGTCTTTGTGTTACTAACCACTAAAGCTGTGCTGCCTTTCACACTTCCAGGATGAGAAGCACTTTATCTCACACCATTATTGTCAAGCTTCTGTGTATACACCTCTAGACACTTTCCAAACTATGGGGAAAATTGTGTTCATCCAAACGATCTTTCTTCCTATATTCTCTCCCTCTGAAGAATGCAAATTTTTCTAGATGTATCTGGAATGCCCTATCCTTTTATTATTTTACCTTAGGACATTTTCTAAATACAAAGTGAAATCATGTGCTGACCAGCACAGATGCCTCCTGGCTTCAGATAATGACAGGAAGAGGTCTCCTGTTTGAATTCTAATAACTACTTTTCAACTTTGTTCTGATAAAAAGTATCCTACCTAGCCACTTTTCCTCTACTACTCCACTGAGAAAACACACTCTAAATCTGACCCAGTCTCAGTCACTACTAAGCTAACCTCTACCTGCTTTGAGCATTACATGAACTCCAGAAGATAAATAAGAAAAATATTTGCTGGGGCGCCTGGGTGGCGCAGTCGGTTAAGCGTCCGATTTCAGCCAGGTCACGATCTCACAGTCCGTGAGTTCGAGCCCCGCGTCAGGCTCTGGGCTGATGGCTCAGAGCCTGGAGCCTGTTTCCAATTCTGTGTCTCCCTCTCTCTCTGCCCCTCCCCCGTTCATGCTCTGTCTCTCTCTGTCCCAAAAATAAATAAATGTTGAAAAAAAAATTTTTTTTTAAAGAAAAAAAAAAATATTTGCTTAATGCTAAAAGAATACTCACAACAAAATCTAGTTTACGGACCATAATTGGTCATAACTGAAGACAGGTTTTTACTGACTTTACGGCTTTTTCTTCCCATCCTTCAGCTAGTCGATCAAGAACAATGACAAGAAATGAAGGTAAATCTTTAGTATTTACTAGACATTCCTGGAAAAATGGACTAGAAAATAAGTACTAAAATACTGATACGTTTATCATTTTTTGCCTTCTTTCACTTCCTGAACAACCATTCAGTGAAGCAAGGCAGGCAGGCATCTGTGGTAGGGCAGAGGGAGCCCAAGAAAGGGAAGGAGGATCTCCCTACAGTGGAGGCAGCACACCAACGGGTGTCAGTCAGATAACCACATTAAGGATAATGGGAATCAGGTTCTCACTGTCAGAGACGGGAGTTACAAATAAGAAAACTAGAATGAACCCTAGAATTCTGGATTAGAACTGGCTATAGCAGTGTGAACTCAGCGTGTTAATTTATAATATACATGGGCAGACATAAAAATATATTCACGTGTTTTGTGCTAGAAAGAAATCTTCAACAAATGATCAGACATGGCAAAAGGACACAGGAGCTAGCTTGAAGACTCCTACTGGCCCAAACCTGAGACAAATAAGGACAGGAATTCATGAATCCATATAATAATAAATAAATGGCAGAAGGAATGCTGTGGAATGCGGACTTCTGACTGGTTAACTGTGAAGAGAGCAGTGAAATTAGAAAACAATTTTTGCAAAGAGTATACTGAAGACTGCTTCAGGCAAGAACCATCCATGAATGGCTGCTAAATCTCCAAGGAGGTATTAAGGAGAAGCAGGGTATCTGTTTGCTCTTTTTTTTTTTTTTTTTTTTTTTTTTGTTTATCAAGGGCAGATGGACATCTGTCCCTAGATGTGCTGCTACCTATGTACTATCTCCAGCCTGAAATGCATAACCTGAATCTAACCATTGGGAAACATCAGAAAAGCCCCAAATGAAAAACATTTCTAAAAAGGCAAGGTGGGGAAGGTAACAGACTTCTTCAAAAATGTCCGAGAGGCTGTGGAAATATTCCATAATAAAGAAATTTAGAAAGACTTGGTACCTTAAGTCAATGCCTGATCCTAGACTGGATCCTGTACTATAATGAAAAACTACACAGGACATTACTGGGTAAACAAAACTAGAATATGGATGACAGATTAGATCAAAATATCACTACTATACTTTGGTTTTGTAAGAGAACACTGCTATTTTTAGGAAACACACGCTGCAGTACTAGGGTAAAGGGTGATGATGTACAACCCACTCTTAAATGGTTCCAAAAAGAGTGTGTGTTGTGTGCACAGAGTACAGATGGCACATTAACAATGCGTCTGTTAATGTTTGTTTATTTTTGAGAGAGACAGAGTGTGAACAGGGGAGGGGCAGAGAGAGAGGGAGACACAGAATCTGAAGCAGGCTCCAGGCTCTGAGTTGTCAACATAGAGCCCGATGCAGGGCTCGAACTCACGAACCGTGAGATCATGACCTGAGCTAAAGTCAGACGCTTAACCGACTGAGCCGCCCAGGTGCCCCAACAATATTATCAATCTGGGTAAAGGATACGTGAGTGTCCTTAACTATACTTATCTTTGCAATTTTATGGAAGTCTGAACTTCATTCCAAAATGAAACTTAAAAAGTCAGGAGCTGGCTGGAAGAGGCCAAATTTGAGACTATTTGAGCTTCAAAATGCATCAGTTATGGACTGTAACACTGATTTGAAAGTAAGAATCCATGAAGCCAACTGATACTAAAAAAAGGTCTTCTTCCCAAAGGAAGCCAAATAAGAATTACAGAAAGAATAACAGAAATAGAAAGTCACCATTTATATCCACCCTAGTAACAACAAACGCAGGCAAGAATCATCCCCGTTGTACCAAAACTTGAGTGAGACTTAAGGAATGGGGTGTTCCCACAGTATGGGAGAGTCCAACCCAAAGATTTCCTACGAATTACAAAGGGGAAAGGGTACCTTGACAGTGGGGAAATCTAGCAGATGCCGCCTTAACCACGCAATCAAACGGAGTGTCACTCTCTTAGAGAACTGGTCTAGCGTGTCTTCCGGATGTGACACACTCGGACACATCACCTAGGAAGCATTCCTTCCTAATTATTCCTAATAAATCTAAATAGAAGGACATTCTGCAAAACAGGTGGCGGACTCTTTAAAAATGTCAATGTCATGAAAGATAAAACAGGTGAGGACCTAAAAGAGTAGACACAGGCATCACCCTTGACCGCCCCTTTGTTCCAACAACTAAAATGCTGTGAAAGACACTAGAACAACTGGGGAAAGATTACATACTAGACAATAGCATTTTATGAATATTAAACTTACTGTGACACTGTTTTCAGTTACACAGAACGTCATTGTTTACAGGAGATAACATGCTGAAATATTAAAAACCACAATGTCTGCAAGAAAACCCTTAAATGGTTCAGCAGTGTGTGTGTGTTTGTGTGTGTAAACATATGTGGCAAAATGTCAACATCTGGTGAAATTAAAATGTTTTTAATTAAAGATTAATAAGTTTATGTTACTTCATTTAAGCAACTTAAAACTTAGGAAAGCAGAGGTCACCACCTACTGCTGAGTGAGAAGAGGGAGGCAGAAAGGTCAGAGCCTCCAAGAGTGGGAAAGATTCACTAGCCCTGGGGAGATCTAGGGAAACCTTGCGGGTGGGGAGGAGGAAACGTGCCACACAGCCCAGAAAGCCCAGCTGAGCTGCAGAACAACACAGCGGGTTTCCGTGTTACAACGTCCTAGTCCCACCGGCCTAGAAGCTCACAGCACAGAAAGCTGTAGGCTGCCTCTCTTGGACATTTACAAGTGTCTTGCTATGGATATCTTCAGAGACTGCTTATACTTTTTACCCAAAGAAGTTTTCCCTTAAATCCTTGTTTCAATGAAAAATTTAGTTTATACCACTCTAAACTTATTTTATTTGGCTTAATATCTTAATTTTGTACAAGAGGCAGCATGTATTCGAAGAGGCCCGATGCTGCTTTTGAGGAACACGCACAACAGAACTAGCTGAAGGAGACCAAAGTTTCTGAACACTTGATGGGACGGCAGGAAGTTCTGACTCAGGGTGCTCCTTGTTAACTACAGGGAAAAAAATCACAAGGAAATGTCAAAATAACATGAAGCTTTGATCTTATCTTGTCCTCCACAAACTGAAGCAGAGTAACACGGAGTTGTGTCCTTCAAACTGCTGACAGAAGCCTGAAAATGGTCATACATATAACCACAGGTCCGGGATGTAAAATCTCCATTCACTTAGAAAGAGCCCCCAAATGGGCTTTTCTTACCCACCTGTTTTGGGGGGAAAGTGCATAGTAACAAACAATGAAGAATCACTTTGCATTTTTTAGAAGGCCAACCTCTGCCAGTACTAGGTAAGAGAAAACTTAAGGCTTTTCTTTAAAGCTACACTCCTCTCCACTTTATTTGTGGAGAGGCATGCAAGCCCAAAACGTTCCGTGTATCTGCACCAACTGAAAGTTCTCATCTGATAGCAAAGCCAGCACGCAGGGCATTTTCTGAAACCCAGTTAAACTGAGCAGCAGTGACGCCATCATTTCTACTTATGCCTTCTTGGATTGGAGAGATCTATAACAATGTGAATTTGCTGACAATTCTTGTCTCTCACTTTGTCTGTATTTGTAAATACTTTATGCTATTTATACTTAAATTTCTTCTGTAGTAAGATCAATTCTTTCTCAAACTGCTGAAGTAGATCATATTCTAAAAGCAGGTAAATGTAATCTCTTACCTTTACATTAAGTAAGCTTTGTGTCAGCTTCTTTGTGGATCAAAACCAGAAGACCAAGAGGAACCAGGTTCCAATTTCTTTTCAACTAAAAGACTTTTAGACTTGCTTTTATTCCTCTCTGTTCTGAGCAAACTGCATGGTAAGGTCCTTGTTTCTAATCTCTACAGTGTCTACTCCACTCTCAGCCCTTTGTGGCCTAGTCAGGAGGACTGGAACATATTCACCAACCTCTAAAGTAAACCAACAAGAAGAAGCCATAATTAAAGAGGGTATCACGCTGACCTCTGCACATTAAATACCAGAAGACATGGAGTAATGCTTATATAGTTGAGAGAGAACTCAGGTTTTCAAATGCAAAGGAAACAGAAGAACATTCTAAGATTTATAGGCACTTGGAAACTCTACCACTCTGTAACCACTCAGAAAAAATTTCCTCAAAAAGGCATGCTTCATCCAGACAGGAAATGAACTGAATTAGAGAAACCAGTCTTAAGATGTCCAAGAAAAAATTCAGGGAAAATTCGAACTCTTCAAGGAAGAGGAAAATCCAGTTTTATCTGGTGATTAATGGCAGCAATTTGATACAGCCAATTATATTTAATACCTATGAAAATTATGTAAATCCCAAAAGAACTGTTCTATTCAAACTAATAGTTGATCTACAGGATTATCTTAATTTTTATAGCAAAAAGCATAAAACAGATGCCATCATCTTTTATTGTTGGTCAAATTAGAGACATTTAGCCACCTTTAGAAGAAGACATCTTGACCAAACTACAGGAAATAGTATCTCAATAAAAACTACAGATAGCCCTCCTTTTTAAAGTATTTGATCACTCTGCAGGTCTAAGTTTCTAACTCCTTTATCCATATATTACTGTCTGTACCAAAACACCACCAGGAAAGTTGCTTAAAGAGGCAGTAGAGAAGGAAGAGTTGAGGTGACTGATTCAGGGTAGCTGTAGTAAAAACCCCAGGCTGATGTGTAACTAGTCTGTAATTCTGCCCTCCTCTTTCAAACCCAGTAAGAAGCCCTCTGTTACTGTACCCTTCAGGGCTCTCCTTGACGCAGGAAGAAGGAAGGGCTAGAGTAAAGCGTGAGGTAGAGCATAACCTAATAAAACATGAAAAGGACCAAATTTAAAAGTCTTTCCAAAGCCTCTCAGTTGATTCTTGCAGGTATTTTCAATGGCTTGGTACAGCAGTGGCTAATTTGGGGAAGATTCTTCAATGAAATGCTTTTATATGGCACAGTTTGCAACAGGAAACTTCTAACAAAGTCATAAAAGTGTGCTTTTATGCATAAAAGTGAGCTGGTATTTTAAGTAACTAATTTACATAAAAATATAAATAGGGATGTTAAGAGGTTGTTTTAATTAGCTTCATAAAATTCCATTTTTATAAGAAATAATTTTAAAGGGTCTATGCATTGAAAAGAACTAAAAAACCAGACATTAAAACATCACTACTGATGGTCTCTGGGAATTAGAATACAAGTTCTTTGCAGTTTCCTAACTTTTCTGCACTGCACATGAATTAATCTTATGATGAAAAGAGAGGAAAACATATCCTCACGAAGAAACAAGGCAGGCTTATATTCAAAAATTTTTTGTTCTTTTTTAAGACATCTGAACTATCTTCCAAAACCTCTTCTAAATCCTAAATACATACAAAAGTATTTATTATGGCTAAGACCCTCATTTTAAATGGATCAATTCAGTATATGCAGAGCCCTGTAAATACATAGGATACGTGCTATCTATATACACCTGACACCACACTGGGACTCAACAATTACTGTATAAGGAACATTTATGCCTACTGTGTAAGACTCTTTCTAGGGATTCTGCGATACAGCAAACAATGCTCCTAGTGCTCCGGGAGCACCCTGTGCTCACCACTATCACAGTACTTATCATGCTCCAATATGATATTAAGTTTACTGGCCTTTCTCTTCTGACCAACTCTGACTCCAGCATTTATGTCAGCACAGTACCTGGAACATAGTTGACACTAATTCCTGGATGCACTGATGGACAGATGGATGACGACAGACTTACACACATATGCGTAACTGGATGGATGGACAAACAAATACGGAGATAGATGGACAAAGGAATGGACAGACAGATGTCTGGACAGAGGAATGAATGTACCAATGCAGACTTTCAGTTAGGAAAGCCTGGTTCCAGTCCCACCTCGCTAATAATGATCTAGTTAACAAGTCACTCTACCTTTCTAGGTCTTTTACTCACATATAAACAAAAAAGGATTAGACCCACTGACGCGAGAAGGCTCTTTCTAGCTACTAAATTAGATGACTAACACCGAGGCAGAATTTTTTCATTTTAAGCAATTAGAGAAGTTTGCTGGTGGATATCCTTGATGTTTATAACCCTGTTAGTCATATTTAATTAAGACTGAACTGATACCATATCCTTGACCAGGGAGATATCCCTGATCCTCCCACTATTCCTACATAAAAACATAATTCACTTTAAGAGGAGGACTTACATGCTTTTTAGAACTGCAGTACTGTGAGGTTTGCACCGAGAGCCTCAAACACCTACTGGGGGCAAACTTTAAGTCTTTTTTTCTTTAATCTATGAAAAAACATACCAATCTACTGGTGACAGATCTTTAAACAAGAAGAACTTAGCTAAAGTCTTTTTGCAAGTCAGTAAAACACGGTCCTTCATGAGATAAATGTAGCCACTTACCTTTTACTTTCTTATCAAACTTTTTCTGTCTCATTTTTTCTCGGTTTTCTTGTCGAACTTCCTTTGCTTCTTCTAATGCTTCCTGACTGCCCCAAACTTCAAGAGACCGCTTCACAATCTACAACACAGAATCCATATTTAAATAAGCTGTCATTCAGAGTTGTTAAGTATTATAAAGTTTTAATGATTAAATCTGTGAGCACCAAAAGATGATCTCACTCAAAGGCAATTTTATAAGTATTTGAAATTTTTTTAAGAGATTAAATAGTGCTTAGACGGGTGCCTGGGTGGCTCAGTCGGTTAAGTGTCCCATTCTTGATTTCAGCTTAGGTCATGATGTCACTGTTCATGACATTGAGCCCCATGTTGAGCTCTGCACTGACAGTGTGGAGCCTATTTGGGATTCTCCCTCTCTCTCTGCCCCTCCCCTTCTCGAGTGCACTCTCTCAAAATAAATAAACTTTAAAAAAATAGCACTTAGATTGCTGGTGGGAATGCAAACTGGTGCAGTTACCCTGGAAAACAGTATGGAGGTTCCTCAAAAAATTAAAAATAGAACTACCCTACAACCCAGCAATTGTACTACTAGGTATTTACCCAAGGGATACAGGTATGATGTTTCAAAGGGGCACATGCACCCCAATGTTTATAGCAGTGGTATCAATAATAGCTAAAGTAGGGAAAGAGCACAAATATCCATCGATGGATGAATGGATAAAGAAGATGTGGTATGGGGCGCCTGGGTGGCGCAGTCGGTTAAGCGTCCGACTTCAGCCAGGTCACAATCTCGCGGTCCGTGAGTTCGAGCCCCGCATCGGGCTCTGGGCTGATGGCTCAGAGCCTGGAGCCTGTTTCCGATTCTGTGTCTCCCTCTCTCTCTGGCCCTCCCCCGTTCATGTTCTGTCTCTCTCTGTCCCATAAATAAATAAATAAATAAATAAATAAATAAATAAGAAGATGTGGTGTGTGTGTGTGTATATATATATATATATATGTATATATACATGTATATACACACACACACACACACACACACACACACACACACACACACACAATGGAGTATTACTCGGCAATCAAAAAGAATGAAATCTTGCCATTTGCAACTACGTGGATGGAACTGGAGGGTATTATGCTAAGCGAAATTAGTCAATCAGAGAAAGACAAATATTATATGACTTCACTCATATGAGGACTTTAAGAGACAAACCAGATGAACATAAGGGAAAAGAAGCAAAAATAATATAAAAACAGGGAGGGAGACAAAACATAAGAGACTCTTAAATATAGAGAACAAACAGAAGGTTGTTGGAGGGGTTGTGGGAGGGGGGATGGGCTAAATGGGTAAGGGTCATTAAGGAATCTACTCCTGCAATCATTGTTGCACCATATGCTAACTTGGATGTAAATTTAAAAATAAATAATTTTTTAAAAATTAGTGCTTAGAAACTCAATAATACTTCTATTTAAGCCTATAAAACCCTCAATAAATGTATGCTTAATTAGACTATAAATAGAAAAGCTGTCCTCTGACTATAATTATTCCTCGGATACATTGTTTTCACATAAATTCACAGAAGTACAAGTAGTTGGTGCATCTGATAAGTTTTGTCACACTCACCAAAAAACTTAGCCACAGCCATCTCAGTATGAGGTCACCTCCAAAAACCCTCCTACCACAGAGAACCCATAACTACTCCTTTCCTCCTCTTCAGTTCATTACGGTTTCCATCCACTTGACTAATTTCTGATCTTTAGAGTATCAACTTCTTTTTAAACTTTGGTACCTGAATGACCTAAAAGCCTTTACTCGTGTTTAAAAACTTTGCATTATAATATCTTTACTCTTTATAATATTTATTTACATTTAGGAGACTCACATACATACTAAGAATTATGCTTAGGCTCTCTCTCACAATAATGTTAAGGGGACCAAAATATCAATCAAGGTAGCCAAGCTCAAATTTCCTCTTAACATAATAAAGGGATATACTGGCATTTCCTAAATTCTAAAGCATCACATTTTCCACAATTTAATACCCCTGAAGATGCTGCAGCAGCACTCTGCTTTCTGGTACTTTAACACCTGAGTCAAAAGGCAACTCAGAAGAACTGGACTCTGAATGCAAAGAAGTTTAGGAATATCTTATCCGTACTTGCATTCTCCTATTTATGTATGCACAAGCATGACGTATAGCAAAAAAATAAAATAAAATAAAATAAACTATACTAAGTCTGATGGCACTATTTCAGTAAGTGTAAAATAAAAGCCTCAAGTAATGAGAAAGCATTGGGTTGGCATGTTTTAATTGTTAATGGTACATAAAATAATAGTGAATCTTCTAATCAACAGTGTCTTAGGTTTAATAAAATTCAATAAATGGTTGGTTTTACTATTTATTTATTTATTTATTTATTTATTTATTTATTTATTTATTTTAATCTTTAAGTAGGCTCCACACCAACATGAAGCAACTCACGCCCTGAGATCAAGAGTTGCATGTACTACTGACTGAGTCAGCCAGGCACCCCTACAATGCAGCTTCTTAATTTTATTTGGAGATACTAGGATTTTCTAGTATTTTCCAATCAAACTGCTCTAAAGCAATGCCTCCCCCTATTTTTTTATATACTGGCACAAAAATATAACCTCTGTACCATTGTGGGATAGATACAGGAGGCTGCTAGTGACTCCTTATGGGTGTGGGTAACTATCTCTGCACACCTATACCACCATCACCACCGCATGAGGAATTGAGAAGATCCACTGTGAGACACAGTAGAGTTACTTGGACACTTGACAGGGTTCCAGATGATTATTTCCCAAGTGGAGTTAGATCTTAGGCATTTGTGAAATTCCTGAAACTTTTTAAGAATTTTATTGGAGGGTGGGTGTGTAGGGAAATGGAGCCTAACCCTTAACTCCCAAGTTTTTTAGTTCCCTAATTGCACTAGTGACATTACTCCATAGTAATATATTTGCCCAAAGTACCACTCCAAAAAGCAAAATGTTATTAAATGTCATCACATATGACCGCAACTTGTAAGCAAAACAACAAAAGGAAAAGGATCTTTTTAACTGTAAGCAAAAACTAAACTAATTATCACTAGTTTATTGTTAAAACTTCACCTGATCGAGGGTTTAACATGAGTATAACTTATCAGAGACCTGCAATTTTAAGTAGAGTTTCATATCACCCCATTGTGAATGATGAGGATTCTTCTTCACAATGAATTTAAGAGCTGGTTCTCTTTTTTCTAAATCACAGTCTTTCAGAAGGTATTCTTGTTTGGCTTCTGTTTTAGTTATGAGCTTGTGTTTATCATCAGCATCTCTGAAAACAAATGAAGTCCAGTACTAAGTTAGCTACTTTAAATAAACTAAGTTTTCAAATAGTCCAACAACCTAGGGGCATGCATGCCTAAACATAAAAGTTTTTCCTTGGACTCTCACAGTCAAGTTAGCAGCGTAAAAATTCTAACAGAAAAATACTTATTTGGAGAAGCTAGATTATATTAGCCATAGATCCAGGTCATTTAACACTCTAAGAATTTCTTTTCTACTTAAAGTCCCTCTTTTCCACAATGGATTTGAAATCTCTTAATACGAGTACAGTAAATATAATGGAGAACTAAGACTCAATGAGTAAGAAAATATAAATCAAAGCACAAAGTCAGGATGAGTGAGCTATAAGGAATATAAATATGCAAGGTCCAACTGTCCCCACACAGTTCAGTTTCCAGTTGGCTTTGAGCTTTTTCAAAGCCAAGGTAAAAATGGAGACATAGTCAATTACATAGTTCTTCTCATTTATTTTTTCTCCACATACATGCCAGATACATGGAAGGTACTAGGTACAGGTACTAGAAATACAGCAAAGAAGAAAACAAAGCCTTTTTTTCATGAAGCTCCCATTCTGGTTAGGAGAAGACAATCAATAAGCAAACATCATGACAGATAAAAGTGCTATAAAGGAACATAAAGCATGGCGAGGGAAAAGAAATTTTCTGGTAGACTGGGTAATCAAAGAAGGCCACTGATGAGAGGGCATTTGAGGAGGGCCCTTAAAAAGTTAGAGAACATCAAGGGGTGCCTGGGTGGCTCAGCTAAAGTGTCCGACTTCGGCTCAGGTCATAATCTCATGGCTCCTGAGTTCAAGCCCCGTGTCGGGCTCTGTGCTGACAGCTCAGAGCTTGGAGCCTGCTTCAGATTCTGTGTGTGTGTCTCTCCCCCTCTCTCTCTCCCAAAAATAAACAAACATTAAAAAAAATAAAAAGAGAACATCCTATTTGAAAAGCTGGAGAAAGAACATCCTAACCAGAGAGAACAGAAGCTCTAGGGCAGGAATGTGCTTTGCAATGAGCCGGTGTGACCAGAAGGCTTAAAGGGAGGGACGAAGGTGAGGAACGATGGGAGATCAAGTTAAAGACAGGCAGGGGCCCTGTAAGCAGCGGTGAGACCATTCTATTCCAGATGGATTAAGAACCGTTGACAAGTTCTAACTAAAACATCTACATAGAAGAGGCCAATGGTGCCAAGTGGGGGACACAGGCCAGTTAGAAGACCACCAGTGCGGTGCTCCAGGCAAGGGCTGATGGTGGCCTCAGCTGAGGTAGAAGTGGGTGAGGGGGTAAGGGGATAAACTGAGTGAGGATATGGAATGAACACAGAGCCAAATGGATTTGGAATAAACACTGGATAAGCAGAGATACGGTAAATAAAACTGGCCTTCACTGAAATGAGGTACAGATCAGGTAGGGGAGACTCAACATTAGAAATAACTTTATGAAAGCTAAATAATTTGGAAGTTTAAGCTAAAGGAGGTGACAGGTAAACAACACTGTACTAAAATTAAAATCTTCAAAAATTTTGAAAGGAAACAGAATGGAGGGCTGTGTTCCTAATTACTTTGAAGTTTAAAAATATCTTTTTTCCAGACTACTTTCCACAACTTTCTTTAAAGTGATACATCAATTTCTCATGGAAATAAGATTATGCGTGGTAATTTTGTTCCCAAAAGCTATCCGTACTTTAAAGAGTGACAATACTGTGGACCTTAACCACTGTGTGTCAATGGGAAGAGACTTTATACTGTTTGTAATTCCAACAGGAGCCAAACATTTCCAGTCACAGATCCAATCACAAGACCAGAAACATCTCTATCTTCTCAGGATTCTATCTTCTCAAGATCCTACACAGCAACAAGTCAATGGGGATGACTCCTGATGGCTGCAGCAGGGACTCAGAAAGGGCAAGTCCTCCAGGCAGGTGAGCAAAAGGTCTAGGGCAGCAGGTCCAAGAAGTGGGACCAGGGAACAGATAAGAGGGCTAAGTAAGACTCCAAGGTAGGGTCTTAAGGCACAGGATGTGGCTGGGGTAAACAGCAGGGACAAAACCATGTGGAATGAGAAGGATTATCCTGGGGTGACAGAAGAAGAGGACAGCAGCTAGGAAAAGAAGAAAAAGGATGAGAGAAGAACGTGAGTTTTCCTCATCTCTTCTCCCCCTGCCCATTCAGGACAGTAAAGCATGCATGGAAGGGGGTGCTCTGAGAGTACCAGGGGAGTGGCTGGAGACGCTTCACTCCCTTCCTCTCACTGAAGGCCCCAGTCCTCTGACCAGTATGTCTACACACACTGGGGTAAGCACAGGGGACCCTTAGCAGCTGGGGAAAGAGAGAGGTTAGGAACCTGCTACTGAGAGATGGTAAAGACCCACCAGGCCCACAGAAAGGAGAGGACATATCTATGGCTGAATCAGGGCCATCCTTCCTGTTAATGCGACACATCATAACTTTCACAAGCACGAGCTTCCGTATTTCTTTAGCAAGATGGAAGTCACAGAAATTTTAGGAAACACCCAAAACAAAAATCATAATTACTAAGAAAATATTAAATCCAAATGGCTCTAATTATTGATTTGCCCTAAAGCTGCATGCAAACATTCAATTTTAGCAACTGAGAACACTGTCTGAAGTAAGTACCTGCAGTTGTCACAAGTTGCCAAATCAAAGTGGTTCATAAGGTAAGAATCCATAAATTCTTTACCACATTCTTCACATATCGCATAATCAAATTCCATAACAGGTCCTAAAGAAAAGAAGGTTAATTCTTTAAGTGTCCTTTTTTATAACAGAACAATAGATTTTCCCCTATCTTAAATTTATCAGTATGTACTTTATAACTGATGCAAATACATTTACCTAAAAGACAAAACATGATTAGGTAATCTTATACTTACCTTAAAATTTTAAGGAAAAAACTATCAATTCATCAAGTATTTTTGAACACAAAACCTATGTGTGAGGTACTTGTATCAGTTTCATATTGCTGCTTGTAACAAATTACCACAAATTTACTGACTGAAAACAACACAAGTTTATTATGTTACAGATCTGAAGTTTGTGGGTCTGACACAGGTCTCAGTGGGCTAAAGTCAAGGTGTATGCAGGGCTGCATTCCTTCCCGGAAGTTTTAGGGGACAATCTATTGCCTGCCATTTCCAGCTTCTAGAAGCTGCCTGCCTTCCTTGACCCATGACTTCCTTCCTCCATCTTCAAAGCTGGAAGTAGCAGTTTCTCACACCACTCTGGCTTCTTCCATAATCACATCTCCCTGTGACTCTCTCCTGTCTTTTAAGTATCTCTGTGAGTATACCAGGCCCACCTGGATAATAGAGAATAATCTCCCACATCTCAAGGTCTTTAACCTTAATAATATCTGCAAATTCCTTTTTGATACAGAAGGTAACATATCATGGGTTCCAGGGTGATTAGATGGTGGACATCCGTGGGGACCCTATCTGGCCTACCACCATACTTCTGAGAGAAAGGTTAGTCCCAGAGTCGAAGGGAGGGGAGGGAGCTGCTTAGACAGGAAGATGGGCACTAACACATAACATGGGGAAAGCAGCAAAGAGCAAGTTAACACTAGAAGAGACAACACAGGATTCACTTTCAAATGGGAAACTTTTTCTCTCCCTCCATTCCACCCGGCCCCCAACACCACCATGAACAGAGCAAATGCATTGATCTCAACCACAAGACTGTAAACTTGAGGGTAAAGATTATATTTGGCTATCTACCCTCAATTCCCAGCACAGAAACTACACTAGGTAAAGCTCAGTTTTTTTAAGGACTTCAAACACCTAGCTAGGGATCTTTATCCTATACAATTGGTTCTCTTCAGGATGACTGCCACTGCCAAGCCCCAGCTCTAAGAACCGCCACAACTCCCAATAGGAAGAGTTATCATTTGTTGTCATTTGTTCACAATTTGTTCAATATATTCCTACCACTGCCTTCCCTTACCTACTCCCAACACCACAAGGTCAATTAATATTCTACCATCCCTCAATTCCACTAATCTCCAAACTCCAACAAAAATATCACTCTTCCTTGTAAAACATTAGAGGGACATAGCTATAGACAAAAGGAAAAGCTAAAATATAGTCAAAATGATATCTTCAAAAAACTGATTACAGAACGTGTTAGAATGGAGATAAACTGCAGTTAGAAATACCAATTAGGAGGCTACTGCATAGCGTTACTAATCAAAAGCCATAAAAGGTGCAGATATTTTCCTAATTTTAAAAACTCTTTATAATGAAAAGTTTTAAATTACATAATGATTTTTCAATTCCATCAATCCCTTTAAATCTGCCATGTGGAAACTGGCAGTCAACTGTATGCAAGATCCTTCCCCGCTGGCCATTCATTTATTCATGTATTTATTATTGATATAGACTCATGGATTCCTGTATTTTCCAATGGTATATCATTTATTAGTGTCCTTAATTACTTTGGTGCTCAATTTATCTCAGATGTGGCCAGCAGGAGCCGCTTCAAGCTGGCTCTTATGTCCCTGTAACATACCTCTATTACTTTTTGAATACTTATATATTACTGGCATTACAAAATGCCCCAAACTCACCTGGTAGCCATCCTGCCCCAACCCTAGAATCAGCTATTTCTCTGAAGGGCCCTGGTTCCTGTTAGTGGGGGAACAGTATCGGAATCTAAGATCTGGACACCAGGTATGCTCATTGCTACTGGGCTATCTTCACTTCAAGTCCCTTTCTGTGGACAGAGCTAACACATGCACATGTGTGTATACAACCCCCCCCCCCCAACACACACATATCTTTTTGAGGTGTAAGTGCTATATTGTATGAGTTTCACATGTCCAACATAATGATTCAATATTTATACATATATTGTGAAATTATCACAATAAGTCTAGTTAACATCTGTTGCCATAGTTACAAAAATTTCTCTTATGAGAACTTTTAAGATATAGTCTCCTAGCAACTTTTAAATGTGCAGTACAGTACTATTAACCAGTTGCCATGCTGTACATTACATCTTCATGACTTACTCTGTAACTAAAAGTCTGTACCTTTAGATCCCCTTCACCCCCACTTTCCCCTATCATCTTCTTGGTTATTCTGACGAACCTCTGTTCTAGATTATAAAAGCATTTGACAGGCTTTGCTTTATAGGCAAATGACTCAAATAATTTTGATTTTCTCAGCTATGCTGAAGGTCTTTAAAATTAACAAAGAAAACGTGATAGAAAATATTAATTAATCATTCTCCCTGTTTTCTTCTACCCACCCAGGTCAGCCACATCAAGTTGTGCCAGCCCCCTTGTGCAAAGGCATCTGGCCAAGGGGAAAAACAGGGGCCAAAATGCAGCCCATGACCACTTTTTAAGCCATGAACCTTGGCCCAAACTAAGCCCAGAGAATGAGGGCCTTTTCTAATTGGCCTCCCAAAGGAGACACTATTGAAGGAAGTAACGGAGAAGACATGATGGCCAGCTGACCCATGAGGCAGACCTGGGCAATTAGAGACTCCTCACTCCCTACCCTGTTCTTGGAATGCACATTCTGCCCATCAATCCCACAGTGGGAGCTGTTCCAAGGACAAAGCCTTGGCAGAGTAAGTGTCATTGAGGCCACCTGACCTGAATATGTGACTGAACCCAGTTAAGGCCTCTATATAAACTGTTAAGATTTGGCAGGTGGGTGCGGAGATCTGCTTGTCTTGCAGCCACCCAAGACAAGCCTTGTAAGTTCCCTTGCTAACTAACACTGCCACTTACCAACCTGGAGTGGTCTCTTTCTTTGGTCTCTCTTGCCGTCTGTGCACCAGACCAGTTTGCAAACCAACACACACTTTCCCTAACTTCCACAGATTCCTTACCAAAGTTCTTATTACAAGCAGCAGCATACCAAGCAATGCCACATGCATACCTTAGTTAAGCAGGAAGGCACTACAATAGGTTATCAATAAATATTTGTCGTGTGATCTGTTAAATAAAAGCATAGGCTTTACAGCCCACAGTTGATTCCAAAATCTACAGAAAAAAGTTACAACGAGTCTTCATATCCATAAAAGCATAGAGACTTTAAAGATCTTTCATTCAATGGCTTCCCTCCTCATACAGGGCTTTTCTAAAACATCCTGGTCAGGTGGTCTTTTAATCTCTGAACCCCTCCAACGCTTTGCTATTTAGAGGCAGCAATTTACATAGTTAGAAAGTTTTTCCATTTCACAGAGTCACCATAAGGCTCACATGCTCTATGTGCCAACATTCTGCAAGTGCAAAGTGCTAAGTATATGTAAGGCACTCCTTCATTATACTCTCTCACCATACTGTAATCGTCACCCACTGTTCCAAGTTCTGCCCTCCAAAGCAAATCACAGTGTGAGCTCTCTTCCACAACGGGGCACTTCTTGCATTTGCAGGCAGTTAGAAGTGTTCCTAAGTTAAACCTAACCAGTTTGACAACTGTTCCTCACGTGTCAATTTGAAGACTTCTGTTTTGACCCCCCCGTTTTGGACACTATACGCGTGTCAACATCCCTCTTAAATATGGCACCCAAACTGAACAAATATTTTAATCCTTCAAGTCTCAGCTTCTGAAACGAGTTTAGGCACACATAGAATAGGACAAGACTATTACCCATCTTGGTGAATACATAACATTTCTGTTGCCACAGCTAAAACTAGAATGCATTTTTTTTAAGTCTATTTATGTATTTTGGTAGAGAGAAAGAGAGAACCAGCGGGGGAGGGGCAGAGAGAGGGAGATGGAGGATCCAAAGCAGGTTCTGCCCTGACAGCAGAGAGCCTGATGCAAGGCTCAAACTCACGAATCATAAAATCATGACCTCAGCCAAAGTTGGACACTTAACCAACTGAGCCACCCAGGTGCCCCTAGAATGGGTTTTTTAAGCCTCACCAAGATAAATATATACAGATACATATCCCATTTTTTTTCCTTCAAACAAACAAAAGAAAGAATGTCCTAAATTGTATCTCTTGGGTTCTAGCCCCTTATTTCAGCCTATCTAGATAACTGAGTATTCGACCGGTGAATATATTGGCTATCCTGGCCTATCATAAAACAAACCTAAGTATACAAACCCCAAGTTAAATCATTGCTAAATCTGTTTAATTTTTAATCTACCAGCAAAACTGCCAAACTTTGTCACTCTTATAAAGCTAACCTGCTCACTGATTATAAGAAGGTATTATTTAACATCAGTTTGCAAAGAATTATGCATGTAACTCAAAATGACCAATCTAGATACCAACTTTCTGGAAATACACTTTACCTGGTTGATGGACAACTTTGCCAATTGTACACTGTTCCTCTTCTTCCTCTTCTAGAATGAAGCCTCCTCCTGTGTCAGTGATCTTTGGGGCTGCTTTTACATTAGCCACGCCTATAAAAAGTAAGTAAAAGTGGTCAATGATTTAACTAGGTAAGCCCTTAAGTTCCCTTGTGCATAAACAGGAACTTTCTTTAAATTTAATAGATATCAAACAAGACAAGGATGTCCACTATTAACACTTCTACTCAACTTTATACTGAAGGGCCCAGCTAGCAGAAGACGATAAGAAAATAAAACGGGCACAAAGGTTGGAAAGGAGTAAAACAGTCTGTATATTCTACATACATAATCACATCATCTGTGGATAAAGACTGATCTATGACATATACCATGAAAAAGACGGAGAAGAACTTGCTTAGAATGTGGTGCTAAAGGTCTGGGCAAACAGCAAGGTGGGGCAGCGGAGAAACTGGGCTTTGTCTTGGCATGACTGAGCACCTGCTCAAGTGATGGTCCTGACTACTCCAGCTGGAGTAGTCTTTTTCGTGGCCTATGTCACAGCTCAGTCGGAAAATGAAAATTGTACGGTACACTGAAATAAAAGTACTGCAAAGATAAAAATTCTCAGCACCAAACCTAACTCTTGAAGCACAACGGGTTGTATACCACGTTACAGCACAGTTCAGTTCTTGGGTCAGTGCCTGGGAAACCTTACAGAATATTCATTCTACCTTGCTTTCCATGACCAAAAGTTTTATGCCAGCTTATTGTTCTATTACACACCCGGGTTCCACAGCCATTTAGTACAGATCTACAAACCTTTACAAAATCACAAATATTAACGCAAATGAACAACTTTTTGTCCCGACTCCAGAACGTCTCAAGTTGAGAAACTAATAAAAAAAAGTACTAGAAAACAGAAAGGATGAGACCAGAACCATTAAAAGTGGCTGGAATTTGCAGATTCAGGGTCAGTATAAATATAAAGACATGCTGCCAGCCCCAGACTCTTGGCGTTCTTCCTTACTTTTGGCTGATGAAAAGGGCTCTACATGTGCTCAACTACTCATACAGTATGGGACGTGGCTTTAGGAACATGTGTATTTCGTGTTACAGAGGTGGTCCTAAAGAAGTGCATGTCAACCAAACTGTATTTTCAATCCCTAGGGAAGATTATTACTTGGCTCCAGTGGAAAATTACACCACAGCAACGTACATACATAGATGACAGACACGCAGTTAAGGGCTGCCCTAAGCAAGGGGGGGAGATAACATTTAGACATAATAACAGCCTTTCTTCTTAAAATTGAGAGATGGCTGCATAGAAGAAGCAGTCGGTGGCAAGGAAAGGCCCTGAACCCGGTATCATATAACCTCAATTCTAGTCCCGATTAACCTGTTGGACTTGATCCTATGAACCCCAGCAGATCCCTTTCCTTTCCTGGTCCTCAGTTACCACCTCAGTAAAATACCAGTACCAAACCCTGCCCTAATTATTTTCCAAGTTAACAGAATCAAATTAGCTAACTTGAAAGGTGTGAAGCACAACAAGCGCTACTCTTGAGAGCCCCACGAAGGCAGGAGCTCACCACCTCTCTTGGTGCCCCAGCACGTAGCAAGCACGGTGCCGGGTCCAGAATACGCACTCAATCGCCCTTTGTTGAGTTGATGAATTCGGGAACGGTGCAGAATTAGTCCTGCAATGGGTTACAAGTCTAAAAGCTTTATACGAGGACTACCGCTGGGACTGCTAGAGGCACAGCAGGAAGAGAGCAGAAAGGGAAAGCTGAGGCGCCCACCGACACTGGCTGGTACCTCCCGACGGCGAGAGCGGCCGCATCCCCAAGCTAAAGACGGCAGCTGGGCCGCCCAGGTGCAGTGAGGAAAGCCCGGGGTCCAGCGCGGACCCGCCGGCGGTCTCGCACAGCCCGCTTTGACACGGCCCGCCGAGCGGACTCCCGGGACTGCGGGAGGACAGGAGCACAGACAAGGGGACAGCCGACGCCACGCCCAGGACTTGGTACCCGGCCCGCCAGAGGGAAGGGGCAGCGCCGCCAGGGCCCAAACCTCCGGTAGCCGCAGCCGCCGTCGCCGGGTAGGGCCGGGCCGCCAGCCGGGCCTGGCGCAGCATCAGCGCCCGCTGCCGCTTCCGCTCTATGCTCGCCCGCACCGATGCAGGGAGCTCCGCCGGCTGTTCTGAAGCCGCCGGCTCCGGCGAAGGTCCCCCAACCGCCGCCATCTCCACGCTCCCCAAAGGGCCGAGGATCTAGCCCCGCGCAAGCGCATCAGCGCGCCGAAGCCTGCCCACAGCCCCGCCGCGACGCCCGCACCGCCTCCGTGTTGACTTCACCATACAACCTCCGAGGAGAGCGCCTGCGTACTTTGAGGAGGAGGGGACGAAAGGCAGGGGCGGTGGGCGGGGTCTGCGCCTGCGCTGGGGAAACCGCTTGCTGGTCACCTGGGAGGACTCAGGCCGAGGTCAATTTTCAGTACCGGGTAGTCTTTTTTTTTTTTTTTTAACTTGTTTTATTTTTTAATTTTTTAAATTTACATCCAAATTAGTTAGCATATAGTGCAACAATGATTTCAGGAGTAGATTCCTTTCTGCCCCTTACCCATTTAGCCCATCCCCCCTTCCACAACCCTTCCTGTAGCCCTCAGTTTGTTCTCCATATTTGTGAGTCTCTTCTGTTTTGTCCCCTCCCTGTTTTTATATTATTTTTGTTCCCTTCTCTTATGTTCATCTGGTTTGTCTCTTAAAGTCCTCATATGAGTGAAGTCATACGATTTTTGTTTTTCTCTGACTAATTTCACTTAGCATAATACCCTCCAGTTCCATCCATGTAATTGCAAATGGCAAGATTTCATTCTTTTTGATTGTCGAGTAATACTCCATTGTATAGATATACCACATCTTCTTTATCCATTCATCCATCGATGGACATTTGGGCTCTTTCCATACTTTGGCTATTGTTGATAGTGCTGCTATAAACATGGGGGTGCATGTGTCCCTTCGAAACAGCACACCTGTATCCCTTGGATAAATGCCTAGTAGTACAATTGCTAGGTGTAGGGTAGTTCTATTTTTAGTTTTTTGAGGAACCTCCATACTGTTTTCCAGAGTGGCTGCACCAGCTTGCATTCCCATCAGTACCCGGTCATCTTTAAAATAATAGTTTCGCTTGGTGGTTCTGAATAGGGGCTTTGGAGTCAGATCTGGGTTAAGTTCCATCTCTGACATTTACCACTGTGTGACCTTGGTGAACAAGTTATTTAACCTCAGTTCAGTGTCTTCAGTAGTCAAACGAGGATAATTATGGAACACTCGCTGGGTTGCTGGAAAGATCAGATGTAAGGATTTTCGGCACAATGCCTGGCATGTGGAAAGCTTCCAAAAATAAGGGCAGCTAGTAGTAATAGTAGTGCCAGTCAAGAAAGACCAATAGATGATTCATCTGACTGTACTTTGAAAGCGTGGCCTAGGGGACAGAGTCTTAGATTTGATATGAGAAACCCCTGGGTTCAAACTCTCACTTGCTGTTTGACGTCAGGCAAGTGCAGCACCTGGTGCCAAAGCTGGTATGCATAAACTTGGCTACCTTTTCCATGGAATATTACTTCAGTGAGGGTGAGGTTCCACCAGGTAACATCCAAACAAACAATGGGTTTGGATTTGGCCCAAATCCTGACTTTCCAAAAGTGAGTGGTAAATGGAGCATTTTGCAAGAAACATTGCATGCATTTCCAAAAATGTATGCTTTTTTATTACAAATGAAATTTAATTGAAACCAGAAAACATTATGTTCTAATTACTGCATATACCATTTAGGACTAGTTTTCAGAACAACCTGGCATACTGAGGTTTCACACTAGAATTCAATGGTTAAAATTCAATAGTTAAAATTTGAGCAGCACAACCCAGTGGTTCTAATCTATTGAACATATATATAGTCAATATATATTTTCTAATCTATTGAACATATATATATTCAATATCGATATTCTTATTTATTGAATATATATATATATATATACACACACACACACACACACACATATATATAAGCTGGAGAACATCATAAAAACCAGATAAATGCTCAGATCTTCTGGTTGAACTGGAGATCAAGACCTCAAGGAATCCCTGTTCACCTTCCCCTCAGATCCCTTTCTCTCCCTATACATTGACCTTGTCCAGGTGACAAAATCTTAAATTCCATATAACATCAAAAGCATAAACAACAACAAAAAATTAGATAAATTGGCCTTCATCAAAATGTAAAACTTTTGTACATCAAAGAACACCATCAAGAAAATGAAAAGATAACTCACAGAACAGTAGAAAATATTTGCAAACCATATATCTGGAAAGGTCTAGTATCCAGAATATATAAAGAACTTTTATAACTCTATAACAAAAAGGCAAAGAACCCAGTTTTTAAATAAGCAAAGGACTTAAAGAGACATTTTCCTAAAGACAATAGACAAATGGCCAACAAGCACATGAAAAGATACTCATCACTAATCATTAGGGAAATGCAAATCAAAAGCACAGTGAGGGGCGCCTGAGTGGCTCAGTTGGTTAAGCGTCTGACTTCGGCTCAGGTCATGATCTCACGGTTCCTGGGTTCGAGCCCCTCATCGGGCTCAGTGCTGACAGCTCAGAGCCTGCAGCCTGCTTCAGATTCTGTCTCCCTCACTCTCTGCCCCTCCCCCACTCACACTCTGTCTCTCTCTCTCTCTCTTTCTCTCTCTCAAATAAACATTAAAAAAAAAAAAAGCAAAATGAGATACCACTTCACCACCTCTGGGATGACTAGAATTAAGAAAAAAGACAGAAACTAACAAGTATTGACAAGAATGTGGAGAAATTGGAGCACTTATACATTATTGGGGGGAATGTAAAATGCTGTTATGGAGAATAGATTGACTAGTCAAAAAGTTAAACATAGAATTACCATATGAGGGGCTCCTGGGTGGCTCAGTCGGTTAAACGTCCAAGCTCTTGATTTCAGCTCAGGTCATGATCTCATAGTTCATGAGATCAAGCCCCGTGTTGGGTTCTGCGCTGACAGCAGGGAGCCTACTTGGGATTTTCTCTTTCCTTCTCTCTCTGCCCCTCCTTCACTTGTGTTCATGTTCTCTCTCTCACTCTCTCTCAAAATAAATAAGTAAACTTAAAAAAAATTTTGTTTTAAAGAATTACCATATGAGTCAGCAATTCCACTTATCCTGCTTTATGTAATGTTCTCCAGCTTAAACATATATAATCGATTAGAACCACTAGCTTGTGCTGCTCAAATTTTAAACACTGAATACTAGTGTGAAACCTCCGTGTGCCAGATTGTTCTAACAAGACTCTAGACCCCAGCAATTCCATGTGCCCAAAAGAATTGAAACACAGGTGTCCAAACAAAAACTTGCACCTAGTGTTCATAGCAGGACTCTTCAGAGTAATCAAAAGGTTAAATGTACTCAAATATCCACCAAATGATGAAAGCATAAACAAAATGTGATGTGCCAATACAAAGGAATATTATTCAGCCAGAGAAGAAAGTAGTGATACATGCTACAACATGGATGTACCTTGAAAACATTATGCATTCCTTTTATATGAAACATTCAGAATGAGCAAACTCATAGTGACAGAAAGCAGATTAGTGGCTGCCAGGGGCTGAGCGGAGAGGGGACAGGAGAGTGACGGCTTAATAAGTATGAGGTTTCCTTTGGGGATAATGAAATGTTCCAGGAACTAGCTAGTGGTGACAGTTGCACAATGTTGTGAATGTACTCCATGTTACTAATGGACTGGAGTGTCAAGTCCCCTCTTAAAGGGGGCAGCTACGACTCCAGCTCCTGCGGGCAGTTGCCAAGACAGAATTTGGGCCCACAGTTGCCAGATTGTCCAATGCTTCAAGGAAAATAACTGCTTCTCAAATTTTTATGTACATATAAGGCACTTGGTGATCTTGCTAAGAGGCAGATTCTGATTCAGTAGGTCTACGTGGGACCTGAGAATGTGTAGGGGCTGTAGCTCCACAAGCCACACTTTGAAGAGTGAGGGTCCAGCTCAGAAGTCCTCAGATCTGGGTGCACACTGGAAGCACCTGGGGAGTTTAATTAACAGTGATGCTTAGGCTCCACCCCCAGAAATTCTGACGTCATGGGTCAGGGCCCTATAACTCTAATAGGTGGCAAACTTCGAATGCCAACACCCTAGATGACCCTCTGGACTTTACACAGCTCCGGGAGCCTCTCGGGCTAGGCAGTATTTCTGGAGAACGAGGTAACTGTTCTCTCCCAAGGCAACCTTTTGAGAATTACTAGCCCCTAAAACCTCCTCCCCAACAAAGCATTCCAAACTTGAAGGATGTGGACCATAGTTCAGATGCTGTATGGGTATTTTGTAACTCTTGACAACCTATTGGATTTCCTTTTACCAGCAACTCCCTCTTTGGCGTCCTGACCTTTGTTAGCAAGTTTCATGTAATTGGGTCTGAATTGTTAGCTGATGCCTCAACCAGGCTAAAATGAGACTCCTCCTTTAGAGAAAGAAAGAGTGCGTGCCCCGATCTGTATATCACACACGGTCACAGGGGCTGTAGGGCTTGCCCAGAGCACAGCAGCATGAGTCATCTTGGTGGGGAGCACAAAAGGAAAACAGGCAAGTAGAATAGACCAGTGGATGTGTTCTTGCCTCTTCCCACACACAGTCTCTGGGAAAACGTGTGAGTACATCTATCTTCCTGCTTTGTACCTCTCTTCTCCCAGACCAACCGTGATCCTGGCTGAAAGAGGGGTAATTAACAAAGCACAGAAAGAATTGAAAGCCCTAACCAGAGCCTGAAAGAGAGCAGACAGGCAAGAACAGAAGCCAGGAAGGGGAATAAGAAACTTGGCAGTGTTTCCTGACAGGGCCTCCTCTCTAAGAGCATTACTGGAGTTATTCATGCCTGAGATGACAGGATGTGAACATATTTGTCTTTATTATCGAGTAAATAGTACATGTGTGTGGCTTTTTCATTTTCCCCCGATTCCCCGGGGCTTCACCCCTTAACGTGGTCACTTTGAACATCGTTGGCATAAGTTCACTATAGAGGAACATTTGTGGCAAAGGAGCACGCCAAGGCGGGGAACTGTCTGGGACCAGGATGCAGCAACACAAATTAGCCCCATCCTGTTGGCTTAAGCTGTATTGATTCAGTCTTCCAGTACATGCAATCTCTTTTGGTTAAGATTGACCCTCCTGCTGGAGAAACTTCGATTTCAACTTCCCTCAACCAAAAGATAAAGGGATTGAGGCAAAACCATCATACTGGAACCTAGGTCAATAATATGTGTGTGCAAAGAGATTTAGAAAACATCTTAGAGACTCACAAGAATTTTCTTTCCAGAAGCAGTAAGGAATGGTAAGGTCCAAAGGATTCAGCTTAGTACAGGGCCTAGGAAAAATGACTGTCGGCACCGGAAGCCCAAATCTTTTGTTAATCACAGACCAGCAAAGGACAGATCTTCTCTACTCTCCATTCCCTGAATTGCTTCTTACTTTTTACTGCCTCTTGCAGGAAGCCTGCCCTGACTTCCACCCCTGGCTGTCTATGAACCTTCTATGTACTGGCTGGTGTTGTAACACTTACTTGCCACATGAGAGGTGATTCCTACCTCCCATCCTTACTAGATTATCAGGTCCTGGAGAGCTGGGACTGTCTGATTCATCCCAGTACATCCAGGGCCTACCACGGTGTCGAGCACAGAGCAGATGCTCAGTACCTATTTGTGGAATTAATAAATGAATGAATAATGTTAAATAAGCCTAGTAGGATGTCTCACCAGCACTGAAACTCAAGGTGCAAAGCTGAACCCTACAACCACCTCAGCTCTGCTGAGTTGGGCTCCTCAAAACAGCCCAAACCATTGTTGTCCGGCTTTGGCCATTATTTATTGCAACAATAATAATAACAATAGTAAATACTTGTACGGTGTTTACTGTATAGTAGGTGTTTCCTTAAGGATTTTAAACTTATCAATTCCCTAATTTTCATAACTACTCAATGAGTATATTCACTAATGTCAGTTTATAGATAAGACAACTAAGGCACAGCGGTGTTAAGTAACTTGTTCAAGGTTCATAAGCTAATAAGTAACAGAGCTAGGTTCAGCCAGGCACAGACCAGCCCTGGCATAATATTTTCCACCACTCAAGTGTAAGTCTCTAGATTAGAACAAGTCTTCCTCTTACCTCCTCCACTTGTATTTGCTCTGCCTGAGTTAGTACAGAGCTGAAACCAGGTCCTTGTGATACCCTATGTGGCTAACCAAGTGGCTTGAAACAGACAGGACTGTCTCTACCTGAGGCTTGGTCCTGTCTTGTGTAGGGCCAGAGGAGGATTAATGTGGTCCAGAGTTCATCTATTATGTGGATGAACTCCAATCCACATAATGGGGTTACAGGCTTGTGGTTTCCTATTTTCTTATTACCCTCCCCCCCCCACACACACAGTTGGGGTTTTCCTTTCAATTACCTTTATAACAAGCGTGGTTGCAGCTTCAAACCACAAACCACTTATTGGCAGAGGCTTCTTCTAATACCTATGGTTCTGTTAAACAGATGAACTATTTATCACCACTTGTTTTCACGGTTTTTATAATGTTTGGAAATGAGCTATTTTCTGGCCCCCATCCCTGCTCTGGTCCCACTGCTACTAGCCCAGTTTAGTTCCTATCATCTCGTACCTTAACAGCACCCAACTGGTCTCCCAACCTCTTGGCTGACCCCTTCTGATCCATCCACCACTTGGCCTTACAGTTTCACCCCCCTAAAGTACAGCTTTGACCATACCACTCCTCTGCTCAACAACCATTTGTGCCAACTTGAGCCTAGCTCTGCCCCTGATTAGCTTATGACCTTGAACAAGTTCCTTGACATCTCTGTGCCTCAGTTGTCTCGCCTATAAACTGAAATTAGTGAATGTACTCATTGAGTAGTTTGATTTTTTATAAAATCAAGATCTGTTCTTGGGAAAACGAATCTATGAGTCAAATATAAAATCAAGTGTGGTAAGTGTGAACCTACCCATTTCAGTTCAAACATTCTGTCAGGATGCTTGAGGAGGCAATCTCCTTCTGCTATGTGGGAGGTGGCATCAGATGACCTCCAGGACCTTGTTCAACCTTCAATGTCTGTGATTTTCAGTCTAAGTAGATGTCTCTTAAGAAGCATTCATGAAAAACAGTCTGAAGGTCTTGGTGTCCCCCAAACTCTGTGTGAGCCAACACACAACATGACTGATAAAAAGAGATAATGTGAACGGAGGTGACAAGAACAAAAGCAGAGCATGTGAATTAAGGGAGATGTCTCTCCTCCTCTTTTCAGCTGCTTAGAGCACATCTGGAGCTTGTGTCCACTTCTGGACAACACCCACAGAATCAGTGAGCCATCGTGTGGCCAGGATGGGGAGGACTAGGAAACCCTGTCATAGGAAGAAAGTGCTGGAAGGGGACCATTTGCAAAAATTCGTGATCAAGGCGCCACATCACAGGGCCTCCCTGGGCAGAGGGCATAGATGTGGTCTGCTGGGCCTTTAAGCTCTCCCTTAACTGGCAAGTCACAGTGGCCTCGCTGGGCAGGATTTCTTCTTACCTCAGACCACCAACTCAGGACTACCTTCACGGCCTGCTCCAGTGGCCCTGCATCCCTCAGACGTTCAACACAGAAGTGGCAACAGGGTGAGAGTCTGACCCAAGTCAGACTTCAGGGACAAGATGGTACCAAAGACTCTATAGTGTAACAAATTCAAGCTGTTGTGGGGTCCAAGCTGGTAATGAAAACAAACAAAGCAAGTTGAGCACTTGCCTTTTATTTTAGTTTTTAATTATTTATCTATTTAGTTTGTAAGTAATCTCTGCACCCAACATGGGGCTCAAACTCACAACCCTGAGATCCAGAGTTGCACACTCTACCTACTGAGCCAGCGAGGCACTCCAGGCACTTGCCTTTTAAATGTATAAAAATTTCCTCACTTCCACATATAAATATACTGTGCCCAACTTTTCCTGAAACAAATGACTTGGTCTCTTATTTTTCCTTTTTCGGTGAGAAGCTGATAAGAAAAATATGTTTGTTTTTGTTTTCACAATAAGAAGAACAACCACACACATGCAATGAGAAATGGCATCACGGGTCATCCTCATTGCTGGGGTGACCGTGGGGAGCTAAGGGGACAGCCGACAGGACTGCAGCAGGTCCAGTGAGACCAAGCCTTCCACTTTGTTAAAAAGGCGTTAACGGGGTGCCTGGGTGGCGCAGTCCGTTAAGCGTCGGACTTCAGCCAGGTCACGATCTCGCGGTCCGGGAGTTCGAGCCCCGCGTCGGGCTCTGGGCTGATGGCTCAGAGCCTGGAGCCTGTTTCCGATTCTGTGTCTCCCTCTCTCTCTGCCCCTCCCCCGTTCATGCTCTGTCTCTCTCTGTCGCAAAAATAAATAAACGTTGAAAAAAAAAATTTAAAAAAAAAGGCGTTAAGAATCCGGGAGGTTATGTGAAATCTTCCAATTTGTTTTGTTTATTTATTTTTGAGAGAGAGAGAGAGAGCAGCAGAAGGGCAGAGAGAGAAGGAGACAGAGAATCTGAAGCGGGCTCTGTACTGAGAGCACAGAGCCTAATGCGGGGCTTGAACTTATGAACCACGAGATCATGACCTGAGCCAAGTCAGATGCTTAACCAACTGAGCCACCCAGGCGCCCCCAAATCCTCCAACTTCTAAATGCTGATGCTGATGTTCAGAAAACATCACACGAGCTTAAAATCCCTCCACAACATGTCTCCTGTGGTCTTCCTAACTCTGCCTGTATCCCTGGGATTGGCACTCACACCCATGAAAGCAGCCATCTTTCCCTGTGAACTGCTCTGACTGCTAGCAATGAACACTTCAAACTCAATGGAAATCAATCTTTTTATAGTACAACGGCCCAACCACTCCCGCCCTGCATGGCCTCTAGGCCTCTGGTCCCTAGGCCACTCCATTCATTCATCCATTCGTGCATTCGTGCATTCACTCATTTACACACACACACACACACACACACACACACCATGGGCTCAATTGCACACCATCTGCTGAATCCAGTGGATCATGGTATGAGCTCCCCATGAGTGGAAAATGTATTTTATTTCAGAGTCCTTTGGAGTCTCCTTCCCACATGGGGCCTGCGTAGGAACATTTCAGCCTCCCTCTTCCTCTCCTGGATGAAGGCTGCCTGAGGGAAGAAGCTTCCTCCTGGACCTTGGGTGCAGCATTCCTTCTAGGCAGCAACCTGGGCAAGCAGGTGCATGACGTTTACTGGATCTGTGGCCCTGGGAAAGTCACTGATGTCCCAGCCTGGGCCTCCCCATGTGTTAAACAGGGGTGTTAAACCCCACTTCATGGCATATTTTCAGGTATTTATAAATCATTTCTTAAAAGAAAAGGGCTACACAGTCAGGATGGTGAAGGGTGGTATTGACATGGAGTGGAAGGAAGTTGGAGTTCCACAGGGCTGGGTTTGAGTCTAGGCTCAGCCACTTTGGGCAGCTTATTTCATCTCCATGAGCCTCCGTTTCCTCATCTATTAAACAGGGATAAAACTGCCTACTCTACAGTCCTGTTCTTTAGATTGTAAATTAGAAGTAATGTTGCATGTTTAAGGCGCCTGGGTAGGGGTAGCTACTGTTGCTGCTACTGATAACCACTAGGGGGCACCAAACTACTCCATAGCCGAAACCGGCCTGGTGTCCGGGCCACGAGCGCAGGAAACCCTTCGTACAAAGGCTGCGGGGGACCTACAAGCATGTAGATTTGTGCACATGTTCTCCTCTTTTATTGGAAAATTAGAACCTGCATTTTACACTGAACTATTTGGGGTATAACTTAAGCAGCTTAGAGTCGGGGGAAGAGCACCCCACAGAGGAAACCTCTAGGGACTCGTTTACTTGTCCTTGCCCTGCTCCTTGTGCTGTGTGACCTGTGTGTGGACCCCCTACTGAAGCGGGAGAAGGTCGGACCAGGTGATCTCTAAGGGCCTTTCTAGCTGTCTATGACCAAGATTCTGAGGCACATACATTTCGTGAAACAGCAGGTGGGCGTGGGGGGGGGTCGGGATGGGGGGAATGGACCAAACGACCCCTGGATGCCCTCGCGGGGGCTGGGATTTGATGATTTACACACAGTCAAGGGAAGCCACGCAGGGCTAATCCTGGCCTTACAAAGGAGTGCGGTTAGAGCTGTCGGGTGGTGGCGATGTTTTTCTGCGGGCGCACACCGTGCTTATCTTTTGTGCAGGCTGATGCCGAAGCCAGGGAGACCACCCAGCCTGACAAAGAAAGGAATTCTTGTCTGCAGTTGATAGCCCTATGGTTGACGGCTTTCCATTTGCCCCGGAGGCTGTCACTCGCAGAACAATGGCAAGGAGCTGGGTGGCTCTCACCTGAGACTGGCTTCGCCAGGGGGAAGGGGTGCGGAACAGGACTGGTGGAGGTGGGGGGTGTGGGGGCTGTTGTCTCTCTTCCCAGGATGTGTAGGCTCTCAGATCACTCTGGACTGCAGCAGACATGCTTGGAGAGGCTCTGGAGGGCTGTTTTCCCCGTGTAGGGTGTCTCTACAGATAAGAAAGTAGCAAGCCCTGAAGATGTTACTTTGTTAAAAAAAAATTGTAACGAAGTACTGATACATACAAAACATAAATCAATCCCAAACGCATTGTGTGGAGTGAAAGAAGCCAGACATGAGAGCATCTACAGTATAATCCCATTTCTAGGAACTTCTAGAGCAGACAAAACGATCTATGTGATAGAAATCAGATCAAGGCTACTTCCTTGGGAGAGGTAAAGGCTGACTACAAAGAAACATGAAGGGCCTTTCTAAGGGTGGAAACCGTTCTAGTCTTAAGTGGTAAAGTCATGGGTGCACATGCCTTTGGAAAATGCACTGAACTGTACACTTAAAATCAGTGCACCGTACTATACAAAAAGGATACTTGAATAACACTGATTAAAACTGAATTGCAAGAGGGGCGCCTGGGTGGCTCAGTCGGTTAAGCGTCCAACTTTGGCTCAGGTCATGATCTCGTAGTCTGTGAGTTTGAGCCCCGCATCAGGCTCTGTGCTGACAGCTCAGAGCCTGGAGCCTGTTTTGGATTCTGGGTCTCCCTCTCTCTCTGCCCCTACCCCACTCATGCTCTCTGGCTCTCTCTCTCTCTCTCTCTCTCTCTCTCTCTCCCCTTCAAAAATAAATAAAAACATTTTAAAAATTAAAAAAAAAAAACAATTGCAAGAAATTGCTATGACTTTTCCCATTCTCAAAAGAAATACATGTTCACACTAGAAGACTGAGAAAATACAGATAATTTTTCTAAAAAAGAAAGAAAAGTCATCCATAATCCCATTACCCAGAGGTAAACATGGTTATCAACTTGATATTGATAGTACAGATGGTACTTTATGTCCTCAGAAATGAGATGATACAGTTTGTAATCTGCTTGCTGCTTGCTGCATTGAATTGACAATACAGGCACATAGTTAAAAACTTTTGTACCAAAAGGTACAAAAGAACATAAAGTAAAAAATAAATCTCTCTCCCAGTCTCCCTCTCCAGAAGCAATTACTCCCATCACATACTTGTATATTCTCCTAAAGATGTTATATATTTACAAACACATATGTGTGATGATCCTTAAGAAAAACAGTAGCATACTATATACCCAGTTTGCACCTATATTAACCTGTATTTTATTTTTTTTTTTATTTTTTTTTCAACGTTTATTTATTTTTGGGACAGAGAGAGACAGAGCATGAACGGGGGAGGGGCAGAGAGAGAGGGAGACACCGAATCGGAAACAGGCTCCAGGCTCCGAGCCATCAGCCCAGAGCCTGACGCGGGGCTCGAACTCACGGACCGCGAGATCGTGACCTGGCTGAAGTCGGACGCTTAACCAACTGCGCCACCCAGGCGCCCCAACCTGTATTTTAAATATAATATGATAATATGAATATCTTCCCATGTCATTCCATTTTTTCTGCCATTTTGAAGCAGACATTTGATTCAAGTATAACAAAAACCAGAAATATGCAAAAGGTATAAATGTAAAGCCTAAAGTGTTTTCACAAATGGGGTCTACTTTTACATGCAGCACTAATATAAAATAACAGATCATTACCAGCACCCCCCAAAATCTTTTGGACCCTTTCCTAGGTACTGTCTCCTCAACCTCAAAAGAAACCACTCTCCTGCCTTCTAATGCCTAATGAGTTTTGCCTGGTTTTTGAACTTTATGCGATAGAATTACATGATATTTCTTCTTGTGTGTATATTCTTTCACTCAACAGTACAGAGATGAGATTCATTCATGTTGTTACATATAGCAACAGTTCATTCACACTGTCACATGTTATTCCTTTGTACAAATGTATCACAATTTATTTATCCATCCTATTGTTGATAGACACATGGCTTGTTTCCAGGTTTTGCCTATTATAGCTGCTATAAATTCTTTAGATGTCTTTTGGTGAACATATGTATATATTTCTGTTGCATATAAGCTTAGACGCACAAATGCTAGGTCATGGGGTATGCAAATGTTCAGCATTAGTAGAAAATGCCAAATGGTCTCCAAAATGGCTCTCCCAATTTACACTCTTGCCTGCGGTGTATGAGAGTTTCAGTTGCTCTACATCCTAACCTACAACACCAATTATAATGGCTACATAGCATTTCACCATATGGATGTGCCATGCTTTATTTTACCTGTTTCCTGTAATTCAGGGATTCTTAACTCTTTTTGTGCCATACACACACTGGTTCTGTGCTAAACTTGAGGACCTCTTCTCAGAACCTGGCGTAGTAAAATATGTGCTTCCTTGTTAACACTCTACCTGATGACCTCTAGCAGCAGGCCTCATAATCACAGGAACCTCAAAGTTTCAAAATAAGCCTAAACATAAAAACGTTTATTGACTTTTGGTGCTGCTTAGCCTATGAAATGGATATCTTGGCCTTTGCCAATTTTTAAAGATTGGTTTTTTTGTTTTGTTTTGAGTTTGTTTTTGTTTTTTTTTTTTTTTTTTTTGGTAAGTAATCTCTCCACCCAACATGGGGCTCGAACTCACAACCCTGAGATCAAGAGTCACAGGCTCTACCGACTGAGCCAGCCAGGCACCCCAGCCTTTGCCAATTTTTAAAATGGCTTATTTATTTTCAAATTTTTGTGTAAGAACTTGGGTATTACAGATATGAACCACCTAGTGAAATATTACATTTTTTTTGTCATTAGCTTTACCATTTTATTGTTTTATAATAGCTGTTTATATATTTTAAGTAATCGCTTTAATGAAAAAATAATTCAGATGCCATAAAATTCACCCTTTTACAGTAAACAATTTAATGGTTTTTAGTCCATTCACAGTTAAGAAACCATCACCATCATCTAATTTCAGAAGATTTTCAGTACCCAGAAAGAAACCTTGAACCCATTGGTAGTCATTGTCCCGGAAGCATCCCCCCAGGCCCTGTACCTCCTGGTACCTCTAATCCATTCTCCTTTCTATTCTGGATAGAACAAAAGGAGTTACCTATTCTGGACATTTCATATAAATACATGAACATACACAAACTACACATACAATACGTGATCCTTTGTGACTGGCTTCTCTCACTCGGCATGTTTTCAGAATTAATCTCTGCTGTAGCATGTGTCAAAACTTCATTGCTTTTTATGGATGAATAATATTCCATTGAATGCATACACCAGACTTTGTTTATGCCTTTATCACTTGATACACATTTGGGTTGTTTCTACTTTGGGGCTATTATGAATAATGCTGCTATGAACATTCAGATACGAGTTTTTGTGTAGATGTATATTTTCATTTCTCTCGGGTATATACCTAGCAGTGGTAACTATGACATTTTTGAGGAACTGCCAGACTGTTTTCCAAAGTGACTGCATTTATTTACTTACTTACTTACTTATTTATTTAGCACAAACAGGGGAGGAACAGAGAGAAAGCATGAATAGGAGAGGGGCAGAGAGAGAATGAGAGAGAGAATCCCAGGTGCACTGCCAGCCCAGAGCCTGACACAGGGCTCAAACTCATGAACCCTGAGATCGTGACCTGAGCTGAAACCAAGAGTCGGATGCTTAACTGACTGAGCCACCCAGGTGCCCTTAAAGTGGCTGCATATTTTTAAAATCCCACCAGCAATGTATAAGGTGTTTATGGTTTTCTTCTTCTTTTTTTAATGTCTATTTTTGACAGAGAGTACAAATGGAGGAGGGGCAGAGAGAGGGGGACAGAAGATCCGAAGCGGGCTCTCTGCTGACAGCAGCAAGTGCCATGCGGGGCTCGAACTCACAAACCAAACCCGCAAGAATCATTCCCTGAGCTGAAGTCAGACACTCAACTAACTGAGCCACCCAGAAGCCCCTGTTTATGGTTTTCTAATGCATAAAATTTTTAAATTATCCATAGCAAAATAAAGCAATAGTTTTCTTTATGGTCTATCTCTGAGTCATTCTTAGAAAGGCTTTCACCACTTCCAGATTATAGAAATAGTCTATATAAGATATGTCTACTTTTTCTTTTAGTATTTGTTTGTTTGTAATTAAAAAAATAAACAACACTGGGGTCTACATTATGCAATCCCAGGTCTTCCTACCCTTTCTGCCCCTTTGGTAGACTTTTTAACCCCTCTGCCTTATAATTAATGGCAAATTTTCCCAGATCCTGGCTTCACTTGTCAGTTTTCAGAGGTGTGCTGAATTGTTACTGGAAACTTTTGTTTCTTCAGAAGTTTTTATGGTTCTTTCAGATACTTCTAGCATTTTTTTTTTTTTACATATTATTTTTAAAGAAAGTTGCTCATTTGAATGCATTATTTCTCAGTGGTGTAAACGTTTTATCAGAATGGGAATAAAGAGGCTGTGGATGGTGTTCTCGACACGCTTTACCTCATGGGTCTTGTCTTGTCCCACTTTTGTTGTCTAAATTTAGAGTGCATGGAAGCCCTGTATTTGGTGAGCAGACAGACTGACCGGGTAAGTGGGAACGGGACTGGGGGAGGTTGGGGGGAGCCTAGGAGTCTTTGGGGAGCATTCATTGGGTTTTCCAGCCTTTCCCATTTTTCTCATTCTCCCCACCACCTCGGAAACAGAAAGTGGACTGTTTCCACTTATAATGGTATAACCACGCCTCACATTTTCAACTTTTCATAGCACTTTTATTCAGTTTTATCCTTACCACAATCTTGGAAGGTTAGACAGGACCCAGGGCTCCTTGGCTCCATTTGACAAATGAAGAAACAGAGCCTCCAAGAGGGTAAATGCGGAAACCATAAGACTAGGACAAGGTAGAGCCGCACCGTAACCATCCAGAACTCCTGACTCCAAGCTTCAAAAACCCCTGTTCAGCAAGGAAAGAGGGTCAAAGGTCTGGGGTGTGTACACATACAGCCCTCAAAAGGAATGCAGAGTTTTGTGGTTTGGGTTTTTCTTCCCCTTTCTAAGCTCGTTTTGCATGCCAGCCAAGGGTGTGCGGCTGTGTGTCGGGGGTGGAAGGGGGAGAGTTGCAGAGTTGCATGTCATTCCTAAGCCACTTTATAAAGAAGGTCAAAGCACAGAACCTGGGATGAAGCTCACAAGTCCCTTCTGGTCTTGTCCTGTCTCATCAGAGCCCAGCTTCCGCAAGGGAATGACTCCGAACGAGATTCTACCTGCCGGTGGGAAGTAGGTTCAGTGCCTCGCGCCATGGCTCCTTGGGTGTTTATTGTGATCTGCACGTGTGCGTCAGGTTCATAAAACACCCCTCTTGTGGCAATAGAGATAGACACACTGCTTTCTGGGCTCAAGATTAACTGAGAAAGATAAAGTCCTTGCATCCTATGACATGGCACCTCCCAGTGTGAAGTGTCCTTTGTGAGGGATTAAAAAAAAAGTTCTGGTCAAATGCCTTGAGCAAATGCCACTTACTGCACACTGCTCTTGGAGAGTCACAGTGAAAATCAGTATAATCAAGGCTCTGAGAAGTGGTGCAAGGATGAGGCCTGTTGGACACATTAACCTACGGTATGTGCAGCATCTCTAGCCCCTGGACCCTTTCCTCGGGTAACATCCAAGACCTCTTGTGATCAGCAGTTCCACGCAACTTAACTTTGCATAGTGTTGCTACAGAACATACATTTCTGTTACATGCATGTGCTAGTAACAATTGCAATATTTTAAAACATTGATGCATCTACCACTAATTCCAATTGACAACTTTGAAGGAGGCTGACAATGTTTTGGAGCCTATATAAATGCAGGTTAAATTCTACTACAACAAAGTAAAAAAAAAAGAGGTTGTTGTAAAAAACAAAACAAAACAAAACAAAGAGGCTGCCCAAATTCTTTTACTTTTGTGCTGTGCTCTTTTTTTTCTTAATTTTTTTTTTAACATTTATTTATTTTTGAGACAGAGAGAGACAGAGCATGAACGAGGGAGGGTAAGAGAGAGAGGGAGACACAGAATCTGAAACAGGCTCCAGGCTCTGAGCAGTCAGCACAGAGCCTGACACGGGGCTCAAACTCACATACCGCGAGATCGTGACCTGAGCTGAAGTCGGACGCTTAACCAACTGAGCCACCCAGGCGCCCCTGTGCTGTGCTCTTAAATTTATCTAATATTCCTTGTTATTGAGTGTACTACTTTCAAAAATTGGATAGTTTTTGGTCACACAATCATTTATATTGTGTAAGAAATTTATTGCAATATATTTTCATCTATATTGCACTTACTGATGGACTCAGACTTAGTATCTCTATTAGTATTCATAAACATCTTACTTTAAAATTCTTCAGTATTACACTCGACCGTCATTAATTTTTTTTAAGTTGATTTATTTTGAGAGAGAGAGAATGCATGAGCAGGGGAGAAGCAGAGAGAATGAAGTGGAACAGAGAATCCCACGCAGGCTCTATGCTGTCAGAGCAGAGCCCAATGCAGGGCCTGATCTCATGACCACGAGATCATGACCTGTGCCGATATCAAGAGTCAGACCCTCAACTGACTGAGCCACCCAGGTGCCCCCATCATTAATTTTTACTGAAGTTATGTATGTCATTTTCATGAAAATATAAAAATGAACTTTCCTTCTGGGGCACTAAAATATTTCTGAATAGAATATTTTTTTATAATAAGAGTAACTGATGAACACGTTTAAGTTTCTAAGAAAATATACAAATGCTGACAAAAGTCCATTATCTATTCTCTCAAATACAACCACTACTAACATTTTCATCAAGTCTTTTCTTCTATGCATATATAATTTTTACATCATGGAGATCCCACTCTGTTGTCTCTTTATTAATTTAACATTATAGCAAGAATATTAGCATTTGTGTGTCTTTTGCTTTTATTTTTATTGTTATTATTTTAAGTCTATTTATTTATTTTGAGAGAGAGGGTGTGAGCAGGGGAGGGGCAGAAAGAGAGAGGGGGAGAGAGAGAAACCCAAGCAGGCTCCACACCGTTAGCGCAGAGCCCAAGTGGGGCTCTACCTCACGAACCATGAGATCATGACCTGAGCATAAACCGAGAGTAGGATGCTTAACCGACTAGCCACCCAGGTGCCCCCCCCACACTTTTTTTATCTTAGAGAGAGAAAACACGAGAGCGGGGGAGAGGGGCAGAAGGAGAAAGAGGGAGAATCTTAAGCAGGTTCCACACTCATCACAACCGTGAGATGGTGACCTGAGCCGAAATCAAGAGTTGGAAACTCATCCGACAAGGCCACCCAGGCATTGTTTTTTTTTAATACTCAATGAATGTATAAACAAAGAGAACAATTTAAGATAAGACTCTCTACCTTCTAAGAGATGTTGGTGGTTTCAATTATTTGGGACCCAGAAGAGTAATTAAGTAGTCCACACAGAATGCAGAGAAATGGGGGGGCTGTCTTAGATGATGACCCTGGGTGCAGTGATGTAGCATCTTGGCCCCTGCAGTGTCCCCTCTCCATAGTTAAGTCCACTTGGGTCCCCCTGCAAGCTTGTCCCACTCAAGGTGCTAAGACCATGCCTTCCCTAGGTCAGAGGTAAGTCAAAGGGCCAAGGTCAAGGAGGGACTGGTGAATTCTCCCTTTATGTAACAGAAAATTGAGACAAATGGCCTTCCTTCAAGCATCAAGTTTTGCTTTTCCTTTTCTCCCAACGTGGTGATAAAATGAACAATTGCACATTGCCTTATAGTCTGAATTTATGGTAAAATACATAATCTAAGGTAGTCGAGACTTGGAGGCTTAAGTGATTTGGCCAGGCTCTCCTTTGGCTGCTAAGTGATAGTTCCAGAACCCCATCTCTCTGGTGTCCAAATCTTTGGACCTTCTCCCTTTCTGTGCAGACCGACACCCCTGCTTCCAAGCAGGCATAAAACCCCATGTAAAATGTGAGACAAAAGTACAGCTGTCCTTAGCTGCGTGGAATTAGAAGATAATTCAATCCGACAGAATTAATGGGCTTATTGCAAAATCCTCCTAATTCCTCAGTCAAGTCATCTGAGCCTGGGTTCTGGGTCCTCCATTGCTGGGTTTTTATCTGACAGACGCTGACAGATGCTGTACATTGAGAATAAAAAAGCGCGCAGGGCCGGGAGGTGGCTTTGGCTTTCATAATGGCCACAGGTGTTCCGGTCCGCCTTTCTGCTTCCCCCTTGTTACACTGCCAGACGACAAAGACAGATGATGAACACTGGTTTACCTGCTGAGCTTTCACACAACTAGGAGGATTTGCTGCGAGGAGCAGTTTTCGTTGGCCTCCTGCGTTTTTCCCGGGGAAAGTTGGGCTCTCAAAAACAGCTCTGGAACTTTGAATCTGGAGGGCAGTTCAGGCTTCACTCAGAATAAGGGAAGGTTAGAAAGAAAACAGAGTGAAGTTAAAAGAGCATTCTAAGCAGGCCATGTGTGAGACTAGGGTTGAAATGTGCTGGTGATGCCAGAGAATAGTGAGCATTTGTTTCTTTTAAACAGGTAAACTTCACCACGAAAGGCATGCCACTTGACATCATTACAAGAAATATACTTTCGCAAGCCAGAGGCTATTAGGGCCCCAAAGGGAGCCTTTCAATCTTTTATTCTAATTGCTCCAGTTTTCTTGAAACACCAGGCTGAAGACATGTGACTGGGTCTCAGTTTCCTTGTCCATAAACCAAAGGGTTTGAACACACAACCACCGAGGGGGCTTCTTGTATAGTTTCTGTTGTTTTTTACACTTTTCCTATGGCAGGTTCCCGGTTCCGACAGCGCCTAAGGGGCACATTTCCTGCCTGCAAGGAGCCACCGTTCATCACGGGCGATGAGGCCAGTGGAGAATCTTGCAATACAAAGGCAAGCCCGGTACATCTATGGTGCAAGAGACGCGGTGGGCAGAGGGAGTCATAGGAGCAGAGGTCCTGCCCAGATGAAGACAATGCCATTGTGGAGGAGATGGCATTTGAGTAGGCCTTGAAGGATGAGGGAACACGAGGAGAAAAGGAATTCTAGGCAGGGGAGGAGCATGAGCGGAGGCAAGAGAGCTGGAAAAAGCAAGGTGAGTCCATAGTACCCTGAGATACAAATGCCCGGACATAGGGCCTGACCAGGCCTTGAACACCAGGGCAAGGGGTGTGTAGTTTATTTGGTGGGTACTGGGGAGCTACTGAGGGCCTAAAGGAAGAGATGTAATGTCATTAGAACTGTGCTTTATTATTTTTTTAATTTTAAAGTTTATTTATTTTGAGAGAGAGAGCAAAAGGGGGAGGGGCAGAGAAAGAGTGAGAGAGAGAGAGAGAGAGAGAGAGAGAGAGAGAGAGAGAACCCCAAGGAGGCTCCATGCTGTCAGTGCAGAGCCTAAGTTGGGGCTCAAACTCACGAACCGCAAGATCATGACCTGAACCAAAACCAAAAGTCAGATGCTTAACTGACCGAGCCACCCAGGCACCCCTAGAATTGTACTTTAGGAACATTAATCTGGCAAAATGGGCTTATTGGTTTTCCTAAAGGTCTCCCCAGGTGACAAATGGAGGAGCTGAGATTAGAGCCCACCCAGGCTGGCTTCCAAGCGTGTGCACACAACTCTCCAAGAAGGCCACAGAAACACTCTGGACGAGCTTCAGATCTGCAACTGCCATGTTCTGACATCAGTATCCTATTCAGAGGGACACGATGGGAGGCATCTGACGGGAAGGGGTGGAGATTCACTTGCTAATTCCTAGCTGGAATGGGGTGAATAGTGGTCCCCAAAAGGTATGTCCACATCCCAATCCCTGCTACCTGTGAATAGTACCTTCTATAGCAAAAGACTGAATGCGACTTTACGTGGCACAAGATTGAATAAGTTAAGGATCTCAAGAAAAGGAACTTATCCTGGGTCACTGGGAAGGCCTACATGCAATCACGCATAACCTTAGAAGACAGACATACAGAGAAGAGAAAGAAGCAATGTGACCACAGGGATTGGAGTGATGTCCCACAAGTAAAGGAATGCCCGAAGCCACCAGAAGCTGGAAGAGGCAAGGAATAGATTCTCCCCAAGAGCCTTGGATAGGAGTGTGGCCCTGAAACACCTTGATTTCAGACTTCAGACCTCTAGAACTGTTGAGGAAATAAATTTCTGTTGTTTTAAGCCCAGGGCTGTGGTAGTTTGTTACAGCAGTCACAGGAAACCAATATACTAGATAACCTTTTGCTAAATTTGAATTCATTTTGAATTGATAATACATGCATATGTTTCAAAAATTTTTAAGGGTAAAGGATTTATAGTGAAAAGGAATTCTCCCTCCTTTGCATGCCCACAAGCGACTAGTTTTCCTCCACAGAGGCATCCACTATAATTGGCTTTAAATAACCATTGAATCTCGTGTGTGTGTGTGTGTGTGTGTGTGTGTGTGTGTGTGTGTGTACGACTACAGAATTTTGCAATTATCACCAAATAATTTGGAAGGTAGTGTGTGGTCATGAGGTTATAAAAAACAGACCTTATTCTTACAGACAGACAGATGTGGTTCAGATTCTTTTCCAGTTCCGACATATCTGTGGAGACTGTCTGGGCAAGTGCCCCAGCCTCAGAAGGCCTTGGTTTTCTCCTCCATAAAATGGGGATGATGACATTTCCCACCTCTGTAACTGCTGTGAGGATTCAATGGGATGACAAGGGTAAAGCTCCCAGCAGAGACCGGTGTGAGGCTGCCTAGGGAGTCCCCGTCTTGTGAACTCCTGTCACTGCTGCTCACATGGCCTGTTGGGGGGTGCTTCTCAGCTCAGCCTTTCTCCACTTGGAATCAGCCAGCGTGTCCTTTGCTGACATGCTTAAGAGAGATGGCTGCATTCTTGTCATTCTGGGGTTATTTCTGACTGTCTCCCGTGGTATCTTCTTTCAGTGTTGAAGGAAAACCAAGGTTACAAAACATCAATAAGCCAATTTTTTAAACGCCTAAAGAGAAAGTAGTGAGCATTAAGGGGAAGCATATGTGCCTGGGCCACAAAGACAGGATTCTGGGCCTTTGCCCATACTGCTCCGTCACCTGCAATGCCCTTTGTCCCAAGTACAAAAATTCCAAGGCAACTATGCACCTACCTATGTAGGGTCATCAAGGTAACAGAAAGGAGTTAGGGAATTCAGAGCCACTTGTCTACACTGCAACTTTGGCCAGGACTCTTCCACTTGGTGAGCCTTAGTTTTTTCTATCTGTAAAATGGGGATAATGCTCTTTTTCATACCTTTCTCAGAGTTGTGATGTGGGTTCTAAGAGAGGAATCAGGTACCAACTTGGGCATTACCTATTCCATTCCTAGTTTTACAGATGAGAAAATTGAGACCCACAAAAGGCAAGTCACTTACCCAGGATTACCCAACAAATCAGTAGCTGAGTTGGGCCTGGAACTTGGCCTTTAGGAGAGACCCCTTTTCTCTTGAGCAGGCTGAGGAGACATATGTGATAAACCATAATATACTATGTAAGTGTCATTTGAGGCCACTTGTCTTAACAATGCCTAGTCCTCAGTCTACCTGTTTCTTTTTCTAAAGTTCTGCCCCAAAAGGATGCAAGTCGCAGTCCTCTGCTTTTTGGCCTTTGAAGAAAGGGTATGGGGTATTTGAATTACCCCTGCAACCGTGGGCCTCTGGTCCTAATCCCCTCCTGACCACTGGCTTGTGACAGCAGTGATTTCACCCACCCCTCTGTGCCCTTTGATGAGGAATGCAGAGAACAAGCCTCATGCATAAGGCCACTTGACCTTCTGCAGGGGGACATGGCAATGGGGACAAGCCATGGGGAGGCTTTTAGTGACAAATGATTCTTACCTGGATTGGGTAAACATTCCCTAAGCCCACACGTAACTCTCAAATATTTGCCTCCCTGACGTGGACTTCATTCTCTCCAAATTGTATGGGACTAGAAGACAGCCTGGGAGGCTTCTAATAAATGTTTGCCCCGACACAAGACGAGGTGTCTTCTTTCTTTTTACCTACCATTAAAGACAAAACAACAGGGCGACATGTCTGACATGGTGAGGGGGGAAGAGTGGCATCTGAATAAGCAGGAATGGCAGAAAGGAGATCCGGCCGCCTCTCTCTACAACAGCCGCACACACCCAGCGCTCTGGCCTCGCCTTCCCTTCTCTCCTACCTGGAGACAGGGAAGCAAATCAAACAAGTACACAGCAGAGCTGAAAGGAATCAATCAGCTTTCACTTAGAACAGATCAGAGGATCTAATGATGAGTCCAGAGAGGCCTCCTGGGAACCACACACTCACCTTTACCAGCGTGGTTTCTGTTCTCATATGTCCTCGTATTGCTAATTGGCAGCCTGTCATTTCACCTTGAAGAGCTCTTTTCAGAACGACGATTCTGATTCAAGCCAAGCTTTACCACGATGCCTGCAAAATGATCTTCCAACCCTCAAACTCCCTTCGCATTGACTGGTTGGCATTTTACTGTAAGCAACAGCCCTTTCCTCTTCCCTAGGTATTCACCCATTTATTACCAATCTATCCATTATCAGTAGAGATTTATAGACGCTTATTTCTAGTGGTTTATTTTCTCAATTATTTTCTTAATTATCCTGATGCTCGAATTATCCCAGATTCAGCTGATGGGAGCCTCTTCAAGCCCATGCCTCTTTGACATGCCCCCATCATTTTTATTGAGCACTGCCTGACTTTCCAGCACAACAAGACGTACCAAGCTCATCTTGTAAAAGAAAAGCATGGGTCGGGGCACCTGGGTGGCTCAGTCCACTAAGCGTCTGACTTGGGTTCAGGTCAGGATCTCACAGTTCGTGAGTTCGAGCCCCGTGTGTGGCTCTCGGCTGACAGCTCTGAGCCTGAAGCCTGAGTCAGATTCTGTGTCTCCCTCTCTCTCTGCCCCTTCCCCGCTCGTGCTCTGTCTCTCTCTCTGTCTCTCTCTCTCTCTCTCTCTCAAAAGTAAATAAACAGGGGCGCCTGGGTGGCGCAGTCGGTTAAGCGTCGGACTTCAGCCAGGTCATGATCTCGCGGTCCGTGAGTTCGAGCCCCGCGTCAGGCTCTGGGCTGATGGCTCGGAGCCTGGAGCCTGTTTCCGATTCGGTGTCTCCCTCTCTCTCTGCCCCTCCCCCATTCATGCTCTGTCTCTCTCTGTCTCAAAAATAAATAAAAACGTTGAAAAAAAATTTAAAAATAAAAGTAAATAAACATTAAAAAACAATTTTTAAAAAAAGCATAGGGATTAGAAAAAAGAGAGAAAGTGGTACTTTACAGATTAATAAAGATGATTGTGCACTGGCAACTATAGGTGTTTACTAGGAATAAGTATCCTCAGTGTTTAACCCACAGAGAAATAACTAGGCACAGAAAAAAAGAAAGGACTAGAAGAAAATGCTAGAAAACTAGAAGAAACTCTGTGAAGATTATGAGAATTGTTTTCACATTGCTCTTCTTTTTCTGTATATCACACATTTTATGTGATGAGAATGTATTATTTTTATAATGAAAAAAATCACATAAAAGGATATTTCTTTCTAAGAATAATGGAGTGGGTCAGCTCTGAGAACATTCTAAAAGGATAAATTCAGATGTTAACAAATACTAATGGAAACACGCAGAAAGCACTTCATTGTCGTCACACTGTCAAAACAAACTCTGTGCCTCAGTAGGAAACCAAGTCTTAGAAAACGCGGCTTCCTAAAACTTGGTTCTGCCACGTGCACCTGGGTAGCTTTAGGCAAATCACTTTGTCAATCTGAGCCTCAATTTCCTTATCTGAAGACGGAGATCATCAAGCTCTTCCCATATCAGCCGTGTAACAAGACTCTAACAAAACCACATATATGAAAATTCCTTTAAAACACTACAAAGGTGGTTTTCTTCAAGAGCTTTTTTTTTTTTAATGTTTACTTATTTTCGAGACAGAGTGTAAGCTGGAAAAGGGGCAAGAGTGTGAGCTGGGGGAGGCACCGAGAGACAGGGAGACACAGAATCCGAAGCAGCCTCCAGGCTCCGAGCTGTCAGCACAGAGCCCAATGTGGGGCTCGAACTCACCAGCTGTGAGATCGTGACCTGAGCTGAAGTCAGATGCTTAACTAGCTGAGCCACCCAGGCACCCCCAAGAGAGCTTTTAAAAAATGTTTGCTTAGTGCTTTACTGAAAGCTTAAATGTTTACCAGTTTCCTTTTAAATGGGTGTCTGAGAAGGAGCCCCTGGAAGCCCGCCTGGGTCTATCTTACAGCCGAGGCAGCAACATCTCCATGGCTGCATCTTAAATCAGGTTCCCCAGAAGTGACCTGGGGAGGAGGATTTGTGTGCAAGGGATTTATCAGAGAGTGTTCCTAGTGAAACAGGTAAGGAAGTGGAGAAGTAGGATCAGAAAGGAAAGGAGGCCCAGCAAGGGCCTATCACACAAGTCACACCGAGGATAACTTTGGCTCACCCCACAAATGAACTCCAGTGAAAGTTGTACCCCCAGAGGTGTCCTGGTCAGGGGCAAGGGAGCTGGAGCTTTTATGCCTTTGTACCCATCAGTCACCAAAAAAGGGGGATGGGAGTGGACAATCTCCCAGGCATTTCCAGCTTTCCTGTGTGCAGGCAAAGCAGATTCCAGCAGTCTGCCCCTCTGACAAAGAAATGCAAATATGGCCAAGGTGGCCTCCAGAATGGTAAGGGGATCCGAGTGCGTACAGGTAGAGCACTGACAACATCAGCCCCAAAGTGTCCATCAGCGCTGGACACTCAAAACAAAGGAAATAAAGTGAGAACCAGTGTTACACATAGGACAGGCTTTGGGAGGTACCAGTTAGATACATGAAGACTGGGCCCAGAGAGGTTGAGTGGCTTGCCCTGAGTCACACAGATGGCAGCCAAAGTTCCAGCCCTGGTCCGCCTGGGTGAAGTCCATGTGGTCTGCCAAAGCCTGTGCACCCTCTTCTTTGCGTGTTGCTCACTACACTGGGTCTTTTCTATGGAGGCCCACCCAGAGGAAATCTTTCATGTGTCACAGAATTTTATAGACCGCACCCCCGCCCCTGCCTTTAGAATGCTCAGACCCCTGTGAGTGTCCTCAGGATGGCCATTAGTGGCCCATTCCCCATAGTCACCCCTCTCTTCTTGAATTTGTCCAATACAAGGCACCAGGATGGTTGAACCGTGACCTTATGAACCCCAAAGAGAGACGCCTATGTTTCAGATACAGGGTGGCCTGTCTCCTGGCTACAAAGACATTATTAGTGACTTGGGAAGAGTCAGTTAGATAAACAGGTACCATCCCAAACAAAAGATCTTGTGAGCTCACTCGTTTGTTTCTCCTTTATTGTACTTAAAGGCAATTACCCCACATCCTGCATTCTGAACATGAGCGAACATGTGAAGGAGCCAGACACACAGGAGCTCAAGTCACGCAGACCTCGCATCTAGCTAGGAAGCAATGGTCCCGAGCCCCAGTTCTGTGGCCAGCCCTGCCACACACTGGCTGAGAGATATTGGGTAAGATGTATAATCTTGTCAGATCTGAGCATCCTTGTTCATAAAGTGGTAAAGCCATACCTAGTCCATAATGGTACTGTGAGGATCCACGATATATCTAAGGGCTTCATAAAGTGTCAAGCTTAATGCACACATAAAGGTATCTTACCCACATTTGTTCTAACAGCTTGATTTTTATAAAACCCAATGCAGTCACTCCTCTTTCTCAGTATCATTGATCCAGCATCCTTGGACACCCAGACACCAGCCAAGCGTTAGAATAGAAAGGCGTAAGGCCTCCGGCTGGAGGTACCAGATGACATGAACCCATGCATCTTCCTCACAATAAAGCAGCCAGGCTCTAACACCCAGCGTATTTTCTTCCAAGCAGTTCTAACCAGCTTCGTTATTGTGTCTGGTTTCTCAGAGTAGAAGCAAACAAAGACTCAAGAAGTTGGCCCACTGACCCTAGCAAAAAAGCAGTATTTAACAGCCAGACAGGAGAAATGTCCAGAAGAGTATAAATGACAGCTGTATTCATTCAAAATCATAGTCTGGGGTCAAAAGCCTACACATTCCAGAAGGCCCTGGTGTTGGTAATGACTCAAGACACTAAGAATCAAGTTGCATTGTGATCTGTGCTCTCTATTTAATAGTGCAGAGACAGCTAGTAGAAAAGTTGACAGAAAAAAAATGTACAATAGCACTAGGCATTAAAACATAAGCACATTAAACAATAATAAAAATCTACGGTGTTGAAATTAACATGTTATTTTCTGAAATGAAAAACACTCACTGGTGATGGTAAGGTAAAACTGGTTCCAGAAAACCAAAAACTATATAAAGATCTCAAAATCAAGCAAAGAGAAAGTGAATTTTAATAAAATAAAAAGACATTTGGCATCCACCAAAAGTAGAAAATTGGAAAACTATACAGGAATACGGAAAATTGCTTATGATGTTAATGAGAAACCACAAGACGCTAAATTGCATGTACAGACTACATACAACTGCCCCAAACCATATTTCTCTAAGAAAAAGGGACTACAAGGAATATCACTGTGTTTTAATTCTTTCCATCCCCCTCCTTCCTTAGCACTTTATAGGCAGGGAAACTGAGGCCAACCGGCTGCCTCTGTTGTTGAGAACCTGTACCTACAGTTTCCACGTGGGGAAGTACCTGAAAGGGCACAATTTGGAGAAGCTGGTGACCATGCACTGGGAGGGTCATGTCACAGAAGACGTCTGGGGCTGGGGGTGGGGAGGGCTGGTTCAGCACATGGCTTTGGCATGTGTTCACTGAGCAAGGAAGCCTGTTCAGTGACAGGCCCTAAGGAACAGAGGCAGGGCAGATCTGGTGTCTACCCTTATAGAGCACATGAGCGGGAAAGATGGCCTCTCCCTGAAGTGGACAGGGAAGGCATCAAAGAGGAAGTCTGTAAACCTGTAAGTTCTTTTACTTTATCTTACTATTATCTATGGCTTTGAAGCTGTTTATACCTACTGTGCCTGTGCAATGGGAACCTACCTAACCGTGCACATCCCTTCCCAACTCCATGTTCAGTGGCACCAGCTTGAACCCAGGTAGCTCTGGGAGCATCTGCATCCTGGAGAGGGGCAAATGCTACAAATCAGAACTTGGCTTAATGTTTCGTTGATGGGCTAGAGCTTACAACCTGGACTTTTAAAAAGGGATGGAGAAAATGTGAATAATTCAGAGTAAATTTAAAAGCGTACCATGCTTATAGTTTTCTTTTTTATGTTATGAATAGCATCAACATATGAGGAAATTCTTCCAGTATTTGAGTGAAAATGACTGCTTAGCAGACAAGTTCTCTTTGTCACTGATGAATGAGTGAAGCTCCACTGTATGTCTTCATTATTTCATTTTGTCTTACTCACAGTGTAAATGAAAATACCAGCCCCGACACAAGTTCATGAAAGAACTTCACTCCATAACACGAGTGGCTTCTCGGCTGTGTCCTGAAGTAACCAAGCATTTGTTCATAGTTGGGTTTTGCAATGCTATTGTTGGCGACAGAATTAGAAAAACTGACAATGGACTTTACAAGGAATAGTAGCACTGCAGCTAAGGTATATGGAATTTACAACAGACTATTGCATATTATTTGTAAGTCATATGCTACATATTCTTTACATCAGGAAAAGGTATAGTAAACATACACAGATATATATGGATGCATCCTTTCTTAGGAGAGCTTTTGTTAAACATTTACTAACACACCACAGGTAAGGACTCAGGCAGGAAGAGACAGGCAGGAGTAGGTGAAGAAGGGATTACAAATAGGTTCTATAGCAGAGCGACACTGTAGGGGGCGAGGTGGGTGCTATCTCCCAGGGACCAGCATCCTCCCTACCCTGGATTCCTCTGGTCCTGGTCCCTGACCAAACAGCTTTCTGGAAGTAAATGGAGGCCCTGGGTGGGGTGGCTTCCGACCTCCCATTGAGTGAGCCTGCCTGGAGGTTGTGCTGAGCCCAACCATCCCATAAAGAAATACCTTAGGGCCACCAGAGAGAGAGGACCCTGGACATTCAAAGCATCTCAGAGGTGAGAAGAGAAAAAGCCAGATATCTCCTCACACAGTGCCAACCCACTTGAGATCAAAGAGGAGACAAGTTCAAGAAGGGGAACTTGGGCAGGGGTGGGAGATCCGGGCAGGCTATTTCCAGGGGGCCCTGCACACCCAATCCTGGACCAGCATTTCTGCCCTTCAGGGGCACACTGCAGTGCCTGACTGCATTGTTTTTCTACCTGATTCTGCTATTACTTTGAATCCAAGTGAGACAGGAAAGTCCAAGCAGCTGTCTGCCCCTCACCGTGCATTCCTGTACCTACTTTACTTTTACCATGGTTTCCACACTACCTAATTTCTTTTAAAGTAGGTTTCACACCCAGTGTGGAGCCCAACGTGGAACTTGAATTCATGGCCCTGAGATCAAGACCTGAGCTGAGATCAAGAGTCTGATGTGGGGCGCCTGGGTGGCTCGGTTGATTAAGCGTCCGACTTCAGCTCAGGTCATGATCTCATAGTTTGTGAGTTCAAGTCCTGTATCAGGCTCTCTGCTGTCAGCACAGAGCCTGCTTCAGATCTTCTGTCCCCCTCTCCCTGCCCCTCCCCCTCTCACAGCCAGTACCCCTCTCTCTGCCACTCCCTCTCTCTCTGCCCCTCCCGAGCTCAGTCTCTCTCAAAATAAATAAGCTTTTAAAAAAAAATCAGATGCTTTACTGACTGAGCCACCCAGACACCCCTGTTCTATACAGTTTTACATCTGTGTCTGTAGTCAGATTTCTCCTGCAACTCCTACCCTTAGGTGTGTTCTTGATAGTGTTTGTATCTTATTATTTCCCTTAATTATTTCTAAGGTTAGTTTATATCATCAGTTTTTCAAAGAACTGGCTTTCTGTTTTGTTGATCATCTGTACTGGGTTTTGTTTGATGTGGTTGTTTCTATTCCAATCATTTCTGATTTCAACCTCATTAGCTTCATCCTTCTATTCCCTCTGGGTTTATTTTATTCTTACTCTAGCCTCTTGAATTGAAAGTTTACTGATCCCAGTGCTTATTTTTAAAATTTTCTCTTTTAAGAGCGAATATAGCTAAAGCTATAAATTTCCCTCCAAGCACCGCTTTGGCGACATCTAAGAGAGCTGATATTTACAAGTGTGCTTTTGTTTCCAGATGTATGGATTTACGAGATGGAGCTATCTTTCAATAACTGAATTCTAACTGCTTTGCATTCTGGCCAGTGGATATGGTTTGCGTGGCAGCAACGTTCTGTAGTTCACTGAGATTTCCACTACTTACTATCTTTTTCTTAACATTTAAAAAAATTGAAGTATGATATATACTCAGGAAAGTGCATACAGATTATGTGTATACCTTAATGAATTTTTACAAATATATATATGCCTATGACTCTGCCTGTGGATCAACATATAGAACATTACGAGACCACAGGAGACTTCTTCTTGCCCTCTCCCATCAACACCCCTCAGAGGTATCATCATGATTCATTTTTCCATTCATACTTTTTTTTAATTATTATAAATGAAATCATACAATAAGTATTCTTCTGTGTCTAGCTTCCTTCTCTCTACATTATGTCCGTATGATTCATTCATGTTTTTCAGTGTAGCAATGGTTTATTTCATTTCCACTGAAACATAGCTGTCCATTGTTCAAATACATTGCAATTTATTTATCCATTCTACTGTTGCAAGACACTTCGGTTGTTAGCAATGTATAGCTATGCTGCTCTGAACATTCTCATAAATATCTTTTAATATAGACATGCATTTTTAATAGGTATATATATGAAAGTACTAATTAACTTTCTTTTCTTTTTTTTCTTTTTCTTTCTTTTTTTTTTAGAGAGAGAGAGAGGATGCAAGTGAGAGAGGGGCAGAGAGAGAGAGAGAGAGGGAGAGAGAAGCGAGGTTCACCGGGGCTCGTGTTTTTACTCGAAGTGGGGCTCATGCTCACCCGATACGGGGCTTGAGCTCACTTGATGTGGGGCTTGAACTCACCAACCATGAGATCATGACCTGAGCCAAAGTCAGATACTTAACAACTGAGTCACCCAGGCGCCCAGTACTAATTAACTTTCAACTTTGGGATTCTGAGTGTATTTTTCCTATATCATTTTAAATATTGTTTGGATCAAGGCAGGATATAAAAATATCTTATTATGTGTGACTATGTCAAATGAATCAGGAGCTATAACTCACAGTAGTATTGCCCCCATATTAGATTTGCTGGCCCCTACTGTTCAAACTTAGAAGAATCCTAGAACCCCAGATCTCTCAGGCAGTAGCTCCTAAACTTTGGTCTCAGAATCATCAGGAGTGTTTGTTAAAAATCCCCAATCCTGTCTCTGCCTCAAACCTTGGTTTCTCCAGGAACAGGACCCAGGAGTCTGCATGTTAGCAAGTATCCCCAGGTGATTCTACTGCTCATCGAGGTGTCAAACCTTCCTGGATTCCATGTTTCCATGACTGTGGATTGGTGAGGTGAATTATCACCATCCCAGGCAGCCTGAGTCCCTCCCTGTCCCCTACTGAGAACCCCAGTTATAACTGGGTTCTCTCCCAGCCCACTTCCTCCTTGTCTTCACTCCTAAAAGCCCAAATAAAGAATGTGGATGGTTTATCAGAATTGTCAGTAAGTTTAAGTGGATCTGGCCCTGTTCCTCACTGCACCCATGGGAAAACTGAGGTCAAGGAGATGAAGGAAAGTCCACAGGGAGAGAGGGTCCTATCCTCTCTGTGTCTACAATAAGGAAATCCCTTAGCTGCGAGTTTCCTGAGAGTACCAGTGTTCCGGAAGAGGCCTGTGTTATCAGAGTGAGCGTGGCCTTTAAAATCAGACAGACCTGAGGTCAAATCCTAGCTCCTCTCTTTGAAGCAAATGAATGGAGGTTTCTGAACCTCAGGTCCCAATCTTGAAAATGGGTTTAGAGCTGATGTTAGGATGCGAGCTAACAAATATATGAAGTGTTTCACACATGGTATGCGCTGAATGAATGGATGTAATTACTATGAAGAGAATCTCAGTCACCCAGGAAGTGCTGCCACTTAGTCTGGAATAGTCCATGGGCTCGGTGGCAGAAGCAGTGGGAGGAAGGAACGCTCACCCTCCCAATGCCTTACCTACTGTCTTTAGGTTCTTCCTTCCTCTTGCAGCTGCATGACTGGACTCCAAATTCACCTGGGAGCCCCTCCAGAGGACACACATTTCCGGAGCAGTAACAGAAGGCTGGGTCCTGAGGAGCACTGGGATTTCAGTTCCTGCCTCCAGGAGTACCCAACCTGACAGATAGGCAGGCGTGTGAACGGAGAGCTGTGGCACAGAGGGCAAAGTGAGCATCAAGGTGAGGAAGTAGAGTTGGGGTGGGCCCCAGGTGCCGATGCAGGCATGGGCAGGGAAAACACACCAGATGAATGCAAGCCTAGCAGCTAACAGATGGGCTAGTGGCGGGTCAAGAACTTGGGCAAACACTCCCAGTGGCCCTGACACCTGGCTCCCCTGCCTTTCTACCTATTTTGGAATTTATTGTTTGGGGAAAGTTGGATTGATAGAGTGTCACTAAAGAGCCCAGCAGATATGTAAGCGCTTGGTATGAACTTGTAGGCATAAAGCAAACCAAAGATGTTAAGCAAACTGAGATTCATAATGTCTTTTGTTTGACTCTCTGAGCTAATATTTCACCCAAAAAAAAGGCATCCCTCCAGCAGAGTACATGTGAAGTTGTGTTAATAAGTAGTATTTACAAAGTGTTTTGGTCTCAAATCACACCTACATGGATGTTTAGACACAAGAGCAAGAACCCACCTCAGACAGCACTTTGCTCTTTTCATGGCCAAGCCTTGCACTTGGCATGTGGGTCCCAGGAGTCAAGTGGCCTGTGTTCTAGCCAATCTATACCTGACTTGCTCTGTGATCTGGGCAATTCCCTCTCCCTCTCTGGGCCTTAGTATCTCTATGAATTAGCAATTGGGCTAATTGCCTCCCAGGGCACCTTCAGACCCAGAGTTCTCAGATCCTAACATCTTCTTCTGGATACTTGTAACAGCTCTGGGAGGTAGACAACATCATGCCCATTTTATAGATGGAAAGCCAAAACTCAGAGGATGAAAAGGGTCAGAAGTCACCAAAGAGGCAAAGGCTTAGCCAGACCAGAACCCAGAGCCCCACACCTTTCCTGAGCATACCTCCTAGAAAGCCATGTGTGTCCACATCTGCATGTACATGCATGCATGTGTATCAGGGCACATGTCTTGCCCTGCAGTTGTTCTTGGATGCTGCATGTGCAGACTCGTTGGCGGGGCCGGGCCTGTTCCAAGCAGTTCCACCCTGTGGGAGGCAGGAGAAGAGGAGAAGGGGGGTAGGAGGGAGGGAGCTACACCTACATTTTTGTGCTGCCCTCTGATTTCAGCTGCTGCAATGCCGGCTCCTGGCTGCTGTGTACTTAGCTAAGTCTGAGTGACTCCATACACAGGCAGTGGGCTGGAACACTCCCCTCCAAGCATTGAAACTGACAAGCTCCTCTCACAGCTGGGATCCAGGCTTGCAGGAGCATTCATGGCCCTTTTGCACCTGCACACTGAAACTTTCACACACAAGTGTGTGTGTGTGTGTGTGTGTGTGTGTGCGTGCACAAACACGCAAGCTCATGCACACACTTAGCAAGTGTTTGCCGCCTCTGGCCCCAGGTTCCTCATCAGTAAAATGGGAGACAACGCTCGTTGCCTCACCAGAGGATCCTGAGTTCAGAGACACAGAAGTTGGTTGCACAAACTGTAAAGAACTGGGAGGACCCTGCTGAGATAATGCTCATCCAATCTGCCCACACAAATGGCAAAGAACAGGGCTTTTTTCCTTTTTTAAAAAATAATAAGGGGCACTTGGGTGGCTCAGTCAGTTAAGTATCCAACTCTTGATTTAGGCTCAGGTCATGATCTTGAGGTTCGTGGGATCGAGCCCCATCGTGGAGCCTGCTTGGGATTCTCTCTCTCCCTCTCTCCCTCTGCCTCTCTCTGGGAATAAATAAATAAACTTTCAAAAAAATAATAAAATAGGGGCGCCTGGGTGGCGCAGTCGGTTAAGCCTCCGACTTCAGCCAGGTCACGATCTCGCGGTCCGTGAGTTCGAGCCCCGCGTCAGGCTCTGGGCTGATGGCTCGGAGCCTGGAGCCTGTTTCCGATTCTGTGTCTCCCTCTCTCTCTGCCCCTCCCCCGTTCATGCTCTGTCTCTCTCTGTCCCAAAAATAAATAAAAAACGCTGAAAAAAAAATTAAAAAAAAAAAAAAATAAAATAAAATAAAATAAGCCATGTGGGCTGCCTTTAAATGAGATTAGATAAGTTTACTCTAGTTTTAATACAAAATTGGTGATTTCAGCCTCAGAATCATGCTGTCTGGCGTGCCCTGTCCTCCTCCCCACCAAATCGGGAATGATTCAATGGCAGAAAATACCCTGGTTGATGATTCAAAAGAAAGATGATAATGATTTTGGACTTCTAGCCTCCAGAACTCTGCAATAATACATTTGTTGTTTTAAGAAAAGAAATATAAACAAAAAGAAAGATGATACAAACGAATGGACTCTGGAACCAGACTGCCTGGGCCCAAATCCCAGTTCTGCCACTTGCTGGTGTGTCATGTTTCCTTGGACGTGTGATTTCATTGCTTTGTGCCTCAGGCTCCCCATCTGCCAGGTGAGGTGACTATACTGTAGGATCTACCTCACTGGGGTGATTATGAGTGCACATACAAAACTGCTCAATAAGAGGGGTTGCATTATTTTTTTCTTGGAAGCAGAGTAGGTGGTGATGATCATGTCCAAGGTTGCTCAGTGATTCACTGCCACTGCTAAGACAGCCCTGAGCTCACCTGTGCCCCCTCTAGTCTACACTGGCTTTGGGGGACCTCTCAGTCATTGGAGGGTAAGGCAGCTACTCTAGCCCAAGTCCCTGCCCACCGCCTTGTCTACAGCTCCCATGGGAGGTTCTAATGAGGGAAACTCAACCTCTTTCTGGGTAAAAGCAGAAAGGTAAGGCTCTCTATACCACTCTCTACCAGTGTTAGTTCCAACATCACTATCATCTGGGACTGGATACGGGGGTTTGGTGGCAGAGGGCTTGAAACCCTGAGGGCTATAAGGATCCAGAAATCTATCAGAAAGGAATAAATTAAACAAAGAATTGGGCTCCAAATTCTGCTCTGCCTGACAAGCTGGGTGACCTAGGTAAATTATTTCACCTCTCTGAGCCTTTGGAGGTAACAATATTGGTTGCAGTTCTTAAGGCTATTATTTGATAAGATCAGAAATGGCTCACATTCCAAAGGATGTCAGTAAAGGATTTGCTCAGTTCAGTGAAGGTATGAGAAGAGGTCAAAGCGGAGACTGACTCTAACCTGCTAAGCTGCTAAGAGCCATCATAAGCCCTCATTATTCAAAAACTACTATGGCAGTAATTTTATTTGCAATGCAAATGCAGCCCAAGAAACCAAGACACAAAAGGTCAAATTAAGTAATAAAAGCTGTGTCTGTCCTGAAGGCAGCCACTCAGAGGATGGGAACTAGAGGGGTTTCAGGATACACACTCTGCAGGAGCACTCTGGCCAAAGAGGTAAGCATGTGGTTTTCGATGTTAGCCAGAACTGGGTTTGAATCCCTGGTTGGTCACTTGTTGATAGCTGAGGGACCTTAGGTAAATCAACCCTCTGCCTCACAGCTTCCTCATCCGTAAAATGGGTGCAATAATTGTGGCCCATGTGGCTGTGTGCAGGATCATGTAAGGTGATACAGTGAAAAGCTCCTGGCACACAGTAAGCTCTATACATGGAAGGTATTGTTCTCATCTAGGATTCTCTTGTTTTGGGGTGTTAGAAATAAAACTCAGGTAAAGAAGTTGTATTTCTTAATAAAGAAAGCGTAAGAAGTCATTTTATTGTTTTCAGTAACCAAGAAGGGAAAGGATGGGGCTGGCCTTAGGGTGGTCTGGGACCAGGAACTCAAACACCAAAACACTCTTCTCAGCTTTTCATCGCTAACTGTTGGTTTAATTCCTTCCTTCCGCAGGCTTCTCTATGATGAATACATGGTTTCAACAGTTCTAGGTTCACTTCTCCATCACCCATCAGGAGAGGATTCTTTCTCATGGGCAAAAAAAGAAGAAGGAGAAGAAGAAGATCGAGGAGGAGGAGGAGAAGGAGGAGAAGGAGGAGGAGGAGGAGGAGGAGGAGGAGGAGGAGGAGGAGGAGGAGGAGGAGAAGCATCCCAAGAAAGGACTTGGGTCACGTGGTCATTCTTGGACGAATCACAGCAGCCATGAGGATGGTGTCCTCTGATTGGCTCAGCCTGGGTCAGGTGCCTTGGGCGCCAGGGATGTGTTCCCAGAAGTAAGAAAGGAGCGGGATGCTGTGCAGTTTTCTCCCCAGAGAGTCCTGCGTGTGGGTGGAGTAGGGGGAACAGTTCTCTGTGCTAGGTGCTGCGGATGGCAGGAAGCCACTGCTTACAAGTGCTACATCCTCAATGTGCCTTTGGTGCCAGGTTTATCCTAAAACGTTGTCTTTGTAGAAACAGCTCCACTTAATACAGCTTAATGCGGCCCAAATCCACCATCTTCAGACGCTGTTTGCAGAGCTTACGGCAGCGCTCGCAGCAGGCAAAGCCCAGGCACAGTGACAGTCTCATTGGAGATCATGGATCTTTCCCTGTTCCTGCCTACTGTCTCCAGATTCAGCTGGGGCCTGGTCCCCCTGTATGCCTCTTGGATGCCAGGCCGCAGATCTCAAGGAGATTGGGGGATGCTGTATGTAAAGCAAAAAATGCCAGTGCTGGAAGGGACCTCAGGAACCACCTGGCCCATTTCATAGCTGGGGAGACTGAAGCCAAGAGAGAGCAAGGAACCTGCTTACCCAAGGACACAGAGCTCCTTGGGGAATGGTGTCTTCTTCAAGAAGCACCCTCAACCTGTGGGTACGGTAGGTCCTCAATAAATATTAAGTGAATGAATGAATGAACTGACATTTTAATCCGGACCTCTTGTTTCCCAGGCCCATATAACTCTGCTCCCTCTTGAACCTAAAAACCTTAATTTCTAGATCTAAAGTCCTTGTCCATTCTAAGGGGGATGGGTCCATGGCCAGGATGAGCGGGAGAGCTAGCTATATAGGTGCTGGGAGGACCAAAATGCTGACAATCCTAGCTGAAGTGAATGACAATTGGTATGTGGTATTGGGGCAGGCAGGTGGGGAGGACAGACTGGAGAGGGAGGAGTGTATACTCATCTTTTTATAATTTGGGATTTGATTTTGTGTGTGATAGACACAGCAGGGATCCCATTCTATCTGTTGGATGAGAAAACTGAAGCCCCAAGAGGTCAAATGACTTACTCAATCTTCCTCCCCATTTCCACCCCAGCCCCCAGCAGTTTGCAGTGGAGCTCAGACCCCTCCTCAGGGGTAGGTGATTTAGCTTCTGGCTCACAACCCTCTGTGGCAGATACTTGGGGCCTCATCCACATGCCCTCAGCACCTGCCACTCTACCTGGGAGCTCTCCCTGTTGGTCATTCCCGGAACAGGCCAGACATGCTGGGAATTCACAGCCCCCTCCCTGGAGCAATCCTTAATCAGTGGCTGATGCCCTGACACCCAAGTTGGGGATACATACTCCACTTGTCTCATCCCCCAGCTGGCTTAACACCAAGGCTGAACATACATACCACACTGGTTCCCCAGCATGATCAAGACCCAGTTGCCCAACAGGGGTCACTTGCATGATAACATGCCATTCACTGTGTCCTCTCGTGCCCCGCTTTATTTCCATGCTCCCTGGCAGCATTTCCTGGGATGCTCTCCCAAATAAACTACTTGCACTTGAATTTTTGTCTTAGAGTCTGCTCATAGCTTAACCCAAACTAAGACAACCACCTTCTTTTAAAAAGAGAGTGGACCTGTTGACTAAATAATGACAAATACAGCCTATAAAAAACAAATCCAAGTCAGGCCTAGAATGCCACAATGCCTTCTTACTACCTGCCTGCCCCTTTCCTGCCACTCACCCTCACCAGTCCTACAAGTTTCTCCACCACCCACTAAAGAGGTCATTGCCTATGAGGGTGTCACAGGTCATGCTACTGAGAACCAGCACCATGCAAAGCTGACTCCATCCCTGAGCCCTGGGTGATAGTTTCCCATGGCTCTGAAAAGATGCCAGCAGTGAAGCGGCACCTGCTCTGCCTCCTCAGGCAGGTACTGGAATGTCCCTGTGCCACCTATGAGCCCAGCCTCATGTCACCCCATTTCTGGACCCTGTAGGATGATCTGTGCCTTGGTCTGAGGAACAGAATCATGGAGTCATGGAATACTGAGCAGGAGAGACCCACAGGGACTGAGTGCCTTGTCTCACACTCCCATTGTAAAGGGGAGGAGATGAGACCTGGGGAGATAAGGTCATGTCCAAAGTCACACCGTGTGTTGGGAATGGGGGTGTTGCCCAGGGTCACACAATGCATCAGGATTAGAATGGGGCAAAAACCCAGGCTTTTTTCTTTTGTTTCTAGTTTGATGTTTTTGGCTTTTCATAAAAAATTATGAAAAGGGAGAGGGGAACATGGAAGAAGACCAAGAACATGGGATTTAAGGTGAGGCAGACCTTGACTTGAAACCCAATTTTGCTGACTGTTGACTGAATGACTTTAAACAACTTGCTCAGTACCCTGTGCCTCAGTTTCCATGATTGTATAGTTGAGGTTCTATTAGTCATCCAACAGGGCTGTCAGAGATAACTGAGGCAGAAGGCCCCTGTTAGTAAGAGATACTCAATAAACACTGGTTGACTCTGAATCTAAAAAGAGATGCTGCCTATCTTTAGGCGCCTGTGTGGGATAAACTCCAGGGACGTTAAACAGAAATGTCCTCACCATCTCTGGAATCACTTCTGGAGAGTTCACACCAGGGTCTAGTGCAGAATTTTCAGATTGTATGCTTCAGAGTGTGAGAAAAGATGCCATGTAAACAAGTAAGTTTGGAAAGAGTTCTAAGTTTATGTACTGCAAGACTTCTCATGGCCTTTGCTTCTTAATGTGCTTTGTGCATATATAGCAGTTCCTGGTGTATCTCACCATGCAATTAATTTGTCAGGAGCCCTAAATGTCCCCCAGCTGTTGGGGCTGCTCCAGGCAACAGTTCGGGAAACAGTTGCTGGACTACTGGAAAGGCCACCTGACTGAAATGAGGAGCCTTTGGTTCTCATTTTATGTCTACCACTTACTCATTGTATGACCTTAGACACATCCCTGACCCATATGGGCCTCGGTTTCCCCATCTGTAAAATGAGAGGCAGGCAATGGAATTCCTAAGGGTGCTTCCAGTTCTGATGTGCTGGTATCTCAAAGCTCCTCTCCTCCACCATTAGTTCCCTATTTTTAACCCTAGCAGACCCAATTCTGGCCAAAGACAGTGCTGGGAGAAGGCCGGAGGGTTCCCAGAGGGGATCCCAAGCAGCGTCATTGCTGGCCCCGATGTCTTGCCCCAGAAACATAGGCGGAACTGGTCGGAGCAGGGCCCTGCTAGCCTCCAGCCTGGAGACATGAGAGCTGCTCTCCACCCCTCCCTCCTCTTCTGCCCCCCCTGCTGGGACAGTCAGCCGCTGGGGGATTAAGAGCAGGCACAGCGCCCATTCAAGCCATTCAGCAAGACAGGAAGCCAAGCGCGCTCCTGCCCGCCCCGCCTGTGCTGGGCAGGTCTGCAGGATTATGCACATTGTGTTGCAGACTTGCACAAAGGGAGCCCAGCCCACAGGGAAAGGCTGTGTCCAGGCCGGAATCCACCACCTGGTAGCTAGGGCAGGCTGCTGGGCTGCAGAGCTCGTCTGACCATCTGCTAAGCCAGAGGCTGCACCCTCACAGGTGCCTGGTGTTGCCCTTTACCTGCACAGTGGGTGGCTTGGGGCTCCCAGGGGCATGATGGGTGCAATCCCTCACAGTGTCTCCCAAGACAAGGTCCCCGCATCCGCACACAGTTTTAGCCTGAGTTCAGGAGTCTTTTCTCAGGACAATGCAGACATCGGCACAAAAGGCAGGTAGGTTGCAGGCAGCAGGCAGGTGAGGACAAGTTCATCTCCCTGAGCCAGAGGCTCCTGAAGGCCTCTAAGGAACTGGCATGTTCATTTTCTCTACCTCTTTACAGCCACCATCTAATCCTTAACCTGGACAAGCTGTACTTGGCTTTGAAGGCGACTCGAAGACAGAGATGTTCTCATCAGTTCCCAAGGGCCGAGGCCAGATCTGACTGGACAGCCCGGCTCTGCCGCAGGTCAGCAGGTCAGTCCCACCTGGCCACTTGAAGAGATGGGCATTCACTACCTGGGATCCTATGGAAAAGATATGTGCTCCAGGTGGTGCAGAGTGCCCTGAACTTCATTCATTCCTAAATTCAGCCCTATCTGTGTACACCTGTACCATTACTGATGATGTTTTTCTTTTTATCAACTTACTTTTTAAATTGAAACAACTTCCTTGGCCCTTTGCTAAGCAATGATATCTGTGAAATCATGGGTCTTACGTGCAGGTAGTTCCTATCACACTAAAAATAATCCCCCAATCATAGAAAAAATGGCTTGGCCCTAGACTACCTACAGTCAGCTTTGGGCATCATCAGTGGTAAGTGAAGTAGAAAGAATGGATTGGGAGACTGTCATCAAGCCTCCTTCAGCTCTTTGGAACTGGGTTTATATGATACCAAGAATCCTCAATGCCACTCATTCCAAAATTCTCCACAGCCACCTAAGCCAGACCCTCAACAGTCATCGCAGACCCCTCCTCCTTCCTCATTCCTCTGATGCAGGTGTTAGGTAGTCCTGCCTCCTGAACACCTTGCCCATCTGCCCCGTCCTTTCTCATCCATCCCAGTGGCCACTGCCTTGGTTCAGGCTTTCATCCACTCTCCCCAAATCCCCGCGGGAGCTGCTGGCTGGTCTGCCCGTTGCCTCCTAACCACCTCCAACTCACTCTCCGCCCTGCAACCTGCGACTTCTTTTCACCATGCATGTCAAAAGCGCCTGGAACACAGTGAACACTCCATTAATAATAGCTATAAATAGTTTTAAGGATGCAAATCTAGTTATGCCTCTTTACTGCTTAAAAGCTTTCCATGGTTTTCCTATAGACCTCAGGACACCAGAAATCCCTTAACCGGGTATAGAAGGCTCTTTCTGATCTAGCCCCTTCCTACTCTTTAGCCGTATCCTTCATTTCCAAACTCTATCCCTGTGCTCCAGTGAGACCAAAGTATGAGGCGTCCACATGTGCCATACTGTTTCATGCCTCTGTGCCTTCGCTGATTCTGCCTCTCCTTCCAGGGATGTCCCCCTCCCAGACCATCACTTCTTCTTCAGCCGGATCTTAGTAAATGGCATCATCCTCTCTGTATCTGTCAGGTTGTTCTGCGTAACACACCACCCCAAAACATAGTAGCTTAAAACAAAACAAAAAACCACTGATCATTTCTCACAGGTCTGTAGCTTGGGTAGATGGTTCTTCTGAGCTGGGCTGGCCTCCCTCACGTGTGGGGCCTCAGCTGGGATGTGTGGGACAGCTGGGATGGCTAGACTCTCTCTTGACATGATCTTATCCTCCAGGAGGCTAGCTTGGACTTGTTTACATGGTGGACTCAGGTTCCCAGCAGTAAGAGAGAGGGCAAGCCCCATTGTGCAAGTGCTCCTGAAATCTCTGCTTGCATCACATTTGCAAAGGTCCACTGGCCAAAGCAAGTCATATGACAAAGCCTGACTTTGACAGTAGACAAAGAAGGCAACACCCAGATGGATACAGAAAGCAAGGGGCTGGGATCTTGAAGACAGAACAGAAGACACAGACTTCTTTAGGAATAAATTAACAAAGGTCTGCACTTGTCATGAACTTTGAGTAGTGTCCTAAGACACGCCTAAAGATGTTCTTAAAACATTGATAAACGCCCTGAGACAAGAAGTATCACCCTCCTGCAAGTGGCACAGGAGTCCAGAGGCAGATGTGTGGACGTGGGACAAGACAGGCCCAGAACAGACCTGAATGGGGGCCTTTCCTTAGTTGGGTCATTCTTGATCCTTGGAGATTGGGACACACTGTCAAATACTAGGGTTTCTAGAGGCATGCCTGAAGGGATTATACCGTACTCCCAGGTTTTCAGGGTTTACTTGCTTGCCCCTCAACGTGGTGACACCATGTAAGGGAACTGATGGCTGCTCAGGCTGTATTGCCTTACGTACCCACAAAGCAGAGCTCCTGTGTGTAATCCTGTGTCAGGATGACCCCTTGCTACTTGTGCTTATTTCTCACTCACAGTGAGTTGTACCCCAGCTACCCTCCATCCCAGAATCCCTCCAGCTCAGTTTTCCAACCACATCAGGACTCATGATAGCTGAAAGTGAGTTTACGTTTTTGCAGTACTCCAGTATACCCTGGCTAGGGACTGCTGCTTTAGTCACATAGCTAAGCCAGTGGGGCCCTCCAACAAGAAGCTGGATGTCTGGCACAGCCCATCAGTTTATAGTGCATTGTATATATACTTAGATATAAATATGTTAAAAATATATGTGATTCTTATTTAATACTAGGCTTCATTCTTTTTTTAGTGGTCCCATTTATCTTAATAATTTTTTAACTGAGCTTCTGTGAATATAGTCTACTAGTAATGCCCTATATCTTGATCTTGGTATATACATATCTATCCCTTTGTATCTGACTTCTTTTGTTCAGCATGTCTTTGAGGTTCATTCGTGTGGCTGCATATATCAGTACTTTGTTCTTTTTTATTGCTGAGAAGTATTCTCTCTGTGAGTATATTACAATTTGTTTTTGGACACTGGGCCATTTCTAGGTTAGGGATATTACAGGTAATGCTGCTATGAATATATACTCTTGTACTTTTCTTCTGGTGGACTACATTTGTCTGAGGTATGTACCCAGGAGTGGGATGGCTGAATCATAGGATAGGTGTCTATTTAGCTGCAGTGTGTCATTTTAAAGAGCTTTTCCTTCATCAAGTCCCGCCAGGCACTGTTACATGGATTGGATTCTGCCTGAATGTCAGCCTGTATTCTAGTGCTCCAGATGGGCCCAACCAGAGCAGCAGCCCCCTTTACAGAATTCTGTCTTAATAAAGAGTTTTTCTACCTCGTCTATGCTATACAGTACATTGGCACTGTCTCACACTTTATGCAAACACCGTTTTACATTTCACCAGACCAAATGCTCCTTGAGGGCAGGTAGTTCATCATCCCTGCAATCCCCCTTGCTTGGCAGGCAATAGATAATTAATGTTTAAAAATAAATAATAATTATTAGTTATCTGTTGTTGTATGAGAAATGATGTTCAGGCTTGGTGGCTAACATTGGTTAGCGCCCAGCTTCTGTGGGTCTGAGATCTAAGAGCAGCTTAGCCAGGTGGTCTGGCTCAGAGTCTGTCATGAGATTGCAATCAAGGTATTGGCCAGAGCTTCAGGTCTCTGAAGGCTTGACTGGGGCTGGAGGATCCTCTTCCTAATTCACTCACTGCTAGTTGTTGGCTAGAGACCTGCAACCCCAAAGCGAGTGATTAGAGAGAGAGCAAGTAGCAAGCTGTAGCATCTTTTATGATCTGGTCTTTGAAGTCACACATGGTCACTTCTGCTTTACTGTATTCATTAGAAATGAGGCGCTACATCCAGTCAGTGCCCAAGAGGAGGAGAACTAAGCTCCACTCACTGAAGGGAGGAATATTAAAGAATTTGTAGACATATCCTAAAACCACCATCTCTAATAATAGCTAACATTTATTGAGTGCTTACTATGTGCCAAGTGCTATACTATTATTTTTCACAGAGTGTTTTGTTTAATTCTTATTATAACACCACAAGGGAGATATTATTTCCAATTTTTCAGGCAAGAAACTCAGGAGCTGAGACATTAAGGAATTTTCCCAATGTCCCACAGTAAATGACTGAGCTAGGATAGGAGCCCAGGGGTCAGACTCTCAGAGATTTTGCTCCCAACCACTAAATAACACCATGAACAAGAGACCATGGATAATTCTATGCATTTAGGTTTCTCAGATGGAGTGGTGGGCTGAATGGCAGATCCAAAGATATGTCCATGTCCTAATTTCTGGAACCTGTGAACATTACCTTATTTGACAAAAGATGTGATTAGGATCCTGAGAGGAGGTGCTTAACCTGGATTATCCATGTAAGCCTTACATGCAGTCACATGCACCCTCATGAAAGAGAGCCAGAGGGAGTTTTACACAGACAGAGCAGGAGAAAACGGAGAGGAAAAGGTGACGTGAAGACAAAGTCAGAGATTGGAGTGATGCAGCCACAAGCCAAGGAATGCTGGCAGCAACCAGAAATTGGAAGAGCCCAGGCACACATCCTGTCCTATGCATCCAGAGGAACTTCAGCCAAGCAGACACCTTGATTTGGGGCTTCTGGCCTCCAGAACTATTTATAAGGGAATAAACTGCTATAGTTTTAAGCCACCAAGTTGGTGGTTCTTTGTGACAGCAGCCAGAGGAAACTAATACAGATATAAAGTGTGTCCTATCTCCCTGTTTCGTGTTGCTCTTGATGGCTGAATGGAGTGTTTCAGGTTTGTTAGCATGGTTCTTGTCTTTGGATCAGCTTGACATCTACTCACCCTGAAAGCAGTAGAAAAAATAAAATCAGGTTAAAAGGAGAGAAAGAACATTGTATAAGAACCACCTATATTATTATTGAACTTAAGTTGTACTCTGAGCTTCCTGGTAGCTGAAGCTAAAAGAGAATCAAGATGGATTATATAATTTTCACTTTCTGATGAAAAGGAACCACATCTGTTCTTCAAGAAACAAACATCTTTCCCTCATATTTTATTCTAAGAACAACTGAGCAAGTGTTTCTTCACACACTGAACAAATCAAGAGATAAAAAAATATCAAGTGACTTTGAGAAGATTGAGGGACTGTCCTCATGTGGAAGTTCTCATGTAATCCCTGGATAAGAACTTAACCTGACAGAGAAACAAAGTTCAACATCACACAGCCTAGTGCCCAGGAATGACAGCTATATGGATGCAGGGTTCCAAAGTTCACAAAGTGCTTTTACAGCCATTATCCTACATGTGCTCCAACAGCTCCTGAAAGCCAGGCAGGGCAGACAGTGTAATCCGCATTTCACAGATATAGACACCAAGGCCAAGAGAGTGAAGAGATTAGATTGCCCCAAGCTGATGAGAGAAAGGGCTAGGTTTCAGTGAGGCTGCAAGAACTGGTTTCCAGGTTCTGCTTAGTCCAGATACCTCCTATTGCTCTACAAGGATTTCATGCCCATCTGTCTTAACTCTCCAAGCACACTGAGCCTTTGTGGGAAGGGTCTTACTCACACTTCTTGGGAAGCCCCCAGTACCTATCCAGAGTAGTTGGTAAAAGTCCACACCTCACCCCCATACCATGCCTGGTCCTTTAGATCAGGTCCCAAGCCCACTGAGAAGAGTCTCTTAAAGGAGTGGAGTTGGAGAGAGGGCTAATTGTGGGGCTCAGACCAAGCATGAGAGAGATCTAGGAGTGAGGGTGATACCAGCCCAGCTGGGGTGTGGCCAGGGCGCTGTCCGCCCTGCAGTGCTGACCAGCAGCAGATTTCTGGGGAAAATGGGACCCCCGGCGGGGGGGACAGGTTTGGTCTTCCCATCTCCCATCCTTCATGACCAGAGGCTGATGGTGTTGGAGTCATTTCATCACCTGAAGGACCAGGAGGAGAAGAAAAGGGACTGGCCACTTCTGCTCCCTTCCCTCACTTTCTCTCCACTCCATACCTTCTGGTGCCTGTCTCCCCATTCATCCTCTTCTTTTGTTCCATTCTCATCTCCTTGACATTCCTCTGGAGTCACTTTCTTTCCACTCTCCTCTATGCCTGTCTGCTGTTTCTTCTGTCCTTCCTCTTTCCTCTTCACTCACCAGCTGTGCAACTCTTACAAGTTTTTTATCACTGAGTGAAAGCCCTGATCTCGTAGGGTGGTTGCAAAGCTCTGTAGCCAGTATAGAAAAAATGCCCAATCCAAGTGCATTACCCTCACCCATTTATTTCCCTTTCTCCCAGGGTGGGTGGAGATACCAAATTAGCTCCCTTTGCCTCCCACAACAGAGCCCAGCATGCTGACTGCTCAGCAACCACTGGAGAAAGCCTTGGGGCATGATCATCCTCCTCCACCTGAGGGGACAGACCCTGGTCCAGAGAGCCTGGCTGCATACAGCTAAGGGGAGACAGATGACAGATGATGTTTGATGAAGATCTATAAAGAGGAAGGGAAAGGAATCATGGATTTACCACACACCCATTGTGTGCTAGGCATGGGGGTAAGCATTTTATGTGCATTATCACATGTGGTCTTTGTGAGAACCCTATGGAAGCAGGTACTATTATTAGCATACTTGTTAACAGATGAGTAGAGAGATTCAGAGAGGTGAAGTGACTGTCCCTGGGCCACACAGCTGTTAAGTGAAGATAACCTGGTAACTTGTTAACAGATGAGTAAAGAGATTCAGAGAGGTGAAGTGACTGTCCCACAGCTTTTAACTGAAGGGTCACTGTGGTTGACTTTTAACTGTGGGTCACACAGCTTCTAACTGAAGATAGGTCATTCTGACTCTAAATGCCATGATCTTTAACTTTTTTTCTCTGGGAAAATATAAATATGGAAAAGTGGACAGAATAGCATAATGAACCCCCATGCACCTATCACCTAGCTTTAGCAATCAACCCTTGGCCAATCTTGTTTCACCCCTACCCACACCCACATCACCCTTTCCTTATTTTGAGGCATATTTCAGATATTAAATAGTTTTATCCATAAATATGTCAGTAATTGCCTTTAAGAGATAAAGTTAATTTTAAAAACATAACCAAAATACCCTTACAATGCCATAAAATGTTGCAATAACTTAAGATTATCCAATAATAAGGCAGCCTTCACATTTCCATTCATTGTCCTGCTTCTCCGCTCTCCCTTTCTGCCTCTTTTAATAACGATAATGATACCTCTTCCATTGCAAAGCCCTTCCACACACATTATCCTATTTAATGTTCATATCGGCCTTTGGAGGACTTTCTCCCTCTTCATTCAAAGAGGTGAATGGACTTGCCCACAGTCACACAGTAGGTTAGGGCCAGAGCTTGACCCGTGTCTCTCAGCCCTTGCTTCTCTCTACCCCACAGCCCCCAACATGGGAGATTTCAACTGTCATGCTTAGAGGCTCAGGGGGGGCCTGTGGAGTAGACTGAGAGACACGCCCCCCAATGGCAGCAGGCTGGACAAAATGTGTTCCCAGCTGGGGAGGGACAGCCAAGTTCCTTTCTCTGGGTAACAACAGGACTAATTCCATGGCTCAGGCTTTTTTGCATGCAATAGCTCCCCAAAGCCTGGGCAGTGGCTAGGGCTTACCACTTAGCCTCCTGAGCGGCATGCCTTAAGCCCCCTGCACTATGGGAGATTGGATGCTGAAGCCCAAAGGGCAGGCACAATAGCCAGATCACTCAGCCAACCTTACCCTAATTCTACTTTTTGCCTAAGTGCAGGTGGAGGGCAAAGGTCTCTCTGTTTTTCTCCTGGGAACCTCCTTGCCTAGCCAGCCCTGCACATGCAAAGAATGCCAAGGATTCCATTCTAAATCCCCTGGCTTTCATGGCTAATTCTCCCATTAGACTTCAGGCTACAGAGCAAACCCCTGGCCTGGCATTCAAGGCCCTCACTCTGCCCAACACCACTGATGTAACCTATCAGAGATCCAGGGGACCATGGTACAATTTCAAGGGGGACACACAAAGCTTTATGCTATCCAATTCCCCCAAATTCTCCAGTTAGAGCTTTGCTTCTTTAGCTTTAGACTATGTTCTTTGTTTAAATGCAAGCATTGTTCCTGCCAGCAGTGTGCCATAAGTCTCTTTCCATAGCTCAAATTTAATGTCCTAGTAATAACACTTGCTGTTTGCTTCCCCATATAGACCATGGCATTTCATTTCTCCACACCTTTGCTCATACTGCTTCCTCTACCTGGAACCTTACTGCTTCTTTCTTCATCCACTAACTGCCAACGGTGCCTGAACTCAGCTGAGGCATCACCCCCTCTGGGAACCTTCCTGAATGCCTCCCTCCTCTTCTGGCCTTCCCACCCACTACATTGGATGGAGGGCCCTTTCATGGGTTTAACTTGACTATACCACCTATCCCTCTGTATCCTAGCCAGCGCATTGTGAGCCCCTCAAGAGCAGAGACCAATGTTGTTCATCTTGGTCTTCTCCGAGGCCTGAACACAGAGCCTAGCATATAGTAGGATCTCAATGTAAGGTGCTTATTGAAATACATTATGTCACTGAACCCTCACCACAGCTCTGTGAGCTAGGCTGCTCAGGAATGGTGATTCCTCCCATTTCACAGAAGTGGAGGTTGAGACTTGGGAGAGGCAAGGTGCAGTGTCCTGGGAACCCAGTGCTGAGAGGGGGCCACCACTCCTACCTCTGTCTCCTGCCTCCCAGTCCAGCTGCTCAGGCTGCTGCCTTCCCAGACATGGCCTGAATGCCCAGGAGAGAGGAGGTGAGACCACACAGAGCAGGAGGCAGTGCCTCTGGGCACTGTGGAGTAAGCACCTGTGCCCAAACGCCTCCAGCACAACCCCATCACCACAGGGCAAAGCCTCAATTTTCATCCTGGCCTCAGGGCCTCCCACGACCTTCCCCAAGCCCACCTCTCCAGCTTCATCCTTTACAGTTACCTCTCAGATGCCCCTGCTGCCACCACATCTGCCTACTCACCCTTCTTTGGGCTCATCTGAAGTTTCAGGACCCTATGCTCAGTGCCCAAACTCTGTCCTCATCATGTCCTGAGACCCTGTGATCAGCACAACTGGATGAAGAGGTGGGGCAGATGTTCACAGGAATCTTCCAATGTCAGGGTGACAAGGCAGCCTAGTGCTCAACACAAACAAAGCAACCAGCATTTCCCACACAGGGCTCGTGGAATACCAGCATCCTTAAGAAACGCTTCTAACTACTTCTCCACAAAAGAGCCACATGCACAATATAATAGTGACTTTCCATGTGTTGAGTGCTTATATTTCAGGCACAGTGCAGAGCATTTTACATGCAATGCTGCATTTCATCCCTACAATAATGAATGCTAACAGGCAGGCTCCAGCTTTTCTCTGAACTACAAATGAGAAACCCAGTCAGAGAGGCTAGTGAATTTCCCCATGGCCACACAGCTAGAAAGTAGCAGAACCAGGATTCAAACCCTAGCTGGTGTTGTCAGCCACTTTGTGAACCTACCTTTGTCTGTCTACTACTCTGGCCCTTGAGGAAATACAAGGTGTAATTCACACGTTACACATCCTGAGGATTTTTATTTAAATTTAAGTAAATATTTGAGGCTGGAACACCCCCCTTCTCATCATCATCTTTTGTTTTACTGAATCCTATTCACATCTCACAGAATGTAATGTTTCCCTGAATAGTTTGTGAATGTTGCGCTAGAAAATATCACCTGGTACTGTCCTAACAACCTGAGAGCTTGGGCTGGAGCTGTTGAAGAAACCCTGGAGACCTCTGAGCAGACCCTCTATACTGTACACATGGGGTTCTGAGCATCAGACGATGGCAAGTGCTCTTTGCACAGCAAGTGAGGAGAGGGAGCAGGTTTCTGACTCCCTCCTTAGGGCCAAGAAAGGTATTGACTCAAGGCTGGCTGGTGGGGCTGGCAGTGTGGAAACCTCTCAGCAAGTGGAATTCACACACCATCCTGTAGAGGCCGCACAGGCTTCAAAAGATGGAAAATGCTGGAAGCAGCACCATATTACTGAAAAAAACGTCCCTAAGATCCGAGGACCACAAAGCAAGATGGTTCCAGAGATCATATCAAATTTAACACCTCCAACACAAAGGCACAAAGGCCCAGAGAGGAAACTGGACTTGTCCAAGGCCACACAGCAAGTTCAAAGCACAGCTGGAAATAGAATTGAAGTCTCCTGCCTCCTGCTCCAAGACTCTGTCTGGCCTTTCCTGTAACTGCTGTTACATGCATCTGTCTCCTCAGCCTGCCCACAGGCCCCTCAAGAGCAAAGACAGTGTCCAATTCATGCCTGATTTCCTGCCAACTGACATTTAGGGCTAAAGAAATATTGACTAAGAGAACAAATAAATAAAACAGTTTATTTTTATCAAAAACTCTATTTCTCAGCTTGATCATCTACAAGGCTGAGATTAACTTTTGGCTGCTTCTGAAAATGATTGTATCCTCAAAGGATAAACATTTGCTAGCAAAGAATAATAGCAACACTTGTGCTTAACATATGTGTGTACACACACACACACACACACACACACACACACCAAACACTCTAAAATGCTCTAAGCATTTTACCTATATTAACTTATTTAAATCTCAGTGACCATAAAAGGTAAGTGTCATTATTCTCACCTCCATTTTGTAGATGAGAAAAAAAGTGTCACAAAGAGGCTAGGTAACTTGTGCAGTCACACAGCTAATAAATAATAGAATCAGGATTTGAACCCAGGTAACACCAAAAGCTATATTCTTAACCACTATATTGCACTACCTCTCAAAGGTGCTGTCTTTGCCAAACATGTCTTATGTGCCAGGCACCATGTTAAAGAATCATTTACATTACCTGTAATGCTCATAGCAAGACTCTGAGAAAAATAAGGTATTTCATGTTACAGTTGGAAAAATAGAGGCCCAGAGATATAAAAGGATTTAGTTGTCTAAAGCCACATACCTAAGAAGTAACAGACTTGGGAATTGAAGCCATCAATTCTAGTGATATGCGTGTTGTCATCTTCCATGGTTTATGACTACAATGTCATAAGTAATTCAGTCAAAACTTAAGTAAAAGCCAATACACTGTGTCATCTTCCATAATATCATGTGAAATATTTTCCTTTCAACATAGACATATCTTCCTTCTTTTGACTGGTTTTGTTTCAAAGTTTAGTCATTCATTAATTCATTTGTTCATGCAAATACTTATTGGAACATACACACACACACCAGCACCTGCGATGAAGGATATGACAATAAACAGGACACTGTCCCTACTAACCCTACCTTCACAAAGCCTACATTCCAGTAAGACAAATCATCATAGAACAATTCATTTCACAATTAGTTAGCCACTTATAATGGTAGTAAATCCTACAAAGAAGAGGTAGAGAGAGCTATACTATGATTAACTTGCTCAGAGTAGAAAGTTCTGGTTAATCTGCTGAATGTTTTGAAAGCTATCATTAAAATTAAATTCCATAGCTCCATATGGCAATTATAAAAAAAAGAACAGGCAGATATAAGTTCTTGTTTATCTGAGGGAAATAAAAAGGAATTATTGATCAACACACATTCCTGGAAAACAAGTGAAGATAAGAGATATTCAATGAGAATGTTTTCTGAGTGGCTACTATGTGATGGAACTCTCAGAGGTGGGGGGGATTCCCACCAATGCCCTTAAGGAGGAGTTATTACCCCAATTTAAAGAGGAAGAACCAAAGATATGGAGAAGTTAACCAATGTTTTGAAGATCAATCACACAGTTACCAAGGAGAACCAGGATTCAAGCCCAGATTGATGTGACAGCAACACTCAGAATCTTTCCCTGAACTAAACTGTACTTTTTTTTTTTATCTTAAAAGCCGATCAGCTAAGAGTTGAAACTCTGGACTCTGACATCATAGGTATGCAAAGTCTTCTTGCGAATACCATCTCTCCTCCATGGGGCCCTGGAGAAGAAACACTGCATTTTCTGGGAACCATGAGAATCAAAATGAGAAGATCCTGCATGATGCAAACCACACTTGTGGGGGGGACTGTTAATTACTGGAATGATTGCATTCCTTTCCCCTGAGATACAGGCTTCTTGAACAAAAAGCTTTAATATTTTGGTTATGCAAATGGAGAAAGCATTCTCCATCTCTCAAATAAGATGCCTGAGTGGGGTCTCTTCTCAGCCTTTTTACAACTTAAGCATTTTCCTTCTCTAAGGCAATTCCACCTCTTGGTGTGGCCAAAACCTTGCCCAAAGTTTCTGGCCCCAACTTGAGAAGCAAAACTATTTCCTATTAATCCAGGTTTCTCATAATTTGAAAGGGACAATGGAGCTTCACTTTTTGTTTGAAGAAAAAAAGGGCTCATCCTCCGGCCTGGGGACAATCTTCATCTGATGGCCCACATGGGCCTGACTCCACAAATGTCATTTCCCATCAACGACAAACACTTCAGAGCATTTCCCAACACCGAGGATGAATCCAACTCTGGAATAGGTAAGTGCAGAATAGGTCAAGGCAGTCATGCCTTGACCAACATGCCTTCCTGGAAGCCTGCTGCTCCCACCAGCCCCAGCTGACTGCACCACGGGGATCTGGGAACCTGAGTGTCCAGTGAGCTGCTGCTCCTGAAGCAGACATTCTGCCTTCTTGAGAGTGAACAGGAAAGAGGGCACCTGGACAGGCGTGTACGAACAGCCCTCCTTCCTAAGGAGCTTGCCTTTCAGGTTTCCTAAGAGTTGATGTACCTGTGGATTCTATAATGAGAAGGGATTTGTTTGTTGAAGGATCTTTTCAGCTTTATTGCTTAACTCAAAGGTGAGAAGGGGGTGGAGGCAAGATGAGAATTACTCTCCTTTGCTTTCCTTTGCCTTCCCAAATAGTCCAAATTTAAGCTTTGTCTGCAGCTGCCCTGAAATAGCAGCCAAGACAGTTTTATGGATAGAGAGCCAGAAGCTCTAGTCCTGGGTTGGCCCCCTAACCCATGTGACCAGGGGCAAACCCTTCCCTTCCTGTGGGCTAGAGTTCCCATGTGTTCAATGAGAAGGTGGGTACTATTATCTGTGTCTCATCTGTACAATGGGCATTGCACCAAACAACTGACTTCACCTTCCTGGTTGTTAGAAGGATCAACACGCAATAATATCAAGTAAACTGGATCTGAGCACTGAAGGCTTAATTTTGACAGTGTGTATGTTAGAACTATACAGCAGGGGCAAGTTCTCATTGGCTTTGAAATTTCCTTCGTGGTAACTATCAACTTCCTTGTGCAACAAATATAATTTATTTTGTTTTCTAACTTTTTTATTTTGGAAAACTTTTCAATTTACAGAAAAGTTGCAAAAGATAAAACAGAGAGTTCCCATTTACCTTTTGTCCAACTTCCCCTGATACTAACATCTTACATAGCCACTGTACAATTACCAAAACTAAGAAATTAACAGTGGCACAAAACTCTTAACTAAATTACAGACTTCACTGAGATTTCACAAATTTTTCTACTTATGTCTTTTTAGTTCCAAAATCCAATGCAGGGTCACACATTACATTTGGTCACCATGCCTTCTTACTCACCTCCAATCAGTTTCTCGGTCTTTCCTTTATTTATTTTTTCATTATCTTGACATTTTTGGAGAGCACTGCTCAGCTATTTTGTAGAATATCCTCAACTTGGGTTTGCCTGATGTTTTCTCCTTACATGACAGAGCTAGTGCATTTTTCGGAAGAATGTCACACAGACAAAGGTCCCTCCTCATTGCATCAGGTCCGTCTGCTCAGAGAAGATAGTGACTGACTTCAGCCTACACTTCACTTGAAGTTCAAGTGGTGAGGAATTAAACTCCACCTCCTGAGGAAGGAATATCAAAGAGTTTGTGGACATATGCAAAAACTACCACATTTGGGGAGAGGCCCCTTCAGGCTATAAAAATATCCTGTTTTTCCTTAGGGCTTCCACCTTCCAATTTTATCATCATCAGTGGATCTTGCGATTATTACTGTGGTATTCTCATGGTGTTTTTCTATTTCCCTCATTCCTTCCATATTTATTATTTGGAATTCTTCTGTAAGGAAGATTTGGCTCTTCTTCCTTATTTTATATCAGTATGGACTCATGGATATTTTTGTTGTTCTTGAAGTTATAATCCAATATTACATGTATTTACTTTAGCCACTGGAAGATCTTTTGGGTAGACTCATGTCCTTACTACTTCCTTAGTTTCTAGCACTACTTTAGCCTTTAGGACCATCTTGTATTTTCCTTACCTAGTCCTATAACTGGCAGTTTCACCAGGGAACCTGGCTCATTTTGTTGAAGAATGGCATCTAGGAACCAAGGTCTGGAGTCCGAATGTGCTCATGGCTACTGGGGTGTCACTGCTTCGAGGCCCCCTCAGCAGACTGAGCAAGGAAATATAGATATATGATAACCCCTGTGTAGACACATATCTATATTTGCTCCTGTATCTATCTTGTATATACATTTAAATTAGGGCAGCTGGGTGCCAAGTTGGTTAAGTGTCCAACTCTTAACTTTGGTTCAGGTCATGATCTCACGTTTCATGAGACTGAGTTCCGCATAGGGCTCCACGCTGTCAGTGTGGGATTCTCTCTCCTCCTCTCTCTTTATTCCCCTCCCCTGCTTGTGTGCTCTCTCTCAAAACAAATAAACTTAAAAAAATAATAAAACGGACATGAATTCATACTGATACCTCCAACTCTAATCTATTCCCACAGGGCTCAATCTAGTCTTCCCCATGTTCATGTGTGACTTCTTTCTCTGAGGTGAGAAACCTGGCTCCCATTATGTATGATTTATTAATTTGTTACACCTTCATTAATTTGTGCCACCATTGGTTGTGTCAATGTGAGGCACTCACTTAACCTCTCTTTCATCTCAATTTACTCATCTATAAAACCAGAATAATAACCTCTGTCCTACCTGCTTTGTAGCCCTGATAAGAAAAGAATTAAAGGAGACAGAGTATATAAGGGGCTGAAAAATGGCCTAGCGCTCAACTGTCTGATGTTATCATAACATCATGGTCCCTGAGCTGCAGATGGCAGCTGTTGTCTTCTGAGTCTTGTCCTGCTCTAAGGCACATACAAGGGTCACAAGTGTCCACTCTTTTCCGCATCCAATTCAGTGAGTCTGATCCAGGCCAAGCTGGGAGGGAGCCTAGTCTCCAGTTAAACAAACATGGACACTAAGAGCATCTGGGCTCCTGGAGGCTCTCACGACCTGCTGGGGCATTTCAGCCCAGCTAGTCTGGCCAGAGCCAAAGCTCCACACTGGCCTTTGCCCTCAGCTCTCTCTTCTTCCACAAGGAGCAGACCTCTGGTGGGGGGACGGGGCTCTCCCTTCGTTGGGAAGATCCCCAGCAGCCTGAGATGGTAGGCCTTGCTCTTGCTTTGTTTGTAGACGGGCAGGGCCCATTCCTTTCTCTGGTCTTCAGTTTTCCTACCTGTAAAATGAGCATGTTGGATTAGGTCAGGAGTCACAAACTGATAGCTAGATGCAGCAGACATGTGTTGTATTTGGTCCATGGGGCACTTTCAGTATTTTTTTTTTAATTAATAGCCCTTACTTTGAAAAAAATGTTTATTGGGGTGCCTGGGTGGCGCAGTTGGTTAAGCGTCTAACTCTTGATCTTAGCTCAGGTCATGACCCACAGTCCATGGGTTCAAGCCCCACATCAGGCTCTGTGCTGATGGTGTGGAGCCTGCTTGGGATTCTGTCTTTCCTTCTCTCTGCCCCTCCCCTGCTTGTGCTCATTCTCTCTCTCAAAATAAATAAATAAACTTAATAAAAACATTTTTTATCACTTAATTAAAATTTTTTTAAATATTTATTTTGAGAGAGAGAGAGTGGAGAGGGGCAGCGAGAGAGAAAGAGAGAGAGGGAGAATCCCAAGCAGGCTCCACATTGTCAGCGCAGAACCTGATGCAGGGCTCGAACTCACAAACTGTGGGATCATGACCTGAGCTGAAATCAAGAGTCAGACACTTAACTGACTGAGCCACCCAGGCATCCCAATGGCCCTTATTTTTAAAGCAGTTTTAGGGGCACCTGGGTGGCTGAGTCGGTTAAGCATTCAACTTTGGCTTAGGTCATGATCTCATGGTTCATGAGTTTGAACCCCACATGGGGCTTTCGGCTGTCAGGGCAGAGCCTCTTTCAGATCCTCTGCCCACCCCCTCGCCTCCAAAAAATAAATAAACATTTAAAAAATAAATAAAGCAGTTTTAGATTTACAGAAAATTTAGTGGGAAGCAGAGTTCCCATGTGCCTCCTCTCCCTACCTCCAGTTTAACAGTTTCTTCTATTATTAACATCTTGCATATTAATATGGTACATTTGTTGCAACTGATGGACCAACATATTACATTATTGTGAATTTAAGCCCATAACCTACATTAGGGTTCAATCTTTGTGTTGTACAGTTCTATGGGCTGTGACAGATGTATAATGTCATGTGTTCACCATTACAGCCACATAGGAATAGTTTTACTGCCCTCAGAGTTCCCTGTATTTCATCTGTTTGTACTCTCCCATTCCCCCAAGCCTCTGGCAACCACTGATCTTTTCATCGTCTATAAAGTTTTGTCTTTTCTATCATACCCTATGTTTGGAATCATACAATATGCAGCGTTTTCAGACTGGCTTCTTTCCCTCAGTGATATGCACTAAAGGGTCCCCCATGTCTTTTCATGGCATGCTAGTGCATGTCTTTTTACTGTTGAGTAATATGCCACTGCAAGGATGTACCACCATTTCCTTACACATTTACTACTATGAATTTAAGCTAGAATAATCTGCCAATAGTTAAGAATGAAAGGCATCATATTGATGTCCATATTTTCAGCTTCTCTTAAAAACGAAGCTTTGGGGGGTGCCTGGGTGTCTCAGTTGGTTGAGCATCTGACTCTTGAATTTAGCTCAGGTCATGATCCCAGGGTTGTGGGACTGAGCCCTGCACCAGGCTCCACAATGAGTGTGGAGCCAGCTTGGGATTCTTGCTCTCCCTCTGCCCCTTTGCCCCTCTCCCACACTTGTGTGCTCTCTCTCTGTCTCTCTCTCTCTCTAAAAAAGAGAAGCTTTGGTAATGCTGGGTCTATCTTTGCAGATGGCAACAAGTAGCTGGAGTTGAACAGTAGCAGTCCTCTTTGGATGGGCCATGGTGACCTGCTCACTACAATCCCCTCCTGTCCTCCTTATGTGACCCACCAGGTCCTGTTAAGCATTTAGACCAAGTTTTGCATCTTATTAGCAGAATGACTTCAGGCAAATGTGCTGTTTTCCATTTGCACCACTCCTATACCTCAATCCTGTCTCAGCCCTTTTCTGTCCTGCTCTGTGTTCTGAGACACTGACTCTGCAGACTGCATTCCCCAGGCTCCCTTGCTGGCTGGCTCCCAGGTGGGTTTGGCTGCATGAGGCATTGGAATGAGCTCAGAGAGTGAGAGGAGAGAGCAACCACTCTATACTCCCATTGTGCTCCTCTTTTGGGCAGCTACTGTGGGGCAGTAGCTGCAGCTCTTCAAGACTATGGCTCCTGCTGGGCAACCCTCCCCCACAGTCCCAACCTTCTCTGGGCACTGGGCACTGCCCTCTCTGGGCAACCCTCTCTTTGCCCCTTGCCACTGTGGCTAGCCTCTGGGTTTCCCAACCTCTCGTTTATCCCCTTAACCGTGTTACTCTCCTTTCATTGAAGTCTCTCTATTTGAACCATCCTACCTGATTCTGTTTCTTGTTGAGATGGATACACGTTGCTTATTTTCTCTGTGCCTCAGCTTCCTCACCTGAACATGGAAATCATGTTAATGCCCACTTCATAGGGATGATGCAACAATTAAATGAGAAAATGTACATGTGATGCCCAGCACACTGCCTGACATGTATAAGTGCTCAATGAATTCTCATTAGTATTGTTATCATCTGAATTTATGACCCTAGGGCTACATAATCTGAATAGGCCCTTACAGCATGGATAGTATATGAATGGGGGATTAGCTACACAAAACATAAATCTGCTAATAAATTGTCAGAGACTATTTTACTCTTTTGAGCCCAAAGTTGAGTGGAAGCGTGGACAGTGTAAGTTGTAATTATCTCTTGCAAGGCGCTGTGCCCTTCATAGAGAACTCTGATACCCAACCTTGCCTCACGTGATGGCAGCCACATGGAACTCTCATCCTGCGTATAGATAACAGCTAACATTTATGGACCCCTTTTCTATACCTATTTCTATACCTATTTTCTATTTCTATATAATCCAAGCCTTTATATGTGAAATTACCCAATCACTGCACACCAGTGCCTCTACAGATGAGACAAGACAAAGTGACTTGTCCAAGATCACAGAGTAACTTGTCAAACTGGGACTGAATTCACGTCTCCTGCACTACACACCCTACCCCTTCGTGGACAAGGACTCCGCCACCACACTGACCAGCATTTTCCTTACCACAGAGAATGTTCTCACTTCTAAACTGAAGCTTCATTCAGTGTTACAAATCCCTCAATCACGTTAGCAAGGATCAGGAGAAATGTAAAGTGATGTTACTAAGGGTGGGGTCAAAGCCTACCCTCGACCTCCCCTTTTCCTTGCCAGGCTCCAGCAAACAGCTCCTGCACCTTTACTTTCTGATGCTGACCAGGCTCACGGAGCCTGCACCCAGGCTGACCTCTGATGTGTGTCCTTGCGGAACAGGAAAGACCCAGTCAGGTTGAGGAGCCCAGTGAGGTGGAGGCAAAAAGTGAGGCTCATACAAAAAAATCAAATCCTTCCGTTCAGATGTCAGCACAACAAATACTTATGGAATAAAGGAAAGCAGGGATGAAAAAGTCAATCAACCCACTGGAGCAACAGAGCTGGGTAATCTGCAGGGTCTGGACCCACATCCTGCTTCCCACCACTTCAGGCTCCTCCCCTGTGGACTGTGCTACTGCCCACCTGCCTTCTGGAAGTCATCTTGAAGACTGAAGGACATCACACATACATAGTACCCAGCCCCCAGTGGGCCCTCAGTGAGGGCTGACTTTGCCCCTCTGCCTTGTTTCACATCGTCCCCACATGTTCCCTGACTTTTCTCAGCTCTCTAGAAACTTATTCTGGGTGATTATAGCAATGATATCTATGGATTATTATATTTGGGATTTTTAGAAAGCAAAAGGCTTTCTAAATCCTTTCCAAGTTCTAAATCTTTGGAAATATATATCTGTGTGTCTCAGCATTCAATGCATTGCTAACGTGGTAGGTGCTTAAGGAATATTAGTTGATTTAACTATTTTAAGTGTAGATACTTAAAGATGGGATCACTGTCAACTCCCTCATACTCTTAGTAGGCACTTTGACATTTATGACATCTCCAGAGCCCCCAGCCACCTAGGAGGTGGGCTGGAAAGTATACATTTATCCCTATTTTATGGATGGGAAAACTAAGTCTCTGTGAGGTTAGGCAACCTATCAAAGGTCACAGAAGTCTCCTGATTCAAAATTCAGTGGTCATTGTATGCTCATGGGCTGTCTGCTCATCCGTGGTTGGGAAGGAAGGGGTATCTTTGAGCTTGCCTCCCAGTGATGCATGTCTCAACCACAGAAGCTAAGTTTCAGTGAGGTGAAGCACTTTATCCAGGATGTACCACAGTAGGAACCAAGTTGAGACAAAACCCAGGTTCTCCAATTCTTTCTTTTGGGTTCTTCTCATTTTTCTATGTGCCTTAGATCCAAATGGAATAGACATAAGGCAGGGAGTACTAAGGGATAACAAAATGAGACAAATACTTTAGGTCCTCAGACTCCTGATAAATCAAATTCCCCCAGAGAGCAACCAAGACAAGAGTCTCCAAACCTAGGGTTCTACCTTCCCAAAGGACCCAAAGCTGAGATGTCTCCCTGGAGGCTGATCTACCTGCCCAAGAGCTCAGAGATGGCATCCAAGTCCCAGGGCCCCTCAGTGAAGCCAAGCATGGGGACTCCAGGGCAACTGGCTGCACACAACACCCTCTCTAGCCCTGCTCCTGACCTAGATGTCACGGGTGAGTGGATACCCAAGTAGGTACTGAGAAAGAGAGGTGGGCCAGGGCTCCAGAGGACACTTGACTTGTCTCTCAGTGGAGCCAGGGACATGCTCCAGTGATGCCCATGGCTACTTCCTCTGAGGGCACACTGCCTCTCTGGAGCCTACCTTTGGGAGCCCTACCAGTGGGAGGTAGTCCAGGGGTCCTGCCCTGACCTGAGCAGCCAGAGGGAGCTGGGTGAGCAGAGAGTCATGGAAAAAGTGTATACTTACTCAACAGTCGCCAACTACCTGCTGTCAGACTGCACTGTGAACTAAGGATTCCTTGGTAAATTGGGCACAATGTTCACCCTTGACAATCTGTAAGATTTGTATCCAAGTAACCAAAATACAAAGCAGAGACTGGTAGGGCCCTAGAAGAAGGGCCTGAGTCATGCTGCCTGGCCTGATCTTAGTCCAGTCCTGTGATGCTGGGTGACCCTGAGCAAGTGGCTTAACCTCTCCAATCTCAGTGTCCCTCATCCACAAGCTACTCTAAAAATGAAAAAAGAGGGGCGCCTGGTGGCTCAGTCAGTTAAGTGTCTGATTAATGATTTTGGTTCAGGTCATGATCTCATGGTTCCTGAGTTTGAGCCCCACATCAGGCTCTGTGCTGACAGTGTGGGGCCTGCTTGGGATTCTGTCTCTCCCTCTCTCTCTCTCCACCCCCCCCCCCCATGTGTGTTCTCTCTCTCTTTCTCTATCTCAAAATAAATAAATAAGCCTTAAAAAAATTTTAAATATGGTTTTTGGTACAATTGTAAATGGGATAAATTCCTTGATTTCTCTTTCTGTTGCTTCATTATTGATGTATAGAAGTAGAAATTATTTCTGTGCATTTATTTTATATCCTGTGACTTTGCTGAATTCATGGATCAGTTCTAGCAATTTTTTGGTGGAATCTTTTGGGTTTTCCATATAAAGTATCATGTCTGTGAAGAGTAAAAGTTTGATGTCCTCCTTGCTGATTTGGATGCCCTTTATTTTTGTGTTGTCTGATTGTTGAGGCTAGGACTTCCAATACCATGTTGAATAACAGTGGCAAGAGGGACATCCCTGCCGTGTTCCTGACCTTAGGGGGAAAGCTCTCAGTTTTTCCCCATTGAGGATGATATTAGCAGTGGGTCTTTCATATATGGCTTTTATGATCTTGAGGTATGATCCTTCTATTCTTACTTTCTTGAGGGTTTTTATCAAGAAAGGATGCTGTATTGTGTCAAATGCTTTCTCTGCATCTATTGAAAGGCTCATGTGGTTCTTGTCCTTTTTTTTATTGATGTGATATATTACATTGATTGTTTTGTATATATTGAACCAGCCCTGCATCCCAGGTATAAATCCCACTTGGTCATGGCGAACAATTCTTTTAATGTATTCTTGGATCCAGTTGGCTAGTATCTTGAGGACTTTTGCATCCATGTTCATCAGGGAAATTGGTCTGTAGTTCTCCTTTTTAGTGGGGTCTTTGTCTGGTTTTAGAATCCAGGTAATCCTGGTTTCATAGAACTAACTTGTAAGTTTTCCTTCCATTTCTATATTTTGGAACAGCTTCAAAAGAATAGGTGTTAATTCTTCTTTAAATGTTTGGTAGAATTCCCCTGGAAAAGCCATCCAGCCCTGGACTCGTTTTTTGGGAGATTTTTGATTATTAATTCAATTTCTTTACTGGTTATGGGTCTGTTGAAATTTTCTATTTCTTCTTGTTTCGGTTGTGGTAGTTTATATGTTTCTAGGAATGTGTCCATTTCTTCCAGATTGCCCAGTAAAATACCTAGGAATAAACCTAACCAAAGAGGTGAAAAAATCTATACACTGACAACTATAGAAAGCTTATGAAAGAAATTGAAGACAAAAAAATGGAAAAATACTCCATGCTCATGGATTGGAAGAACAAATATTGTTAAAATGTCAATACTACCCAAAGCAATCTACATATTCAATGCTAACCCTATCAAAATAACACCAGCATTCTTCACAGAGCTAAAACAAACAATCCTAAAATTTGTATGGGACCAGAAAAGACCCCGAATAGCTAAAGCAATCCTGAAAAAGAAAACCAAAGCTGGAGGCATCACAATCCTTGACTTCAAGATGTATTACAAAGCTGTAATAATCAAGACAGTATGGTACTGGAACAAAAACAGACACCTATACCAATGGAACAGAATAGCCAACCCAGAAATGGGCCCACAAACGTATGGCCAACTAATGTTTGACAAAGCAGGAAAGAATATACAATGAAATGACAGTCTCTTTAGCACTGAGATGAGCACTGGGTGTTATACATAGTGGATAAATCACTGGAATCTACTCCTGAAATCATTATTGCACTATATGCTAACTAACTTGGATGCAAATTTAAAAATTTATTTATTTATTTATTTATTTATTTATTTATTTATTTATTTATTTAAAAAATAAAATAATAATGGGGCACCTGGGTGGCTCAGTCGGTTAAGTGTCCGACTTTGGCTCGGGTCATGATCTCGCAGTTTGAGTTCGAGCCCTGCATCAGGCTCTGTGCTGACAGCTTGGAGCCTGGAGCCTGCTTTGGATTCTGTGTCTCCCTCTCTCTCTTCCCCTCCCCCCGCTCACACTTTGTCTCTCCCTCTCTCTCAAAAATAAACATAAGAAAAATTTTTAATATAAAAAAATAATAAAGTAAGAAAATAATTAAAATGTGCCTACCAAGTTTCAGAAAATATGACTATATCCATAGAAGAAATGTTACAAATATGTGTTTTCTTAAGCACATAAATAAAATATTTTTAAAAAACAACTGTAATCTAGGCATAATGTCTATTTGAATATAAGAAATAAACTCGTAAATATATTTTTTAAATTTTTTAAAGAAAAATAAAAATGAAAAAAGACAGTTGGCCTGGAAGATCTTTCCACATAAGCTGAACAGGGAGAGATGTTATGAGTGTTTCAATTTCATCACTAATGTAGATCCCATGTAGTCAGCACCAAGTACCAAGTATCTGCTCAGCATCACATGTAATTACTCCAACAACTGTGGTGTTGCTGTATTATCTATATTTTAGAGAGGAGAATAGAGGCTCAGAGAGGGGTAGTGACTTACCCATAGTCACACAGATTGCAAGTGACAGAGCTGGGATTGGGACCCATGTTATTTGGGTCCAAGCCTACGTTCTTTCTGGACTGCCTCCTTCTTCCTCTTCAGTCTTTCATTCAGCAGTGATTTATGGAGCCCTTTCTATGTGCCATGCTCCAAACGAACGGAGGGGAGCAAAACAGACCTGGAGACTTCCCTCACAGCCTCATAGTCTAGTGGGGAGCAAAGCAATGAAGAATAATTACAAGCATAACAACTGTCGCCAAAGGGGAGGTCAAAGCCCCATGGAGTGTGAAGCTTGTCCGGGAATCAAGCAAGGCCTTCTAGAGAAAGTAACCTTTGAGATAAAATCTGAAGGCTGACTGAGAGTTGGCCAGACAAGGAATCAGAGGGAGGGGAGAGCATGAAATCTGGGGCTACTGGTGAACAAGAAACAGAACAGAATGTACTGTTTAAAGAACAGATAGATTCTGGGAGCAAGGCTGGAGGAGAAAGCAGTACAGGGGTAGGGTGAGGATGCAAGCAGGAGCCTTGTAACACATGCCAAGGAGCTTGGACCTGACCCTGAGGGCGCTTGAGAGTTGAGTTCATAGGCCCTCATACTCCCTATTTTATGCCTTGTGGCTTCCTCATCTGCCCTCTGACTGGCTGACTCAGCAGCTGAGGAGTGGGGTCAGAGGCCAGCAGAGCTGTGAATGTAGAGACAAGCTGAGGTCAGTGCAGAGCTGCAGAAAGGACAGAGAGAGGCTGGGCCAGGGCAGCACCAGGGACAGCTCTCAGGTGGCTCTTGGACTGTGGCAGAGCTCATTCACTCTCCCATTCATTCATTCATTCAACAAATATTTGTTGAGTGCCCTACTATGAGGGCACTGTTCTGGGTACTGGAGGATACAGCAGAAAACTAAACAGACAAAATCCCCTGTCCTCTTTGAGATCACTTTCTTTCTAGTAGAGGTAAAAAACCTGACAAATAAGACAGTTGTTAAAAGGTGATCTGTGTATGGAAAGAACAAAGCAAGGAAGAGGATCAGAGGTATAAGCAAGAAGGGGAACGGTTATAACTTTAAATAGGATGATTAGAGAAGGCTTTACCACGGAAGTGACATCTGGGCAAATACATGAAGGAGGGGAAGGAAGAGTCATGAGCATCCATAGAGAAGAATATTTCAGGCAGAAGGAATAACAAGTGCAAAGTCCCTGGGGCAGGAGAATGTCAAGCATGTTGGAGGCTCTGTGAGGAGGCTGGGGGTGGGAAAGTAGGGGTGAATGATTTCAGGAAGATGGCAGGGAGGGAGTCAGGGCAGAAAGGGCCATTATAAGGACTTGGCTTTTACTCTGGGTGAGTGACGAGCCACTACGGAATTCTGGGTACAGAAGTGACGTTATGTTTTTAAGTCTGTTTTCATTTATTTTTTTAATATAATTTATTATCAAGTTAGCTAACATACAGAGTATACAGTGTGCTCTTGGTTTCGGGAGGAGATTCCCATGATTCATTACTTACATACAACACCCAGTGCTCATCCCAAGAAGTGCCCTCAGAAGCGACATTATTTGACTTATATTTCACAGGATACTGCTGACTGCTGGGTAGATATGAGATTTCAGGAGTGAGAAGGGAAGCAGAGAGAACTGTTAGGAGGCTAGTACTACATCAGATAATATTGGAGTAGAAAAGCTGTGTTCAGTATAGAAAAGGTTAACAATACCAGCAAAGGAACAACGAAGGCTGTCACTAGGGCCAAGGTGAGGCCAGAACAAAGAGGAACAGAGAGAGTCCCACCCGTGGTTCCCAGATGAGAGGCTCAGCTCCTATCGGAATCTGGGAAACTGGGAAACCCAAAAGGGAGGCAGGCATAGAGGAGTCCATGCCCTTAGGGGGATACCCTCATTCCATCCTGCCTTCCAAAGTCTGCTTTCTCTAAGCCCTTCTTCTTCCCTGGCTTCTGTTACATGCATCTCTTGCAATGAGTCTCACTTCCTCCAACCTATCCTCCATGCTGCCCCCAGAGTGTTCTTCTAAAAGGCACCCTGGACACTGCTATTACACTGTACAAATACCTTCAGTGGCTCCCTTTGTCCAGGGTAAAGTCACACCTCAAATCCCCCTATGATCTGGCACCACCCTAACTCCTAGCCTCATTTCTTACCATTTTCCATCACACATCCAATATTCCAGCCATATTTAACTCACTGCCTTTTCCCAAACAGGCCTCAAGCTTCCTTTGCCTTTGCTTACAACGCTTATATCTCTATCATGGAGGGCTCCAGGAAGCATTCCCAAGCTGGATGAGATCATTCCCTCCTAAGAATTTACACAGCCCATGGGCCAGGCCACTCATTTCTACCAAAATCCCAGAGAAAGGCAGTGGTGAAGGAAAGCTGAGTCAATCTACAGCCAGCATTCAAGAGCAGGATGGCCAGTGTGTGAGTCCTATGGCTTCCACACAGAAAAGAGCAGGGCCAAGTATCCCAATATACTCTGAGGCATATTTGGCCATGATGCTTCAAGGCAGATATGGAAGGAGCCCGTACATATTATGAACCAAGAATGCCCTTGAACAAACCACTCTCCCAGCAAGGCAGAGAGAGAAGCCCCTGTCAGTAAGCACCTACTGTGTGCCAGGCACTTCACCTACATTGTGTCTGGTCCTCTCAGCAACATTGCGAGGTAGGAGTTATTATCTCCACTTTTCAGACAATGATAATAAAGTTCAGGGAGATAATGCTACTTGTCTGAGGTCAGCTGTTTAATGGTGGTGAAGTTGAGATTTGAACATAGGTCTCTCTGACGACTTCATCAGAGCTTTGTGGGACAGGTGGCATTTGCCCTGGGCTTTAAAAGCTAGGTAGACTTTGGACATGTAAAGCGAAGACAGAAATGATGAAGGAAACAAGGGTATTTCAGGTGAAGAGAATAGAATGGGAAAGGGGATATTTGGGTCTCTGGATTTAAAAAGAGAGACAACTTTGCTGTTTTCAAAAAAACAGAGTATGTGTTGGAGAGTAGCCGGAGCTAAGTCTGAGAAGGACAGTTAGGACCAATTCATGAAAGATCTCTAAATGTCAGGCTAAGGCAGGGGGATCAAGGAGCAGTCCCTTCCCCTTGCATCCAGAAAGCTTCTAAGATGGTGGCCTCGGTGAAGAGGGTTAGAGTAGAACCCAACAATACACACACAAAAATGGCTTCTTGTATCATATCTAACCAAGCAACTTTAGCAGCCTTTTGGGAGAAAAAAATAAATAAGTAACACCTGCAAGGCTTTGCTTGATAGTGTCTACAAGGGAGTTTTGGAAACAGACAGGCTGGTGGATCAAAATGTAATGCTCACCACTTAAATAGCTTTATTCTTCAACAGCTACACTAAGTCCCTAAGCCTCCCAGAACAAGGGAGGAGGTAACAGTCATCATTGCTCCTTGTAGAGGACAAACACTCCAGTCTTCAGGCACCTGGGGCCCCAGCTCAGACTCTGAGGGGAATAGGGGACCCTATCCCCAGAGGGTGGCTCTGAAAGGACTCAAGGGAGCAGGGTGCTGCTGGGTGGGGAGGTGTGTCTTCTTAGATCTTGGGCCCACCCTCAAGTCCACCCTAATCCTGATACTGGGGTCTGAAAGGGAAATATTTAGAGACCTACTGGAGACTGGGGAATGGAATTTAAAGGGTCTCAATTGCCCACCACTCTCAGCTCCTTGTTGGCCTGCCAATTGCTTTGCGCTGGTCATATGCCATATGATACAGCTACAAAAGCAGGGCTCCACCATGTGGGAACTGTTTGAAAAGGTCACCCTCCCATCCCCAGCCCATCCTAAACACCCCACAATTCATCTACAAGGTTCTATATGCCTACCAGCCTTTTCTGAAGGCCAGAGAGAACAGGGGAATTGCAGTCGTGAAACTGGACTCCAAATAGAACTCTTCTAAGAGTCCAAAACAAAAACCCCCTGCACAGGGGGTCTCCTCATGTTTCTTGTTTTGAAGACCATTTCCCTTTCCCTTCTCTGAGACAGGAACGCCTCTGTCAGTCCTTCACCAGAGGAGCCTCCACTCTTCTAGTCAGGAAAAGCTCAACCCCTATCATAGGGATGGGACTAACTCAAAGTCAAGGTGATCAATAGCACATAGTAACTCTCCATCAGTATCTCTCTCAAAGTCAATATGGGGGGCAAGAGGGGAGGGGGGTCTTGGGCACTCAAAAGGACAATACTCATCAATGTGTCTCCTTCAGTATGAGATAAGCCTACTCCTTCTTCCCATAGTTTTCCAAACTGTAATGTTTGGAAACACACGAGTGCATTCATGCACATGCACGCGCACACACACACGCGCAATTCCAAAGCTAAACAATAAGTCTCAAAGCCAATACAGACTCTAGACTACTAGAAGAGAAACATTTCCTAAATCCACAAAATCTGCACAGACTCCTCTGCCCATGTGAAGATCCATCTTATATTATTATGCAAACAGTAACACATCCCCTTTTTTGTTCAGGCCAGTTGGTATTGATTTTCTATCACTTGAAAGGACAAGAGTCCTGACCAACACACCTCATCACTCTACCGGTTAAGAAGATTTCAGCTGCAAATAACAGAAATGTATTCTCTCACAAAACACAAAAGTCTAGAGGTGGGATGGCCTCTAGGGTGGGTTGACTCAGGGGTTTAATGGTATCTTCAAGGTTCTTTCAAGCTCCCCACTCTGCCTAGAAAGGAAATGACCACAGTGGTTTCAGATATCACATTCATATGAAATATCCACATGACATAAACCTGAGGAAGTAGAGGCTTTTACTCCAGCTTTTAATACATCTCTTTCTCAGGGATAAGGCAAGGAAACTTTCCCCTAAAGTCTCGAGCAGGTATCTTCCGTGTTCCATTGGCCAACTTGAATCTCATGCCTTTACTCAACCAATAGATTAGGAGCGAAACAATGGCAAGCAAAATGGAATTTTCCTTAGACCAATCATGCTAATTTCTGAAGCTGGGTGTGGCAGAGTGCCCCAGAGACAGATGCCTGTGGTTGTGTGTGTAGGAGAGGTGAGAGGGCACTGAACAAGCAGCCTACCATGTGCATTACACTACATCTTATGGCTATTATGGCCAAAGCTTTCTTTAAACTTGGGCCACACCAAATCCTTAAGCAGGGTATCTTCTCCCAGTAGTCTCTGCAAGAGGGTGGTGGTCAGTAAAGACATGTACACACCTTGTCTAGAACCAACTTTTAGGCAATTCTTTCAGTCACTGTCTGCTCTTCTAGTCACTCTGAGGAAGGCTCTCCCAGCTGATGTGGGGGTTGGACTGGAGTGAAGTGGGGCTGGAGGCAGGACTACCAATCAGGAAGTTTGTAAGGCTGTCAGCCCAGGATCTGTGAAATGAGGAGACAGCCCAGCCCAGTAATGCTGAAGCCTGAGTCATGAGCACGTTTTGGAGGGAAGGCTGAGGATAAGACGGTATGCTCACAGAAGGAGGACTCTCAGGGATCAACCAAAGGAGGACATAAGGGCTCTGAGCCCTTCTATGAAGGTAAGGCAGGGAGACAAGACTCCATGAGTAAGAGGCAAAGGGAGAAGACCCCCACAGCCATCGCCTTTTCTTGTCCTGAATGGTGCCTGGCATGCTGGAAAGCCACGTCCTTTGTCAGGCCTGCCCCTGGTGGCCTCTCCCCATCAGTTCTGTGGGCATTCCTTGGGTGACTAGAACAGGGAACCTGAGATTTGATTCCTGCCACTGGTCCTCCTGCATTCTTGGATTAACCTTCACTCTCCAAACACTCTGTGCTCTTTCTTGCCCTCAAGTCTTTGCCTATGCTGCTCCCTCATCAGAAAGGCTTTTTCCCGCCTAGAATGCCCCACTTCATCACATGCAGCCTCTAGAGCCCCAGCTGAGCGAGTGGTGACTCCTTCCTTTTATTCCCAGACAGCTGTAGAGCTGTATGCCTCACCTTAGGTTGTAATTCCTATCCAAATGACAATCTACCCATCTCCCAGAGCTGTGAGCACTCCAAGGGCAGGGACCATGTCTTGTCCATCTTGGTGAGCTCTGCAGTACCCAGTCACTGTGGGGCCACAGCACCTGCTTAGGAAGCAAGGGTAGAGATGGTGGACAGGAGGGAGGTTCCTGTTGCTTTGTCTAGAGCTAAGCCGTCCAATATGGTAGCCTTAGCCACATGTGGCTATCTAAATGTAAAAATTTTTAATTTAGTTCCTTAGTTATACCAGTTGCTTTTCAAGGGTTCAATAGCCACTTGCAGCTAGTGGCTACTGATTAGAGAGTGCAAAAATATAGGACATTTCCATCATTGCATAAAATTCTAGTGCACAGTGCTGTTTTAGAGACTCATTATTGCTGCAGCTCTAAGAAGGGCAAACTGTCTACTACAAATTCCTTTCTTCTCCAGTCAGGCACCCAACACAAAGCCAGATACATCCTCCTTCCTCCTCTCTCCTTCCTCTCCACCTCCCTCCCTATCCCCTCCCCCCCCCCCCCCCCCCCCCCCCCCCCACCCAGGGTCAGAAGAATACTTCTCAGTGCCTTCAGAGTTCACAAAGCCTTTTTATAGTCTGTGTCTCTGACCCTTCACTAAATCCGGGGAGGTAAACAGGACAGAGATTATAATTCTCATCTTATAGGTGAGGGAACCAAAGCTCAGAGAGGGAAAGGCTCTTGCCCAAGGTCACCCAGCCAGCAAATGTTGGAGCCTAGATGGGACCTCAGGTTAGAGTCCCTTCTTTTTCTCCAATGCCATGTCACCTCTCACTGAGGGGCCACCTAATCCAACCTATCTGATGCACTAATTCCTTCAACAACATTTCTGTCAAGTGTTTATCCAGCTTCTGCTTCAGTGCTCCCTATAATTCAAACCTCATTGCCTTTCCCTGAAGCAGCACAATCCACCTGTAGACAGCCCTGCCAGAAAACTCTTGCTGATTCTGAGCCAGAATCAACCTTCTTGTAACTTCCCTGTCCTGAGACCTTAGAAATCATGGGATACAGCCATTCAAATGCTCTCTGCAACACCAGCACCAGTTAGCTCTCAGCCTCTGCTCTTATACCTCCAGTTTGGGGGTACTCAGCACCACTCAAGGAAGCCCTTTCCTTCTTCAGGCATTTAAACACCAGCCTCTCTCCAGCAGCCCCCCCCACCCCCGGCTTGCCCTCAGGCGCCTCCATAGACTATACCTGCTCTCTCTACCCCAGGGTACACCTTAGGGACAACGACCCATTCTCCTTAGTGTGCTTTTGTCCTGGCTGCAACTTCAACAGGTCATCAGAGACAGGATGCTCTATCCTCCTCTGTCCTCCCCTTTCGCATTAACATATAAGCCCCCTTATTCAATAGACCCCTCCCACAAGAGGCTAAGGTCATGTCAATAATAATAACTACTGCCACTGATTATGTGTTCACCATAATCGCCAGGCATTTTGATAAATGCTCTGCTTACACTTTACCTTCAAAACCCTGCAGGGCAATCATTATTATTATTCCCATTTCACAGATGAACAGACTGCTTATATACATGCCTGTCTCCCTAGGTGAGAGGACAACTGCAAGAATCAGGAAGATGGGTGTGACCAGGGACAATTCAGGTTTGAGCCTGGGTCAGTCCCAGGCCCCAGGGAGGGCAAAAGAGTTCAGAAGAATATAGAATCTGGTAATGTGCACAGGCCTTAGGGGCAAAAGACATGGGTTTAGGTCACAGTCACTTACCTGCTGTGTGACCTTAAGCAAGTCACTTTGTCTCTTTGAACCTCCATTTCTTCATGTGTAAAATGGAGCTTCCAACCCCAGGGGGTTGCAATGAAGAAACAGTGAATGCTTAGCACTGCGCATGGCCCTTCATGAGTTCTCGGCAATGGGAGCTAATGCCAATATTATCATCAATATTATTACAGAGAGGCCTTAAGCAGTGCTGAGGCAGGTATATTTGATAGTCTTGCCTTCCCACGCTGAACCTGGTCAGACCCAGTAGCTTCTGGCACCCCCTCATGGCTCCCAGCAAGTATCTGACTTCTGAGATGAGCCTTGTTATTTTTTTAATTAAGTAAGCTCTATGCCCAAGGAGGGGCTTGAACTCAGGACCTCAAGACCGAGAGTCACATGCACGACCGACTGAGCCCGCCAGCTTCCACCTCACAGATCAATTTAGATGTGCTAATGGAGATGGGGGGGAGGGCAAAGAGGGGCACAGACTGCTACTGTGGTGAGCCAGGCATTACCCATCCTTCTTTACAGAAAAGGAAGAGGGAAATGGGCAGGAATTAAAGGGTGGGGGTAAATGAGAGACGGCAAGGAAAGAGAAGAAACTAAAAATTACGTCATCTCACTTCTAAAGCAAACATGGCTTTGGGCAAGTCCATTTCTTCTCTGAGTCTCCACCAGCAACTCTATCAAAGGGGGTAATAATACCTCCTTTGCTGACTTGGGGTGCTGCACATGGGAGCCCCAGCCAGGGTTAGCCCACGGGGACACTCAGTGAGTTATCTACTCCTGAAGAATGGCTGGCAGCCCTGCTGTTGAGTCTTGGCCATCATGGCAGTCAATAAAAACAACATAATAACATAATACCTACTGTTTCCTGAATGCCTGCTCTGGGCTAATCCTCACAGCAACCTTCGAGGGAGGTGTCATCACCCACATTTGCAGAGGAAGAAACCGATAGTTCAGCACTGAACAAGGGTGACATGCCCAGGATCACTTAGTAAGCCAAGATGCCAGGACTGGCACCCAGGTCTGGCTGAAGCCAAATTTTGTTCCCTGACACCAAGCTGTGGAGCCCCTGTGAACCAAGCCCAAGTGTGGGAGTCTCTGAATGCATCTTCCATTCCAGCCCAGGGCCCACTGCCACAGACAAGACCACTATGTGTGGTGGAGGAGCATGAGACAGAGTTCTGGTCCCCTTTCTGCTGCAAAACGAACGCATGGTCCTAGCCTACTCCTTCTCTTCCTTGGCCTCAGTTTCTCCATCTATACGGTAGGGTGCTAGAAGTTAGGAGTCTCAGGGTTTTCCAACTACCGCCTGGGATCGTGCAGACAATAGGTAGAACTCAGAAGAGGAAAAGTGTTCTAGATGGGAACAGTGCACTGTGTTCCTCCACCCCTTAATAACCACCAATTTGTTAATCCCCGTAGCAGCAGGGTGAGTTATTGGGTACTATCATTATCCCCAATTTACAAGCAGGAGGTTGAATGAGAGAGGGACTGGCCCCAGGCTCAGGGCAGGGATGGGATCAGTGAAAGCCTGGAAAATGCTACAAATTGCTTCAGAATTGGGGGAGGGAACAGTAGGGGGACAAGGCAGGCCTCGGGTGGTAGGGGAGGGGGGAAATGACACAGGAATATATTTCTGATCCTCGTGAAGCTTTAGTCCCTTCAGGCCATCTGAGCCAGCTCTCTGCATGCACAGATGGGCAGGTGGGGGCCCAGAGAGGGGCAGAGACTGGCCCAAGTTCACACAGCCAGAATAGCAGACTCAGAACACACAATGCCATGGGTTCTCATCTGAGGCTGTTCTGATGGGAGCTGGGGGCAGGGAGGGGGGTGCAGAAGGAGATGGCTCCTAAGAGCTGGGCTCCCTCTGTGGCCCTCCCTGAATTCCTAGAGAAAGCAGCCAGCAGTAAGCCCCTGGGGATTATGTGTGTACTAATGGCCTGTGACAAAGGCAGCAGGATAAGCTCTCTGCTCTGCAGACTAAACAAGGTGCAAGAAGCCAAGTCAAACAAAAGCCGAGGTTTTGTGTTGGCCTGGCTGGTGGGCTAGAAACAACTCAGCCTCTTGGGAGGCCAGGCCTATGCCACCACCCAGAATCTCCTCTGGTGGCCTTTCTCCCCTTTGCCACTGAGGGTCGGAAAGGAATATGTCTCTAACACATGACCATCCCTGTTTGTAGCACAGAATGTACTTTCACCCAAGATGAAGAAACATCAGAGAGGGAATGGAAGATACATGTTCCGAGACGCACAGCAAGTCAGGCAGGCAGCTGGGACCTAAGGCCTCCTGCTCCACCTTAGCCTCCCAGATTCTTCCATAAATTAGTGTTGAGTGACATATGAACACTGAAACAGAGGGAAATGCAATACTCCAATTTCTATCCAAAGTATTGTCCTACATGACTTCTCACCAGAATCCGTGGGCACAAGCCCAGGTTCAAGTCCTGCTCCTGCCCCTTTCTAGCTCCATGGCTTTGGCAAATTACTTCACCACTCTGAGCCTTGAAGACAGGAGAATAATAGTGCCCACCTCAGAGAGTTGTTGGGTGATTAAATGAGTAATGGGTGCAGAACATCTGCTCCATGGCTGGCATACAGTGGGCACCTGACTACTGTTATTGCTGTTAGTAACTCTGGCACCAATCTGCTAGATGGCCCAGGGCAAGGCCCTCCACCTCCCAAGCCTCTCATTCTGCTTATTAATTAATTTATTTTGAGAGAGAGGAGAGAGAACAGGAGACAGAAAGAGAGAGAGAGAGAGAGAGAGAGAGAGAGAGAGAGAATCTCAAGCAGGTTCCATGCTGTCAGTGCAGAACTTGATGTGCTTGAACTCACAAAGTATGAGATCATGACCTGAGCTGAAACCAAAGGTCAGACATTTAACCAACTGAGCCACCCAGGCACCCAACCAAAGCCTGTCATTCTTCTCTCTCTCAACTGGCATGCCGCAAAGATTTCTTCTAACTCCAAGGCTCTGTGGTCTCTAACACCAGCTTTTCCCAACCCACATGAATCTATGGACTCCAGAGTCAGGGAAGTGGGCTGGGAGCCTCTGTCACTTCCCTATTTCCCTTTCTAGGCCAGGCTGCCTGCCCCGGGCCCTGAGCTCCACACACCCACTCCTGGGTGTTCTGGGTGTGAGTCCCCACAGCAGACAGTCTGTCCATTCCCAGAGTGGCTGCTGAGTCACTCCTGGTGCTGCTCTGAAGGTTTGTGTATAATTGCAAATTAGGAGACCTTAAGCCTTGAAGAGCTGGGAGACTGGGGCTGAAGAAGAGGGTCAGGAGTATTTGGGGACTGCACAGGGGGCATCACATCCCTCTTCCCTGGCAGTACAGCCCTAAAGGGTAGAAAGACAAATCTTCCCTGCCTTGTTTCTGGTAAAAACTGGAGACACAGGCATCCTCCCAACCTCCGGGGGGGGGGGGGGGGACTTACGAGCCAGTCTCAAGCAACCCTCTCAGCCATGTGTCAAAGGGGGCCCTCCCCACAGTCCTAACTGTGCAGGGACTATTCTGGTTGTTTCTGAAAGCAGCTTCCTTTCTACATTGTAGAGCTCATTTCTGCAAAATGAGAATGATTTGACTTCAGGCCTGGGGCCATTTCTCATCCTTCCCTTTTGGTTTCCAACAGGAGCAAGAAGAGATCTGCCTCACGGGGATTAAGGCAATACTGTTCTCTACCAGCTAGGGAGGTGGCAGCAGGACGTGTGAGGAGATTACATACCTGCCCCTGCTTACCTGTCTGTGTGTCAAGTTTAAGCCCCTGGAGGGTTTGTGTAACACTGTTTAGGAATCTTGAAAAATAGAGACCCTATTTGTGGGATTATAGGGTGTGGAGACGTTCTCAACTTTCACACTGAGGCTTCGGACGGCTGCCAGCCCCACTCAGTCCTGCCAGTTGCTGAGTCCTGCTTTGCACAGAAATGACTTCTTCCAGTGTATTAAAAATGAGTCACATCCCGGGAGTCACATCCCATGCCTCTTATCTTTAGATTAAGCACATTCTGCCACTGACCAGTTTGGACTCAATGTTTCCAGACACAGGGAAGATGGGGGACTGTAGAGGCTCTGCTCTTCTGGGTGCTTGCTGTGTAACCTTAGGCAGGTCATTTCCCCTCTCTGGGCTTCCATTTATTAATCTGTTACCAAAACATAACAACCTATCACCACAGCTATTGTTCAGGAAGAGGTGAAGGTGCTTTCTGAAATGTATACTAAACTGTGGCACAAATTCAAGGGCTTATCACTGTCAAATCTTATGAATTATTTGACTCTTTAAACTGTATATATGTATAACCTTGATAAAAATAAAAACTTTTTAAAAATGATGTGTTGGGTGCCTGGGTGGCTCAGTTGGTTAAGCGCCTGACTTCGATTCAGGTCATGATCTCATAGTTCGTGAGTTCGAGCCCCCGGCTCTGTACTGATGGCTCAGAGCCTGGAGCCTGCTTTGGATTCTGTGTCTCCCTCTCTCTGCCCCTCCCCAGTTCAGGCTCTGTCTCTCTCCCTCTCAAAAATAAATAAACATTTTAAAAACTGATGTGTTGACAAGTGTTTTACAGTTTAGTTAAAACATTTGAGAATAATCAGAGAAAAGTACCTAGAAAACTAATCAGAGCAATTATTAACTCCAGGAAAAACAAAAAATCAAGAAGAAAAACACAGTATTTTACTTGACTTAGCACTAAACAGTATTACGTAATCATACTAACGAAAACACTGAATGCTGACTGAACCAAACATTGTGGTAGTACAGTGAGAGGATGGAGGGAGGGAAAATTGGGAGAAGTTAGTTAAGAGGGATAAATCCTCTTCAATAAAACTAAGGAATCAATAAAGTAATGTCTAAGGTTTATAAATAAAGAAATAACAGTATAAGCATATCAATTAGAAATTCAGATATAACTAGCAGAACAAACACCTAAAGGAGTGAAAATCAGTTGTCTGGAGGGAACAGCCCCAGGGAATGGGAAAGGAAGAGGAAGACAGTTATTTTTCATTATAAATAAGACTTTTAGTATTACTTGACTCTTCAAGTTGTATGCATATATTCTTGGATCAAAATGAAAATTAACTGAAAAAATAAAACCAGAAGCAAATGACAGCTACAAGGAGGCTCATTTAGGTTCCAGATAAACAAGGACTTTCTAATATCTAGATCTATCTAAAAGTGGAATTAGGGGCGCCTGGGTGGCGCAGTCGGTTAAGCATCCGACTTCAGCCGGGTCACGATCTCGCGGTCTGTGAGTTTGAGCCCCGCGTCAGGCTCTGGGCTGATGGCTTAGAGCCTGGAGCCTGTTTCCGATTCTGTGTCTCCCTCTCTCTCTGCCCCTCCCCCGTTCATGCTCTGTCTCTCTCTGTCCCAAAAATAAATAAACGTTGAAAAAAAAATAAAAGTAAAAAAAAAAATAAAAGTGGAATTAGTTTCCCCTACGGATAGTGACTTCTCTGTCATCAAAAGTATTAAGCAGAAAGCATATGTCCATCTGCCAGAAATAAGGCAAAGGGTTCCAGCTTTGGCTGGGAAGTTTGACTAAATAAGCTTAGGGATCCCTTTCAACTCTAAGATCCTTTCCAATTCTATGCATCTGTGGAAGTAGAGATGTTTTTGTCATTTATCTCCTAAGTAATTCAGGTATGTATGTATTTAATAAGCATTTTCTTAGTGCCTATTTTGTTTCTGGTGCTGCACCAGGTCTTGGGTTTGGGATAGAGGTGCCAAGATAAATATGACACAGGGTCTGCCTACAAGAATCTTTGAAGGTCAGTTCTGGAAAGTTCCTCAGTGTTTGTCTGACCCAACCCCTCATTATACAGAGAAGGAAACTGAGGCCCAGAGAGAGGCAGACACATGCACAATGTCACACAGCATTAGTGGTAGAGTAAAGCTCACATCTAGACCTCTTGATTCCTGGGCTAGTCCCATTTTCCTCACAATGCCTCCTCTGAAGAGCAATACCTTAAAAACGGTTCTAACAAAAATGAAGCTATTCGTCATGGTATTCACTGACCTTACACAGACATCATTGTGCAATGAATCTTGTTTTAACTGTAACAAGGTTTGGCTTCCTGGTTATCTCCTTCAGAAGGGTATGTGGTGAGCTTTCTGGAGACACCCAAAGTTCACTGAACCCAAACCTCCAAGTCATTAACCAGAAAGGTCTGAAACAACAGAAATAAAACTGGCATTGCCTTGTCTCACCATCTCGTGAGATGCGTGAGAATTCGTAAGTAAAGAGTTACCGCCTGTGTCATGGGTAAAATCCCAAATCATTTTGTGGAGTTTGTTATGATTCCAACAGCTATGAGAGCCAACAACTGCATGTTCCAACATCTTTGTAGTATCACTTCCTGGATCCTTTCTGCTTGATTTGGTAGCCCTGTCTTTGCCACCTTGAATAAAGTCCCACGTCTCACTGAATTTGTTTTCCCTATCTAGTTTGTTTGTTTGTTTGTTTGTTTGTTTGTTTGTTTGTTTAAGTAAGACTAGACCAGTGGTTCTCAGCCAGGGGCAATTTTGTTCCATCCCCCAGGGGACATCTGGCAATGTCTGGATACATTTTTGGTTGTCACAGTTGGGGTGAGGTGCTACTGGCATCTAGTGGGGTAAAAGGCCAGGGCTGCTACTAAACATCTTACAGTACACAGAGCAGCCCCTCCCAACACAGAGTGATCTGTTCCAAAATGTCAATACTACTGCTGTTAGGAAATCCTGGGCTAGATTCTTTGGCTGAAAGGAACAGGAACTCAAGCCCAACTTGTTTAAGCAAAAGAAGAAAAAAAAAATCAGTATGGTTATTGTTAAGATATTATCATTGGTGTTTGATGGATGGATACACCTTGGCAACTAGAATAAGTAATTCAACTCCCATCTGGACTGCCTCTCTTTTCTCTCTGTTTTCCTTCTGTTCTCATTCTTTCCATGTGACACAGGATTAGCCACCCAGCTCTGAGTTCATATCTTCACAGCTTCACATCTAGAGAGAAAAAGGTCCTTTTCTTTCCACAAATTCCAGGGAAGGATTCTGATTGGTAAAGTTTGGGTCATATGCTTATCCCTTGAACCAAAGACTAATGCCAGAAAAAGTGAAGCATATAAAATGATTGGCCTAGTACATGCCTACCCCTATAGCCAGAGAGATGAAGTCAGTTTCCTGAACTTGAAGAAGGGGTTCTAGATAGACAAAAACAGTAGCCACTACACCATGGAATAATAAAGAGGGTGAGGGACTAAGAGTCAAATATCTTAATGCCATTCTTGACTCTCCCTCTGATTTACTGTGTTTTCTTGACAGTCCCTTTCCCTTTCTGGGCCCCAGTTTCTCACCTATACAATGAAAAGATGGACCAGAAGTCAAAGGGATCCCCCATCTCTAACATCTGATAACTTTTTGTTAGTTGTTAAGTATTATTCATCACCCCAACAAGGATGACATTTGAAAATACTTGCTAAACCCACCAAGTTTGCTGGTTCCAGGATAGAACATAGTCTAGAAATATCTAAAAATTTTCAAGTTATTTTAGTTATCTAATCTTTCCCAACTTCTTAATGATAATGAAAAAAGCATCAAGTAAAATGCTTTAGCATCTATTCATATTTTCAAAATGGTCCAATGCCCTTCTCAATTCTTACATAATATGCAACCCTTATGGGGAAATTTTACAGACCCACAAAAACTACTTATACATTGCTTTTTATTTAAAAAAAAAATTATTTGTGGGGCGCCTGGGTAGCTCAGTCGGTTGAGTGATCGACTTCAGCTCAGGTCATGATCTCACGATTTGTGAGTTCGAGTCCCGTGTCGGGCTCTGTGCTGACTGCTCAGAGCCTGTAGCCTGCTTCAGATTCTGTCTCCTTCTCTCTCTGCCCCTCCCCCACTCATGCTCTGTCTCTCTCTGTCTCTGAAATAAATAAACATTAAAAAAAATAAATAAAATAAAAAATAAATAAAGAAAAAAGGAAAAAAATTGTGATTTGTGATTTTTTATTTAAAAAATTATTTATGAATTATTTGTTCATAATCACATATGAACAAAATCTGCTTTTAACTTGGTATAAAATTTTTATGGGGTGCCTAGGTGGCTCAATTGGTTGAGTGGCCAGCTCTTGGTTTTGACTTAGGTCATGATCTCATGGTTCATGGGTTTGAGCTCCATGTCAGGCTCCACACTGACAGTGTGGAGTGCCTGGGATTCTCTCTCTCTCCCTCTCTCTCTCTGCCCCTTTCCTGCTTGCACTCACATGAGTGCACTCTCTCTCTCTCTCTCTCAAAATAAATAAAATTTAAACGGTCTTTAAAATATTTGGGGGCGCCTGGGTGGCTCAGTTGGTTAAGTGTCCGACTCTTGGTCTTAGCTCAGGTCATGATCATGTGGTACATGAGTTCAAGTCCTGCATCAGTCTCTGTGCTGACAGTGCGGAGCCTGCTTGGGAGTCTCCCTCTCTCTCTCTCTCTTTCTCTCTTTCCCTCTCTCTCTGCTCCTGCCCGCTCATGCTCTCTCTCTCTCTCTCAAAAAATAAATAAACTTAAAAATTTTTTATGTTAAGCCTTATTATGAAATGTATATAATAAAAAAAATAGACAATGTTGGGAAATTTCCCCAACAATATGGAAAATAAGGCAAAGATTTCTTTATCAACAACTGCTCATTCATTCAAGAGATATTCCCTGAGTGTCTGCTATGTGTCAGACACTATTCACTGACTGCTCCTGGGTAACTTACATCCTAGTGGATGTAGCTACATTCTAGTGATTGAATTCAGATTTCTTGAACTCTAGACCATCATCAAGATGAAGTCCATATCTCTCGGCCCCGTAGCCTCTCCAGCTCCAAGAGAACTCACATCCATACTCTTCACCTTGCCAAACAGAACTCCCAGCTCCTTCACACCTGTTACTGGAAACCCTCTTGCACTCTCCACATTTGTATTGCTTCCTCTGCAAAACCCCCTCGATGGTTCTCTTCCTACCACACAGATTTTGTCCTGCCCTCCTCTCTGCCCTTAGAACTTCATACACATGTCTACCACATAGCACATCTCACTTTATATCAGAATTATTTGTTAGGGTCACATTGGACTATGGCTTTCTCTAGGGAAAAGAAAGGTTCTTGTTTACCTGAGGATTTTCAGAGCTTGACAATCACCACACATCACACGCATGCACACCCACATGCCTCTGACTTGCTCTTCCTCCTCTACTCCTCTCACTCCTCTTCTCCCACCCTTCCAACTTACTCAGGCAGAAACCTGGGCTTCATCCGCAGTGAATCCCTCACCCTCGCCTCCCACATCCAACAAAGGTTTGTCATGTCTACCTCCACACACACCCTCACTTCTGTATCAATTACTTCCCTTGGACGAGATCAATCCTGCCCCATCCCTCCATAGCATAGGTAGCTCATTAATCTTGACTTCCTCTAACAAGGCTACCTTAATTCCTGCCCCCCAACCCCAGGCTGGCCTGAGTGTCTGCTCTGAGTAGTTTAGGTCTCCTGTGCTTCCTAGTTTATATGGTGATTGTTCTCTCCTATTAGACTATAAGCTCCAGGAGGACAGGTTCTTATTTATAACTGCATCCCCATCTCCTAGCCTATTGCCTGAGACGTGATGAGTCACCACTAATGACTTTTTAAATAAATGTGGAACAAATTTGTTTGGAGTCAGAAAGCCTGAATGCTACTCAGATCTGCCATAGTTAACTAGCTGGGTCACTGTGCACTTACCTTCTCTGAGCCTCAATGTTCTCATCTGTTAAAAGGTCATAATAACTCCTCCAGTTTACCACCAGGATGAATATAAAACTCAAATGAGATAATAAATGTGAAAGCTACTTATAACCTCTAAGTTGTCTTACACACATAAGGGGTTATTTCCAAACGTTTTGGGTTTTTGTTTGTGTTGCGTTTTCTCTGTTATTTCAGATATAACTAGGTACTGCTCCTGTTTATGAATTTCCTGTAGGTGCAGAATCCAAGAAGAAAAAGATTGCTGCTGCTTATCTCTGAGATTTAGAACTTAAATGTTTTGATCTTTTTAATGGTTAGAAGAACAGCTTTAATACAAATTGTACTAGAGCCACTGCTTTGAATGACCTAAGTTTCACCTAAACAACCAGTACCAAATTGATACAAATTCAACAAACTAACCCTTTATAATATTGGTTTAAGAGGGAAGAACTGACAACCAGTACCAAATTGATACAAATTCAACAAACTAACCCTTTATAATATTGGTTTAAGAGGGAAGAACTGACAACTTAGGACAGAGTAAACAGGGAAAAAAGAAATTCAAAGCAACCTTAAGTTCGGTTTTACACCTATTAAATTAGAAAACAACATTTTAAAATGGTAACTCTCAACGCTGTTGAGGTTACAGAAAAGCCAATATACACATACAGTGCTATTTGCATATGAATTGTTTGCTTCTTTGGAAAGCAAACTGATAAAATACATCAAGAGCCAAAACATAATACTACTCTTGGAAATCTATCTTAAGGGAAGAATTTAACACAAAAGGCTCTGTGCACAAAAACATATAGTATTACTCATAAATAATAAGAAAGTACAAACATTTAAAAGAGTGGAGAAGTGGTTTGGTAAAGCATGTTGCACCCACTGGATGAAATATTTTATAGCCATTAAAAACAATCATTTTGGATGCATGGGCATGGCATCCTAGTCCTGCCCATGAAACCCCTGTGAGTACTGTTGGATGGCTTCTCATATCAGGAGAAGGCCAAGCTTTTAGATACTTGCTCAAGTCTTCATGTAAGTCAAAGCCAAGTTCTCCAAGATGTTTCCAGTGAAGGTGTTCAGCTTAAGCCAAAGCCCCCAAGATACCAAGTGGCAGTGGGCTGGCAGGAGGTGCCAACAGGCACTCTAACATTACAGGAGTTTGGTAACTTACTGTGTACTCTGATCACAATGGGGCTGTCCACATTCTGCTGGCCTTGAAGGAGACTGTGGACACATGCAGGAAGGCTGTGCTCCTGCAGCCAGCTTGCAGCCAAAATTAAAAAGATGGCCAGACCTCCTCCCCACCCCCAGAAAGAGAGAGACAAGTGTATTCAAAGAGCCTGGGGGAGCCTTTGATTCTGTGCTCCATGAAACTGTAAGAGGGTCCCAATAAACTGTACCTCTCAGTATTCATGTACTTAGGTAGCACCCTCTCCTTGAATCCAGACTGGTCCTGGGACTCACTTGCAAATGATGATGCATGCCTTCTGCAGCTACATCAGAAAAACCTTTCCAGCTTCCACCTGGGTCTTTGGGAACACTCTCTGAGAGTCCTGGAACCCTGTGACTGCCATCCTGGAAAAGCCACATACAGGCACTCTGGTTGACACTCACAGAAAAGCTCAGCCTTCAAGCCATTCCCTCTAAGCATCACACATATTAGCAAAGCTGTCTCGGATCCTCCCAACCAGCCCATCCACAACCTGATTACTCCCAAGTGACCTCAGTCAGTGCCACATGGAGCACAAAAATGAAACAGAAAAAAAAAGAAAAAAAAGAATTGATCAGCTAATCTTAGCCCAAATTCCTGAAAAAATCATGGGACAGAATAAAATGGTTGTTATTTTAAGCCACTAAGTTTGGGAGTAGTTAATATGCAGCAGTATAAAACCAGCACATAAGCTTTGGAGGATGCTTGAGAATAAACTCATAATTCCAGAAACATAATTCCAGGCAGATGATGGTAAAGCATCAAGCATTTATCCTGCCTTATCTTTATGAACTGTACTTCAGAGGAACCAAAGAGTTGATGAGATTGACTTCTTCCTCATAGAAGAAATACAGCTAATAAATGTGAGTGAATACCAGAATTAGAATGTTATTATTATATTAAAATAAACAGAATGTTTGACATTCCTGATGAAATAATAGCATGAAGCACTGATCATCAATGACTGCTCAAATCATTAGGCAAACAGCGAGTGGGGAACGCTATAATGAACAGATCAGGCTGAAAGCACTTCAACCCACTAATTGATATCTTCTTACTAAGCCACGACAAGAGAAAACGAGCCATTATGGGTCTCCTGGTATGTATGAGGCAACAAGAAGTATACAGCACCAACTCTGAAACTCCCTTGCCCCCAGATCAAACCCAAGCCTGACAGCACTTCTGGATTTCATTCCACGGACCAGAGGAACATGTTAAACAATCTCCAGGGGGTATAATCAGCAAAATGCAAAACATGGTAAATTCTACAAGCCAAACAACCAAGCTTCTTCAAAATATAACTTTTTTGTTGAGGAAGAAGGGGAATGAATCTACTGATTTAAAAGACACTTAGAAGATATATCCACTAAATTCAATGTGTAGACTATCTCTAGATACAGATATATATATTCGAATACGTATATATTTGGAACATTGTATACTTGATGATATTAAGAAATCATTTTTAGGGGAGCCTGAGTGGTTCAGTCAGTTAAGCGTCCGACTTCAGCTCAGGTCATGATCTCACGGTTTGTGGGTTAGAGTTCCGCATCGGGCTCTGTGCTAACAGCTCAGAGCTTAGAGCCTGCTTTGGATTCTGTGTCTCCCTCTCTCTGCCTCTCACCCACTTGTACTCTGTCTCTGTCTCTCAAAAATGAATAAATGTAAAAAAAAAATTTTTTTAAAGAAATCATTTTTATTTTTTAGGTGTGATAGGATTTTGTAGATAATTTTTTATAGCATCTTTATCTTTAGAGATAAAAGATACATGTATCCCAGATGCATCTGGGATTTCCTTTAAAATAATCCAGTGGTGAGGGGATAGGAGTGGATTTCGTATAAATGAAGCAAGACCAGCCATATATGTAGATATTATTAAAGCTAGGAGGTGGGGATGTGGAGGTTTAACACACTGATTATCCCCACTTTTTGTATAAAATTTAAATTTGCATTAAAAAAACTTAAAAAAAATAGCTTTAGCCAAAACAATGGAGGGAGGTATTTCCAGTGATGCATCACTGAGTGATCTGAGTGCAAGAGAGACAGTCTTTACCTCTTCCCCTCTCGCCAAATCCCCCTGCACTTATAGGACTAGAGACCTAAAGAGGAGTCTGAAGTCACATTTTAAGGGTGCATAATGGAGGGGAGTTTGGAGAGGGAACAAAATTATTAAGGAGGATTATACTGTCACCACTTGACACAATGGGGATTGCTGCTTTTAACTGCTTTAAACAAGTCTTACTTCATACCAGAGCTTCTACTCAAGAAGGCGTCGCCATGGGAAGTGGATCCTGCTCAGGAGATCAAATCTTTCTTCCTGGCTGGGTCTTTGAGTACATGCTCCTTCCCTACACGGCAAGAGAATGAAGGTGGTTTTTAGAATGCACTTGAAATTCTTTTTTCCTCTTCATGGTGTCCTTGCAGCCAGGTGTCTTGGAAGGCCCAGGAATGAAGGAGCCTCTGGATAAGGCGGCTGTCCTGCCTGAGAGGCTGGGGACCAGGTCAAGTTTCTGCCTTTCCGTGCATCTCTATTTCCTCCAGGTGCAGTGAGAAGCAATATAGCACAGGGTCAGCCAGTGGGCTCTAGACACAGCTGTTTCCACAAGTCATCAACTGGGCAACCTTTCACCTCCTGCACCCCTAAAAACAAGATGCGTCACCAGCAGCTCTATTGGAGTTGTCTACAAAACTACACCCAGAGCTCTCACTCTTGCTGTATCTGCTCAAACTGCTACCATATGATCCAGAAATATGGTCTCAGTATGTGCCATCAGTTTCCGTCAGTAGTCAAAGGAGACAGGCTTCATCAGATCAGACTAAGTGATCATCCTTGAGTGGATTATAATCCACAAGACAACTACCAGATGAAGGAAATAATGCTATCTCTTTATTCACATATTTTTAATCTTAAAAAAAAAAAGAAGTAGAGATGGTAACTTCCAGCTCACATATCTTTTAGCTAATGTCTGTAAAGTGCTCAGCATGGATTCTAGAGCCAAGACAGCTTTCAAAAAAATGGTTATTACTATAGTTTATTTCTCCATAAAATGTAGATTGGTCTAACAATTGTTAAGGGTCCTCCTTCTCCTCATTCTAATGTTGGAGGAATCATTCGTTTATACAATAGTATTTCTCTTCAAGCCCTACACCAGGTGCTGGTGCTGAGGTGGAGACAAACTTGGCATGGGAGCTGGGGGCTAAACTAAGCATATAAGGTAAAAACTCAGCATACTCAAAATTACTCTTAAATTTCCTTCACCATCAGCTGACCTCCCAATAATTTGCTCAAAGGTGCTGAAAGAGGTGCTATTGGGGGGAGTTACATGGTCTGGGCCATGGAGTGATGGTGGCTGAGGGATCTTTCGGGACGTGGCATCTTGTCTCCTTTTAGGACCTGGAAGGTTAAGAGCCTTACACTCTCCTCCATTCAGAGAAAAGCTGTGTCCCCTCCTTTGCCTTTGAGTCTTCAACCCCAGTGTTGACAAGAAAATGGAGAGCAACTTCAATGGTCACCTTTCATCAAGTTGAAGGTCGCCACGAGATGGTCATTTCCCAGTGATCAGGAGCATGCTGCTTCAGTAGGCTCCTCACGCCTCCCTGTGGCAGGTAGGCCCCCACAACCTGTTCTCATCATTCTATACAAATGCAATGAGTACCTTCCATGAGCAAGATGTTGTGCTGAGCACTGACAAGAAAGGAATAACCCAAAGGTGGCTTCCCAACCAGGACTGTATAGACACAGACCCTAGACATGCTGACAAGGTCACAAGAAGGAACAGAGATGGGCTATAGGGAACTGGGAGACAGGAAGAGTCCCCAGCCTTCCTGGGAGGTGACCCTGGACTTGACTCTTGAAGGACAGGAGAGATATGAGATGCAAAACACTGGCAAAAGGCTACCATGGGATACGGAGACAACATGAGGTCAAGTCTGGAGACAGGAAAGATGGACTATGTCCAAGTAACAGCAGGTGGATCATATGGTTGATTGAAGGGGGAGAACAACAGGGCCAGGTGGCAAAAGGCCATAAGATCAGGCCTAGAAGACTGGACTTTATTGTGTAGGCAGCATACAGTCAAAGGTCTGGGGCTCGCCTTGAAAAGAGGACCACAGCTGGGTGTGAAGCTCTCCTCCCCAGACCTACCCACACCCTCATGGGATGTTGTACAGCCCCAAGGTCAATCCTTTCCATAACTTCAACAGAACTGTGGTGTCAAGAGAGACAACCTTTTATGTTTTTGACACAATTGCCCTTCACTTGTAGAGAAACATACCAAGATGGAATGAGGGTGGTGAAGGTGATGTGAATGGCTCCCAGCAAAGTAGCAGACGAAATACCCCGGAAGCTCCCTGCAACAAAACACCCAGAAATGCTGAGTAATATTTGTTTTAGTCATTTTAAATATATAGGAAATGTTGCAGGAAAGTAAGGGCATTTCCAAGATCAAAACAAAGGGAGAGCTGAAACCCAGAAAAGATAGAGAGTTGCAGCAGTCTTACAGAGGAGCTGTCAAGGTAATAAGGGAACCCGGAGCTTCCCTTCCAAGTAGGAGATAAGCTTATTAAGGATTGTGCTAGAAGGCTCCCTGGGAGTCCCTGACTGCTCTCTGCTTACAGTGCTTGGAAAAGCCAGGACTATTTTGTCTAGGGAGACAACTGGTGTGGTGGAGAGAGCCCCTGACTGACCTGGCCTCTAACCTCCCACATCACTCCTTCCCTTCTCCAAGCCTCAATTTTATTTTTTTACAACTGACCTCCACAACCGACCTCACAGAGTTGCTGGGAAAATGTATTCATATTCATTCAACAAATCCATACTGACCATGGAGTGTGACAAGTGCTGGGATATGGAGTTGAACATGATAAAATCCCTGCCTTCAAGGGATTCATGTTCTAGTGAGTGAAAAGAGAAAACAGAGAACAATATGGGAAAGAGATAGTAAAGATATGCACTAGGTGGAGATGAGGGAACTCTCCCCAGCCTTGGCCAACAGGCTTTGGGAGGTAGTGTCTGAGCTGAGTCACAAAGGATGGGTAGGAGTTGCTCACAAGAAGGTGGGGAGGGGATTCCAGGTATGAGCGGAGCCCAGAGTCTGGAGCAGCCTGGCATGTATAGGGAACTACATAATGGCGCAGTGCTACTGGGTGATAAAATGCAGCTGGAGTATGGTGGGAGAAAAAGGCCAACAGAGATGCAGCTCACATGGCTGGAAGATGAGGCCTTGCACATGCACCACTGAAAGTTATATGAATTTCAGAAAAACGCCTTCCTCCTTGCAATAATTTGCAATCCTCTTCCCACAATCATAACACCTATGGCTGACATCAGAGTAAGTCAGGCTACCCCTTTGAGTTTGCCTGGGTTCCCCAGAAAGCAGAGCATGATTCAGGGGCTTACGAGCTACTCTTTTATTAGGGAGTAGCAGTGAGGGATAAGGGGAGGGAAGCAGAAAGGAGAGAAGGCCAATACAAGGATGCATTATGGAGATGGCCGCTGCTAAATGAGCCTCATTTTCCAGCTCATGGAAATGCCCCCAGGCCATCTGCGTCTCAGGTAGAGTGACCAATTGTCCCGGCTTTCATAGGACTGAATTGCCTAGGATTTCCCAGGACATGAGACTTACAGTGCTAAAACCAGGAAAGTCCCAGGCAAATCAGAATTAGTTTGTCTACCCTGGTCACAGGACTGTTTTGGGGGAAGAAGGGGAAGAATGGATCCACCAGCTCCCTTTCCCAGTGGTTGAAGTTTCCCCCACGGATGCTAATTTCCCCCATATTTCTGAGTTGTGCATCAATGGGCATCATATGGGTTCTACAGCAGAGTCACCAGGGAAGTCCCAGGATGGAGGAGAAAGTTATGCAACATGGGCCTACATAAGGCACTATCAGGGTGAGACCACAGGAAGCTGGCATCCACACAAAAGTGGTAACTAGCAGCAGCTTAAATAAGAGATGGTCAGGCTGAAAAGATCTAAAGTAGTGCATCCTTCAGCCCTAATTTAAAGACATTAGTCCAGGCAATCTTATACCCTCACTTTGTGAGCTCTCATGGGTGTGCAACAGTCAGCTCAGTGTCTTGGTGCCGTCTCCATGCCCATCATGAATACAGCAGCTAAATACTCTTAAATTATAAAAGTCCTAGGGGTGCTTGGCTAGCGCAGTTGGAAGAGCAGGTAACTCTCGATCTTGGGTTTGTGAGCTCGAGCCCCATGTGGAGTGTAGTGATTACTTAAATCTTTTAAAAAATTATAAAAATCCAAAATATCTACTAGGGAATAGAAAGAAAGGCACTCCGAGATTGTAAGGGATTATAGGTCATTAGTAGGTGGACATCTTTTTTTTTAACATTTATTATGTTTTTTTACTATTTTTTTTTAACATTTATTTATTTTTGAGAGACAGAGAGAGACAGAGCATGAACAGAGGAGGGGCAGAGGGAGAGGAGACACAGAAACTGAAGTAGGCTCCAGGCTCTGAGCTGTCAGCACAGAGCCTGATGTGGGGCTCAAACCCACAAATCGTGAGATCATGACCTGAGCTGAAGTCAGACACTTAACCGACTGAGCCACCCAGGCTCCCCTAATGTTTATTTATTTTTGAGAGAAAGAGAATGCAAGCTGGGGAGGACAGAGAGAGAGGGAGACAGAGAATCTGAAGCATGCTCCATACTGTCAACACAAAGCCCAACTCAGGGCTCGAACCCACAAACCATGAGATCACGACCTGAGCCAAAGTCAGACACTCAACCAACTGAGCCACCCAGGGGCCCCTAGGTGGACATCTTTAATAGATAAGCAAACACAAGATGACAGAAAGATACAATCGGGTCTAATCCAGAAAGCAATGGGAATGGAATATTAACCAGAGTTGCTCTGAATCCAGATCCCTCACCTCTTAATCATGGAGTTCAGAACCGCTCTCCTAATTCAACTTGAAGCCACTGGATGTCCTTGTCATGGTACCCCATGCTGCCTCAGCACATAAGCAAATACACTAAAACCACAGGAGTGGATGAGACAGCCCAAAGAATGGCCTACAGAATGACAAGGGATGTAAAACAAGGATGGATCCTGAAGAACAATACTTTAAAAATTTTTTTTAATGTGTATTTATTTTTGAGAGAGAGAGAGCGAGCCAGGCAGGGGCACAGAGAGAGGGAGACACAGAATCCAAAGCAAGTTTCAGGCTCTGAGCTGTCAGCACACAGCCTGATGTGGGGCTGAAGTCAGACACTGAATGAGCCACCTAGATGGCCCAAGAACATTAATATTTTTTAAAAGGTCAGGAGAGAAGGAGCTCACAAAGGAGACAAGTAAGAGTAGAATCAGGAAAATTCATTGTTGCGTGTAGTACCAAAGGAAAGGCTTCTCAGCTGTAAAATGCAGGGGGGAAAAAAAAGTTAAGTCTGATAAGGATTGAAACACTTCCAATGGGTTTGGCTATTAGAGGTTCCTGGTGTCCTTAGGGAAACCTAGGTGGGGGCAGGAGGCAGAATATGGTGAGCTCTGGAGTGAACAGGCAGTAAAGAAGTAGGAATGGTGAGTACTAACTACTCTTTAAAGAAATTTGGATAAGATTAGTAAACCAGTTGAAAGGCAAGAAGATAATTGTTAGAACAAGATCCTAGAGAAAGCTGGAGGGGATGAATGAGGTCCAGAGTATAGGGGGACAGATTGGCCTTGAAGAGAATGAGGGACATTCTGAGAATGAGATAAAGGGGGTGATGTTGGATTGGAGGATAAGAAAGTGGGAAGACAGGGAAGGTCGCACTTGATGGTCTCAATTGCCCCATGAAGTATGACATACAGAGAGGGGTATGGGAAACTATGGGGTGTGAATAGTTGTTCAGAGAAATGGAAGGATGAATAAAAGGATTGCTAAGTGGCACTAAGAGCCTGGCTGAGACTGAAGACCCTGAACACGTTGCTGTATGGTAGTGATTTGTTCATTCATTCATTTGTTAATCCACCCATTTTGGATTACATCAATGATTGTTGGTTCTGACTGGAAATTAATCAGTGAGTTAGTTTTGGTCATATAGACAGACACAGGTCAGAGTTTCATAAAGATCAGAGCTCCAAGTCGTCATCATGACTCCATCACAGCCACACCTACCAAGTGATCTCATCCTTCACCACAGCTTCCGCTACCAGGTGGATGCTGATGACCTCCAAATCTTTAACCCCAGTCCAAATCTTCCCCTAGGATTTAAGACCAGCATATACCCAACAGACACCTCAGTCTCAACATAACCAAATCCATACTCACCAACTTCATCCCTGAATCTGCTCCAGCAGGGGAGTGGACCTCCTTGGACTGCCTATGTACACAAGGGTATCAGGTTTCCTTTTCAATATCTAATTCCTTGCCTGGTTCTAAAATTGCCACCTCCAAAGGCTTTCCCTTCAGATCAGGATTCATGACATTCAAGGGCTACATATGGCTCTACTCACTTGAAATCCCAAAAGAAATGTTTAAATATCTCTTCTAGATTCCCCCAACAGACTGCATACCCACACCATGACTCACTATAAGCCACTACAATTAACCAACACCACCCAGCATTGAAGGTTTCCTCCTGCCATAGCCCAAGCACCAGCTCAGAGGTTCTGCCAAAGAATTAATGTCAGCACTTAAGATCACGGAAAAGAAAAAATAGATCTAAATTTATACCATCACCTTACCTTGGCCAACTGTGTCCAACCTCTCAAAGCCAAGTGAGGACACAACTCTACTGTAAAGCGGTTTAGACCACAGCCCCGTTGGAATAACAAATGGACTTCTTCCTCTCTGCAAAGGATTATGGCACCTTGACCAGGCTCATCAGGAAAAAGCATGTTGATTGATTGATCACATCTGCCACAAGGACAGGCATAAGGTAGGGAGGTAACACCAGTATGGGAGAGCTTCACATGTAAAAAGGCTTCATTAGACTACAAACCTCCACTAGACCTTAATTAAAGACTTGCAAGTCTTACTACTGGTTATGGGGCACACAATTGTTTTATGTTAGCATGTTTATTCACTCATTCTTTTGTTCATTTAGATTTATTGAATTGATTATCGGAATGACTCCTTTCGATGGACTGTATCAGGGAAAGCCGTGAAATATGATCTGGAGACAGTTCCAGGCAGAGGGAACACCTAGTACAAAAACCTTAAGGCAGGAAATAATTTATGTGTTCAAGGGAAGGAAAAAAGGCCGGCATACTGATGAGGAAGAGACTGGTTCAAAAAGACACTCGAGAGATAAATACAGGCTAGATCACACAGAGCTTTGTAGGCCAGGATAAAGAGTTTAGACCCTATTCTTGGTGCTTTGAAAACCCATTTAAAGGCTCTCAGCAGAAGAGTTGGCATGATCTGATTTATACTTTTAAATAACCACTCTGGCTGCTGAGTGGAAAATACAGAGTAGGGGAGCAGGAGAGAGACAGGGAGACCAGTTAAGAGACCACTACAATAATGCATTAGAGTTAATGTTGGCTTGAACAAAGACAGAAATGGTGATGATTAAGAAAAGTTTCAAATTCTTGATTAGTTCTAGAGAGACATTCAATAGGACTTGGTTATAAGGGGTGAGAAAGATCAATAAATCAGATATATCCAAGGTTTTAGGCCTGATAACCTATGTGAATGGGTATTATTTATTGGAATAGGGAGGGTGGAAGGAAGAACAGGTTTAAAGGTGGGAAGAACCAAAAGTTTGATTTGGAACAAGTTAAATCTAAGACACTTATCAGACATCCAAGTGAAGGTACTCAATATATTTTTGGATATTTATGAGTCAAGGTCTAAGATACAGGCAGAGCTAGAGATGAGAGTGTTGGAGGGCTCTGTTGCATAGAGTGTACCCAAAGCTTTGGACCAGAGAAGATCACTAGCAGAAGAGGATGCAGAGAAGGAGATCTACAGTCAAGACTTGGAGCACTCTGACATTTGGAAGGCAAGCAGCAATAAGGCTGCCAGCACAAAGGGGTAGCCAAAAGCATGTGGTATTCTAGAAGCGAAGTGAAGAAAGTAATTCAAGAAGGGAGTGGTCAAGAAGGGAGTATCAAATACTGCAGAAAGATCACATAAGAACAGAAATGTGACCATTGGAGGTCAGATGACCTCATCAGAGTCCCAGTGGACCAGGCGGGGTGGGGGGGAGGAAGAGAACCCCAATGGCAGAGGGCCAACCAGAGAACAGGAGGTGAGGAAGTAGAAACAGGTGACAAATGCATGGAAAGGGCTGCCGTGAAAGGCAGCAGAGAAATAGGACATCAGCTGCAGGAAGACACTGTAAGCAGTGATAATGGAATAGGTATACATTTTGTTAGAAAAGATCTGGGTGAAGAGGCGCCTGCGTGGCTCAGTCAGTTAAGCATCCAACTCTTGGTTTTGGTTCAGGTCATAATCTCACGGTTTGTGAGTTTGAGCCCTCCATTAGGCTTCACAATGACAGTGCAGAGCCTGCTTGGGACTCTCTTTCTCCCTCTCTCTCTGTCCCTTCCCCATTCACTCTCTCTCTCTCAAAATACATAAATAACTTTTAAAATATATATATATACACACATATATATACATATATATTATATATATGTGTATATACATAATATATATATAATATATACATATATGTTATATATGTATGTATGTATATATGTGTGTGTGTATATATATATATATATATATGTGTATATATATATATATATATATATGTATATATATATATATAAAAGATCTGGGTGGACAGAAAACAACCAGGGATGCAGCAGAGATGGGAGAATTGAAAAAAGAGGTCAGAGGATTAAGCTCACAAGTAGATCTTTTATTTTTAATGTTTATTTATTTTTGAAAGAGCACACGTGGGGGAGGGGCAGAGAGAGGGAGACAGAGGATCCGAAGTAGGCTCTGCACTGACAGCAGTGAGCCTGATGTGGTGCCCAAACTCAGGAACCATGAGATCATGACCTGAACTGAAGTTGGACGCTTAGCCGACTGAACCACCCAGGTGCCCTGAAAAGTGCATCTTTTGATAAAAACAGGGACACTTCATACATAGCAATATGTAATCAGGCAGGAAATAGGGAAACAAATTTGGATGAATTGGGAGGTATGGTGGGAAGATAAGGGTGTTCCTATCTAACTGTTACATTTATCAGTGATCTGGAAGGTAAGGTCATCAGATGAGGGGGAGGGGCATGGAATGGACGGCCCCTCCTGAGAGGCCCTCCTAATGAGTGGGGAAGAAAGGAGGTAAGGATGTAAAATAATTGTGTTGGGGAGTGAGAAGTAAACACCCTGGGAAGGGTGGGAGGATTGCTGAACAGGACTGAGTGCTTACCTGAGATCTGTGGCCAGGAGTTTAAAGTGAGACCAACAGGTCTGGGTATGTGTTTCCTCTTATGATGTCTATTTGCTTGAGTTCAGGTATGTAGTAAGCAGACATGCAGGCTTACTGAGAGCAAATATGAGGGAAGAAGAGAAAAAAAAAAAGGAATTAAGAGTGCCTGAAGAGGGCAGTTATGATGATGAACCACAAAAATAAGCTGGTTAAGAGAAGAAGTGAGAACATGAGGGAAATGACAGAGTGAAAAAGTGGGAGGGCCAATGTTTTGGAAGTCTTGATGAAGTGGAAGTATTACCCCCAGGAAGCTGAAATCAGAATAAGTGGGGGTCAGAGAGTAGGATGCCTAGATTTTTGGTGATGATATGGTCATGGATATGACAAAGGACTGGGTGGCTGGGGTGGGGGTGGGAGTGGGGGGTTCAGATCAAAGGAGGAGATCACAAAGGAGATGAAATAAAGACATGGGGCTGACAGGTCAGCATGTTGGATAGCTCATCCACATGGATGCTGAAGTCACCAGGAATGATGTCAGGAAAAAGAACAAACAGGAAGACAGTATGTGATAGCTAAAGATACTAATGAAAGAGGGTAAAGAGTGCATTAAGGTGTACTTCAGAGGAATGGAGTTTTGAAGGAAGAGGAGGAAGAAACAGATTCGGAATTGACAACAGAAAGCAAGGAGGCCCTACCTAGCTCACCCCACCTGCCCACCTATCCCACCTATCCCACCTTCAGGCCCTCATGTACCCAATGTTTAAGAGGAGAGACTCCTCCACCTGAAAGGGTTGTGGAAGAAACAGTGTCACAAGCAGACATCCAGCTTTCACTTAGAGAAGAGGTTGAGGATATTGGGGAGAGTGTTGTGGACAGCCATGAGTTCACAAACCCACAGAGGAAGAGTCTGGGAGTGTCAGAAGAGGTGGGAAATGAAGTCACATTAGAGTAGCATGGAGATTAAGGTCCCACTGACTTGCAGAGCTTGGGTTTCTGGAGATGACTGAAGCAAACAGAAGTGTGAAGAATCTGAGGATTTCCTAGAGAAAGATGGCCTTGACACAGAAGGCTCATGGCTGGTGGACAACAATTCTCTTCTGTGCTGGTGAGTGGGGCAGAAATCAGAGAGTGAGCCCCATAAGGGATTGTTCTCCTAGGTGGCCAGCCCTGGAGTTCACTGTGAAGGCTTCTGAGGAGGGGATGTACCTGATACTGGATCCTTGGAACCATTTTTCTCTCTGGTGACACAGTGTTATGGCAATCTGGAGTACAAGGCACACAGAACCTGCCGCTCTGCTCCTGGGTAGTGCAGTGGTGTGGGGACAGCCTTCCAAATCACTCCCCATTAGTGTCATTCATGTAAACACCATGGTGGTTTCTCAGTTGGAGTCTGCAGATCCATCTTCAAGTTTTCAGGAGGAATTTTAATTTTTCTATCTTAATAATAATCTTAAAAAAAGTAAAATCATACCCTATATCATCTAGAGGTAGGATTGCCAGAGAAAACACAGGACTCACAGTTAAATTTGAATTTCAGATAAACAACAAATACTTTTTTAGTATAATTACAGTTCAGATATTGCATAGGACATACTTAAATACTAAAAAATTATACTTTACCCCTAACTATTGCCACATGACATCAGTGTCTGTATTAATCAGGGTTCTCCAGAGATACACAGGATGAGTTAGCAAGGTGGTGACCCAGGAAAGCCAATGGTGTAGTTCCAGTCCAAGTCCAAAGGCCTGAGAACCAGGAGATTTGATGGTATAGTTCTGGTCTGAAGGCTGACAGGTTTGGGATTAAAAAAAAAAAAAAAAAAAAAGAGGCCAATGTCCTAGTTCAAAAGCAATCAGGTAAGAATTCTCTTACTCAGGAAAGTGTTGGCCTTTTTAGTCTGTGCAAGCCTTCAACTGATTGGATGAGGCCCATCCACATTCAGGGGGGAAAATCTGCTTTATTCAATCTAATGATTTAATGTTTACTTATTTATTTTTGAGAGAGAAAAAACGCACATGTGTGCGAGCAGGGGAGGGGTGGAGAAAGAGGGAGACAGAGAATCCGAAATAGTATTTAGTCTAAAGATCTAAATTTTAATCTTATACCAAAACACCCTCATAAAAACATCAAAATAATGTTTGACCAAATATCATTTTGGCCTAACCAAAATGACACATAAAATTAACCATCACATTGCCCATGTTTGTATTTTTATGATGGAATAGGGACCAACCAATAGTGCTTTTATTATAACAGTTAATGAGAAAAGAGAGACAGACCTAACCTCAAGGTGTTAACTAAAGATGAAACAATACCACAGGCCTGTAAGAGGCAAGCTTTCAGAAGTTTGAATGGAAAAAGACTGTGAGAGAACTGAGTCATCCCATGCACAGAGTAGTAAAGACATGACAAATTCAAAAGAATCTTCCCCTTAACAGGTCAGCCTCACGGTAATGTTGCAAATAGCCTGCGAGTGTCAGCAAGAAAAGAAATCCATCACACTGAATGCATTAGTTTGGATTTTGATGGGTTTGTAGCATTGTATTTACTTTGTAAATTTGTTTTGATTTTACTATATATAAGAGGGCTATATCTACTTTTATATATGTATATATATATATATATATATATATATATATTTAAATTACATTAAATTAAAATACATTTAAGTCAATACTAGGGGAGTCAATAATATTTTTGTCCTTTTAAATGGGTCCATTAGATGATTAGCCTTCGTTTGAGAAACACATATATAATGTAAAAGATTTTTGGCCCTTTTTGAGGAGATTTGTATTTGGGAGCATTTCATTTGTAGACTTCATTGAACTAGATGCTATTAAAGCTTTTTTAAAATAACAAATTGAAAAAAAAAAGTGTATACTATGGGCTATGTTGCTTGGAAAGTGTTGCCCATCATATTTCCTCTCAGAGATACACAAAGCATTTTAGCAAATAAAAGGCTCTGAGAAATCTGACAGAAAAGGATGTCAAATGTTGTTTCAGTCAGTGTTTCCCAAGCTTATGTGAGCAAAGAATATCTCCACTGCAGCAACTATTAATATTCTGAGGAATAGCTTTCTTTGAAAAATCAGTTTGAAAAACACTCATCCATAACTCTGTCCAAAATGGGGATACTCTATCCGACACGTTTGTGCCAAGGACCCCTCTAGCAGTCTAGTGAGGCCTATGGGCATCTTAGAAGAATGTACTGAAATGCATAAAATAAAACATAAAGGATTACAAAGGAAGCCAATTATACTGAAATACGGCTTTCAAAATAATTTTTTTTAAATGGGAGTACCTAAAAGAGAGAGGGAGGAGGGAACAGAAAAAAATTAAAGGAATAATGGCTGAGGACCATATCTATATGATTCTATTTATATGAAATATCTAAAATAGGGAAATCTATAGAGACCACGAGTAGACAAAGGGGGCACACTAGAAGACAGCAGGAAAAAGAGGAGGGTTTCCCTTTGGGATAATGAAATGCTCTAAAATTGATTTTGGTGATGGATGTCCATCATCCATACATATAATTATGTACATTTAATTGTACAGTTTACATGGGTTAATTATATGGTATGTAAATTATATCTCAATAAATGTTTTTAAAATTATGATCAAAAATTTTCCAATTATGTTGAAAACTATAAATGCACACAGATCCAAGAAGCCCAATAAATCCCAAACAGAAGAAATATAAAAACTACACCAAAGCACATTGTATTCAAATTGCTCAAAACAAACGATAAAGAGAAAAATCTTGAAAGCAGCCTGAGACACATTATGCACAGTGGGAAAAAGAGATGACAAAGGATTTATTGTTAAATGCAATGAAAGGTACAAGACAGTAGAGCAAAATCTTTTATACACAAGAGAAGAAAAACTGTCAACCTAGAATTCTACACACCGTGAAATTATCTTTTAAAAACAAAGGCAACACAATGAGATTCCACCTCAACCCATTAGGACGGCTACTATCCAAACAATGGAAAACAATTAAGTGTTGACAAGGATCTGGAGAAACTGAAACCCTCCTGCCTCGCTAGTGGGAATATAAAATGATGCAGCCACTGTGGAAAACAGTTTGGTGGTCCCTCAAAAAAATTAAACATAAAGTCACCAATATGATCCAGTAATTCCACTCGTAGGTATATACCCAATATAACTGAAGGTAGGTGTTCAAACAACAATCTATACAAGATATATATAGTCAAAAATGATGTGTACTGTACACTTAAAAATTTGGTTAAGAACGTAGATCTCATGTTCTTACAATATATATATTTTAAATATACACAAAAGGGGCGCCTGGGTGGCTCAGTCGGTTGAACATCTGACTTCAGCTCAGGTCATGATCTCGCAGTTGATGAGTTCCAGCCCTGCATCAGGCTCTGTGCTGACAGCTCAGAGCCTGGAGCCTGCTTCTGATTCTGTGTCTCCCTCTTTCTCTGCCCCTCCCCCACTCATGCTCTGTCTCTCTCTGTCTCAAAAATAAAGATAAACATTAAAATACACACACACACACACACACACACACACACACACACACAAATGTTCATAGTAGCACTATTCACAATCCCCAAAAAGGCAAAAACAAAAACAAACGTCCACCATCTGATGAATGGATAAACAAAACTGGTATATCTATACAATGGAATATTATTTGGACACAAAAAGGAATGAAGTAGTGATACATGCTACAACATGATGAACTCCAAAAACATACTAAGTAAAAGAAACCAGTCATAAAGAGCTACATGTTGTAGGATTCCATTTATTCCATATCCCATTACGAAATATCCAGAATAGGCAAATCTATAGAGAGAGAATGCACATTAGTGACTGCCAGAGGCTGGGGAAGGGGAGAATGGGGAGAGTCTTCCTAAAGAGTATGGGGCTTCCCTGCCTCTGATACTGTGTCTCCCTCTCTCTCTCTGCCCCTCCCTTGCTCACACTCTATCATCCCCCCCCCACCGCCGCCTCTCTCTCTCTCAAAAATAAATAAACATTCAAAAAAAATTTTTTAAAGAGTATGGGCTTCCTTTTGGATTACAAAAATATCCTGCAACTACAGTGGTAATGATTCACAATACTGTGAATGTACTAAATGCCACTGAATTGCACACTTTAAAATAGTTAAATGGTAAATGTTATGCTTGTGTATTTTATCGCAATTTTTAAAACCACAATAACATACACTACACACTTATTAAAATGATTAAAAGTTTAAAAACTAAAGGACTAGTCATACTAATTATCAGCAAAGATATGGAAGAAATAGAAGCCTCCACCGTAGATTACTGGTGGGAATGTATGTTACTATCACTTTGGAAAACAGTTTGGTGGTTTCTTAAAAAGTCCCACATATACCAACTACTACATGATTCAGCCATTCATTTACCAGGTGTCCCAAGAAAATGAACACACATGTCCACACACAGACTCATGCACAAATGTTTATAGCAATTTTACTGTAATAGCCAAAAACTATTGGAAACAACCACAGTCCATCAGCAGAGGAATGGATAAATCATGGTATATCCATACAACAGAATACTACTCAGCAATACAAAAAAAGTAAGTTATTGGCACATGCAACAACCTGGGAGAATCTCAAAAGAATTGAGTGATGAGAAGCCAGACAGAAATGAGTATATGCTGTATGATTCCATTTATATAAAATTTTAGGAAATGCAAATAAGCTATTATGACAAAAGCAGGTCAGTGGTTTCCTGGTGATCAGGTGATAGGGTGGGGTTGGTGGTAAGCAACAGGGAAAGGAGTTTCAAAAAGACACAAGGAAAGTTTTGTGGGTAAAGTATATATTCACCATCATAACTGTAGACATTTTTTCACAGGTATATACACATGCCAAAACTTATCAAATCACACACTTTAAATATGTGGAATTTACTGCATTTCAATTATATCTCACTGAAACTCCTAACAACATTTTAAAAGTATATGTGATAATATAGGTTTAGGGAAGAAAATATAAATCAAGCTTATATTTTCTACTAGATTATGCAATTTTAATGTTTTTGCTTTAAAATATTTAAATCTTGTGCCAAAAGGTGAAAGTAATGTTTAAAACATTTACTAGGCACTGCACTCAGTGTATTATACTGATTGCTCTAATGATAAATGTATTGGTCAGAACAAGCTAGATTAAGCCACAGTAACAAACAGCTAAATCTGAGTGGCTTAATACCAACAGGGTTTATTTCTTATTCACTCCACACATCCATAATAGTTGATAGGAGGTTACATTCATGGTAATCTCTCTGAGACCCAGGCCAAAAAGCTCCAACATTCTGAAATGTGGCCTCCACGCAGCTGGTGAAGAATGAACTAAACGGTCAAGTCCAGCCCACAGGGTATGGCTTTATTTCAAGGGGCCAGGGGAGTGAATGCCTCCATGTGCCCAGAAGTAGAGGAGAAATGGATGTTGGTAAACATTAATAACGTACCACAATTTCCCATGGCACTAAAAATTTTTCCACACCAAAATATGACAAAAGAATTGAAACAATGTACTCCGTGAGCCAGAGATTTTACCCAGAAAAGGTGGGAGAACTGCCAATTCCATCCACACTCACATCTCCTATATTCTCTTTTACACCTAACAGAGAGCCAAAATTCAGGGTAACCCAGGGGCATCTAAGTGGCAACTCAATTTGACTTTTAAAAGTCTCCTAACTGCCTAGAAATCACCTCTTTTACACTTGCTATGCATGCCATCAAATACCTACTCACTCATTCAGTAGCTGTCCCCTATGCCCAGATGTTGAAGAAAGCCATGGGGGGGGGGGGGGGTGTCTGCTCTCAAGAGGTCTAAACAAGCTGCTATGGGAACAGGAGTTTTTCCTAAAAAGGTCTTAAACTTTAACCTAACCACTTTTTTTCTACTTTTGTGATATACATCTGGGTCCCACCTTGCCAACTCTACAGCTTACCAGCTCCATGGCCATAGGCAATACCTTCACCTTTCTGAGGCTCAGTTTCCTCACCTGTAAAACGGGAATAATAAGGCTTACCTCCCAAGATTGTTGTGAGAACAAGAATGAGATCATGTCTATGGAAATGCTTTGTAAACTGTAAAGTTTTGTGTCAGTCCAAGTTATCACCACCATCACCATCATCATGGCTGTCTTGCACTGTCTAGAAGGGGAGCCCCAGGGTTGGGGAAGGCCCAGAGGAGAGAGGGGCTCCCAGCCTGACCCTAGACTCCACTGGAGGCAGGGCCTCTCTCTAATTAACTCGTCCTGGCAAAAGTTCCTTGCTGGACATGTTTGCCTACGGGGGAAGAGCCAGGTGAGGCTTCCAGGGGCCGCCCACTGGCCCTGACACACGGGGGAGGAAGGATGACTCACCAGCCCTGTAACAGCCTCGCTGACAGGTCTCTTGGCCCAACCCCTGGCACAGACCGTAGAGGGCTGGCAAGGGTGCAGCAGGGCCATCAGGTTTTCAAGAAGAGGGAGAACCAGAGGAAGATGAAAAGAGGGAGGGGAAGAAAAAGGAGAGATAAAGGAAAAGGCACGAAAAGGCAAAAGGAAGAAATGAAGAAAAGGAAAGCAGAACGTGGTTACCAGGGGCTGGGGGGAGGAGGAAATAAGAAGTTGTTATTCAATGGATATTTTGCAAGGTGAAAAAAAAAAAGTTCTGGAGATAGTTGCAAAACAGTGTGAATGTGCTTAACATCACCATACACTTAAGATGGTAAATTTTATATTGTTTTTACCATAATTAAAAACAGACCTTAGAAAATTATTTTTTTAAGTGAAGAAATGATAAGGGGGAGGAAGGAGGGAGACGGGGGGGAGGAGCGAGGAAGCGATGGAGGAAGGGAGAGAAGGATGTAGAGAGGGAGGCAAGAGGGAAAAGGAAGGAAGAAGGATAGAGAGGTGAAGGAAGAAAGGAGGGAGGGATGAAAGGGAACGCCTCACAGTGGACTAGCTAGCAGCACACCCCGCCGGCTTTCCTCCAGTCAGCCCTGGGCGCAGGGGACGGGGGCTCGGGCGCCTGGCTGAGCGTGACGTCATCGCGCCGCGCCGCCTCCCGCGTCCCGGGGTTGTGCAACCGCGTGGCGTGGTACCTAGCCCCACCGGCGGGTCCCGCTCTCCTTGGGTGGCTGCGAGTCCCTTGGCCTTTGGCTTTCTGCCCGGCCAGCCCCGATGGCGGCAGGAAGGCGATAATTGCCCAGAGACGCAGCACTTATCTGGCCCGGTTGTGCAAGGCGCGCAGGAGGGAGGGCCCCGGGCAGCGGCTCTCACGCCTCAGCGGCTAGGCATGCGCGCGGGGGCGACGAGCGAACGGTGGTCTCCGGGCGGTTGGGGAGGGGGGGGCGCCTCCAAGAGTTCCCGCTGGAGCGGCCGCCTCCCTACTCGGGGAAGAAAGGCGAGCGTGATCGCATGCTCGTCGTTAGAGAAGGGGAGGACCTGGGTTCCCAACCTGGCCCTGCACCTGCCAAGAGGCATGAAGTCGAACAAGTCACTTGCTTCTGGGCCCCAGGATCCTCTGTGCACTAGAAGTAAAATTACTACCTCTCCTGGTGGTTGTGAGGATTAGAAATAATGCAAGTGAGGCCTAGAGCAGTGCCAGCACACATTAGGCACACACTGAATGGTGGCCATTAATTATTTCTCCTGTCACCCACTCCAGGAGCTCACGCTAAAATTCTATGTGCTAGGCTCTCCCTCCTGGCCCACAGCCTGCCAATCAAGACCTGGGTTCAAATTTTATCTGTCACTGACTTGCTGGACCTTAGGAAATTTGCCTTCCCTCTCTGGTCTTCAGTTTCCTCTTCCAAAATTGTATGATGAAGGTTCCCACCCCAGTAATCTGTTGGGAGGTTTAAATGAGGTAATCTTTGAGAAAATGTGAGGTACAGATCTGTGTCAGATTCTGCCAACCGTTGTCTGAAAAATTCCTTTCCCTTGGTTTCCATGACAACAGGCACTCAAGGTTTTCTTCCTACCTCCGGCTATTTCTTCCTAGTGTCTCTGTCCTCCCTTACACACCCCTTACAAGTTGATGTGCCTTGAGGTTCTGTCTTAGACATTCCTTGGTGAGGGGTGACTTCACTGCATCTTCCCCAAGACTTCAGGTCCCAGCAGCCACTTCAGCCCAGATCTCTCTTCTAGAGATGCACATGTTTACAGGAACCGTTTAGCATGTTCCAAAACTGAACATAATCATCTTCCTATCACAAAGCCATAGGGCAATGTCTAGGTTCTCCATCTTCCCCCAGGGTCAAAAAAGAACCTGAGAGCCGTCTTTAAGGCTTCTCTTTCTCCCATCCTCGTCCTATCCAATCACTAAGTCCTATCCTTTTACCGCTCTAATGTCCCTTTAGCCTGTCTTTACCACTCCTGCTGTCATTATCTCAGTCTTGGCAGCTGCCATATTGCTCACCTGGGAGACTGAGGCAACAGCCTCCTCAGCCTCCTAACTTGTCATTCTGTGTTCATTCTTGTCCCCTCCAACATACTCTACACTGAAGACACAGTAGCCATCCTAAAATACAAATCTTCCATCACTCTGCATCGGTTTTTTTCCTTAGTTCTCCCATTAGTTTCCTGTTACTTGCCTGCCTTCCAAACTCTAACCAGATGAAATTTATTTCCGTCCTAAGAGTGCTATGACTTTGGGCCTTCTCACATGCTGTCTCTCTTTGTTTGGCTCACTCCTGTTTATCCTACAGATCTCCACCTAGCTGCTTCCTTTGCATAGCTTTCCATGATCTTCCCAAACCTTGACTAACATAGGCAACCCTCCTATTTGCTCTTAAAGTAGTAACATATAAACTTGTATCGTTTTATACAAACTTTCTAGAAAGCAAAAAGAAATGTGTATTAAAATCTTTTAATATGCTCAAATCTGTCAACCCAGCAATTCCTCTTCTGAGAAATTTAAGAAAGCCTGAAACATGTACACAAATATTTAAGGACACTGACATTCATCAGAATGAAAAATAGAAATAACCAAAAGGTCCAACAAGGGATTGGTTAAACATCACACCCATACAATGGAATACTTTGAAGCCATTAAAGATGTGAAGTATGTAACAGATGGAAAATTGCTTACAGTATAATGTTAGCTGGGGAAAGCAGGTTCAAAATGCTAGGTATAGGGGCGCCTGGGTGGCTTGGTCGGTTAAGCGTCTGACTTCGGCTCCGGTCATGATCTCACGGTCCGTGAGTTCAAGCCCCACGTCGGGTTCTGTGCTGACAGCTCAGAGCCTGGAGCCTGTTTCAGATTCTGTGTCTCCCTCTCTCTCTGCTCCTCCCCTGTTCATGGTCTGTCTCTCTCTGTCTCAAAAATAAATAAACGTTAAAAAAAATATTTTTCAAAATGCTAGGTATATACTGCAGGGATCTAATTTTTTCATTTAAATCCACATAGAAAAACGCATCTGGAAGAATGCATGCCAAAATAGTAAGAGTGATCATCTCTAGGTGATGGGGTTATGAGAGATTTTAATTTTGTTCATTTTGCTCATCTATGTTTTCTCCCATAATCCTTTATTTGCTAATTATATGATTTTTGAAAAAAATAAAATGTTTGTTGACTGATTGGGTATTCTTGTCCAGAGGCCTGAGCCAACCTGGCTGGGATAGATAGGCCTCCCAGAGCTCTTTGCCAGCTTGAGAGGGGAGGGGCCTAAACACCAGAACAAAATGCTTCTCACTTGTGCCTGATTCAAATCCATAGCAATGCCAGCAGGAAGGAAAAACTGTTGCTCTTTTGGTAGAGATGGATACTAGAAGAATTTTCACTCATTGAAGAATTTGGCTTAGGAATTTCCAGGCTGGTAGTATTCAGAGAGACCTTGGAGATTTTCAAATTCTGCACCCTCATCTTGGAATTGGGGGACCAGAAACCCAAAGATGTCGGTGACTTGCCAGCCCTGCCAGATCGCACAGGAAGGTAATGGCAGAGCCGGAATTTGAACATTTTTCCTCACTCCCTGGTTCCTCTTCATTCTACTATAAGTTTCCACCCCCCATCCCCAGAAACTGATGCCAAGACTATTCCCCCCCTCCACACACACAGAAGCAAGCTGCTAGATTCCCATCCAAACTCCATACATCCAGAAAACAAACCACCCTTGCATTCATTTAACTTTTTACCATGGGGCTCTCTTACACTAATCCTTGAGAAATTGACCCACCTAAATGGTCTACCAAGTTCTGTTCTCAAGAATATCCAACTCAGTAACAATTACATTCCAAACTCCACTGTTTTCTATATGCCTGTATGCCAAGCACATTTCCATAAGATATTCCGTTTTATTTTTATATTTTTATTTTATTCTCCCAGTAGCTCTACAATGCAGGTATAACTGTCCTATTGCCCTATGAGGAAAGTGAGACTCAAGAAGGTTAAATAACTTTGTCAGGGTCATATCCATAAGCGCCACAGCTGGGATTCAAATTTCCACTCACAGTAGACCCTGCCTGTACCAGTGTTTCCCTGGTCCACACTGCCATCCCAGAGCAGATGTCCTTTCTATAATCTGCTGAGAGGCATTTTTGAGACTGACAGGATATCAGAGCTAAAGAGACCTTGGAGATCCTCATTTCACATTTCCACATTTTATTTCATTCTTCGAGCAAACCATGTTGCACAGAGTAGTTTATACCATGAACTATGGGTACAAGACCTGAACTTAAACCCTGGCCCTGCCACTCACTAATTGTATGACTTTACTTAACCTCTCTGTGCCTCAGATTCCTCATCTGCAGAGTGTGGATAATAATACTACTTAATTCACAGAATTGTTACAAGGCTTAGATGAGTTACAAGGTGAAAGTACACAAAACAGTGCTTGGCACATGGTAAGCTCTCCATAAACAGCTTTTGCCCTCATCATTACTATACTGTTTTTACTACTTATAAGAGCTTATGATGTACCAGGTGTTAAGATAGTGAGGGTAGGAGCACCTGAGTGGCTCAGTCGGTTAAGTGTCCGACTTCAGCTCAGGTCATGATCTCATGGTTCGTGAGTTTGAGCACGACATTGGGCTCTGTGCTGACAGCTCAGATCTTGGAGCCTGCTTTGGAGTCTGTGTCTCCCTCTTTCGCTGCTCCTCCCCGCCTGCGCTCTGTGCCTCTCTCTCTCTTAAAAATAAATAAACATTATGGGGCGCCTGGGTGGCGCAGTCGGTTAAGCGTCCGACTTCAGCCAGGTCACGATCTCTCAGTCCGTGAGTTCGAGCCCCGCGTCGGGCTCTGGGCTGATGGCTCAGAGCCTGGAGCCTGTTTCCGATTCTGTGTCTCCCTCTCTCTCTGCCCCTCCCCCGTTCATGCTCTGCCTCTCTCTGTCCCAAAAATAAATAAACGTTGAAAAATAAATAAACATTAAAACATTTTTTAAAAAGACAAAGATAACATAGACACGTCGTCTCCTCAGGAAACTCATAGTATAGAAGAAGAATGCAGAAACCATATATAATTATATTTTAACAATGTGACAAATGCAATAACAGATTTGTGTGGACACTCCAGGAGTGGTGTGACTTCTCCAAGGCAGCAGCAAAGTTAGGACTTGAGCCAGGGTGTCCTGAGCCTCCTTCCATCCCACTTCATTGATTGGGAATTTGCACATAGCACATAACAGGTAAGACCCAAAACCTCTCCACAAAGCATCAAAAGGAGACTCCTAAGGCCATGGCTGACTCAGCTGAAGATGTTACTAATGTATAGATAAAGGCAATAAACATTTACTGAATGAGTCAATGAGTCAAAGGCATTGGTGAGAAGATGGCCAACTTTTCCCTCACTCTCACCTCCTCAATGTACAGGCATGAGGCAGTGGCACAGGATGAAGCAGCAGTGAGCCCTGGGGGACAGCTGGTTACCACCACTTTCTCCTCAAAAAGATGGTATTTTGGGACACCACCATTCACTGGCTCCTCCTTCACCATAGCTGTTTCTGATGCCCTCAAGGGAAATGTTTAGCTCATTCAATTCAACCACTTCCACAATTATATCATTTATATGTGTCTGACTCTGCAGAGAAAAAGGTGAATCAGCTTCAATCCCTGCCCTCAGGGAGCTTGAATTCCAAAAGAAGAAATAAACCATGACAAATTGCTATCTTGCAATGTAGAAAGTGCTTGGGGGGCCCAAGAAAGGGATGGACCAAAGACAACCAGAATCCAGGTAATAAGAGCTCATGTGGATAGTTGAATAATGGCCCCCAAAGAGGTCCATAGGGACCTGTGATCCCTGGGACCTGTGAATATTATTTTATGTGTCAAAGGGTCTTTGCAGGTGTGATGAAATTAAGAACCTTGAGATGGGGATATTATCCTGGATTATCTGGGTGGGCCCTAAATGTAATCACAAGTATCCTTGTAAAAGGGAGGCAGAGGGAGACTTGACTACAGAGAAGTGAGGATGAAAGTAAGAGACTAGAATGATTCCAGGAAAGCAAGAAGAGAAAAGGAAATGGATTCTCCCTAGAGCCCTCCTGAAGGAAACAGCCCTGCCTACACCTTGAAATTAGTCCAGTGAAACTATTTCTCCCTTCTGGCCTCTGGAACTTAAGACAATGTTGTTTTAAGCCACCAAGTCTATGGTGATTTGTTTGGGAAACCATAGGAATCTAATATGGATAGACTGCTGCCTAGATGTTAAGCATTCTAACTGGGTTTTGCACATGAACTCTAGAGTCACATTGCCTGGGTTCAAGTCCTGGCTTGTGTAGCTTTGGTCAACTTACCTTCTGGGCTTCAGTTCTTTATTTATAGATGAGAAATAATATTTAGTACCCCTCCCAGAGGAATGGTATAAGGAATAATGTGTAGGAGATATTCCTAATGCTCACTATTATTTGGTTCTTTCCTTCCATAAGAGTCTGAACTTTCTGTCCCTTGCAGAAAGGTGGCACCAGTTCTGGCAAATGAAATGTATGCAGTGAAAAGCCTCTGTGGGACCTGGGCCATCTGACCACTAATTCACATGTTGCCATGGGCAAGTCACAAGTTCTCTCAGCCTCAGTAACATCACAAACCTCTCTAGTGCCCCTTCCAATCTCACTCTCTAAGACTCTGGGCATCATGTGTCAAAATGGACAGTAAATAAGAGAAAAGAGAAGAGATTTAAAAGGGATCATGGGAACAGTATGAAACCCATGGGGTATGTGTGACATGGATTTCCCAGAGTATATGTGCAAACCACCCAGAAAGGCACTGGGATGATCCATCTATATGTTGCCTACAGGAGACTCACTTTAGACATAAAGATACATGCAGATTGAAAGAGAAGGGATGGTAAAACATTTACCATACAAATGGAAGCAAAAAGGAAGCTGGGGTAACAAGAGACAAAGACAGATACTACATCATGATGAAGGGAACAATCCAACAAAAGGATGTAATAATTATCAATATGTATGCACCCAACATCAGAGCACCTAAATACGTAAAGCAACTACTAACAGACAAAAAGGAAGATTGACCATAATACAATAATAGTAAGGGACTTTAACATCCCACTTATATCCATGGACAGATCATCCAGACAGAACATCAACAAGGAAACAGTGGCATTGAATGACACACTGGACCAGATGGACATAACAGATATATTAGGAACATTACATCAAAAAACAGCACAATATACATTCTTTTCAAGTGCACATGGAGCATCCTCCAGAATAGACCACATATTAGGCCACAAGACAAGCCTCAACAAATTTAAAAAGATCGAAGTCATACCATGCATCTTTTTCTGACCACAATGGTATGAAACTACAAGTCTGGTAAGAAACAACCTGGAAGGAACATAATTACATGGAGGCTAAATAACACGCTACTAAACAATGAATGGGTCAACCAAGAAATCAAAGAGGAAAGTTTTTTAAAAGACACTGGGATGAACTTAGTTATTATAATAGCTAATTAATTAATTATGGCAAATGATACTGGGTTTCCATCTGAAGTTTCTTTTCAGAATAAATTTATGTTTAAAAAAAGTAAGTTGATTTAAATAGAAAATATTGATTAAACAATCTCACAGGTGGTTTGTGGATGTGGCAAAAATTGTAAAGAAGGAATCAAAAGACTAAAATCTGGGCAACTTCCCTGGAACAGTGAAAAGAAAATGGCTTTTGAATCATATGGACCAGGGGTAGAATCCAGTTCCTCCACATGCTGGTAGTTGCCTCAATCAAATTACTCAAGTTTCAGAGATAGTTTCCTTATTGTTTTTAAAGGGGGATCATTATCCCTTCTTTATAGGGATTGGGTCGGTGTGAGGATTATGATTTACTTTCACCATTGCTGACCTTGTATTTTTCCTTCTTATTGTTACTTGTGGGTCTTGACCCAATTTGTAAATTGGGTGCTGATCCAAACCACATTCCCAGAAGGGCTGGCTAGGCTCTAGGGAGATAGGGCCCAGCAGGGCCTGCTTCCTGCCCTCCAGGAGCTCCTAGCCTAGTGGGGCAACTGACCTAGACTCAAAGATCCACAGTCCACAACCAAAGGCTGTAGGGAGACAGACAGATACAGTGGCATGCAGGTATTAAGATGGCTCAAGGAGAGTCATGGTGCCAGAGATGAGTCTCAAGTCATGTGTAAGATTTTAACAGGCAGATGTGGGAAGGGAATGTATGCTAGCTTACCTCACCTCTCTGAGCCTCAGTTTCCTCTTTTGTAAAATACAAATAATACCACCTACCTTTTGCCATTTTACTGTGAGGATTAAGTAGGATAAAACATGGGAAGCACCT